>NC_069707.1:20582500-21182500 GCF_023699985.2 Odocoileus virginianus
TTCAACATAATGAGATGACAAATACCCATGTCAAAAGATTTTCTATAATGTTGAATGTGAATGCAAAATGACAAAGAAAGAGTTATGTTTATTAGCTTGACACATCAAAATTTAAAATATCACCTTTACCATCAATAAAAAATGAATCTCAAAATTCCCTGACAAAGACTCCTTGTGTGAAAGCTGGGTTAATCTCCATCATGTCAAACTCGGCAGAAGTAACATGAAGTAATCTGATTACTTCTGTTAGCATTTAAATGCTACTTCTTGTTTACCAAGTTTGATCCCAACGGTCTTAGAACATCACCAAATTCCATCAGGGTCATATATACATAAAGAGTTATGCAAAATATTATCCGCATGGACACTTCTGTGACCTATGTAAATAGAAATTCAGAAAAATCTTTGGTTCTGGAGCCAAATAGTATAAATAAACGATAAAAAAATAAGCTTCATGTACTGGCTATTCGAGGGAATGCTATTTTCAGACAGATGGTACATATCAAGCATACTACTTCTTTAAGAGGCAACCCCCACCCCCAAATGGGAACAAGTGGGAAGGAATAATGGACAAACACTGAAACTACACAAATGGAACAGAAAAAAAGCCTCCTGGCACCACTGGTAGTGGAGCATCCTACCTGAATCCAACAATTGGACATTCTTTACAGATGTTGCATTTGGCCTGATGCTTTGCAGTCTCAGCTGCTGCCACGCGATGTAGAACCGGCAGCCAAACCATGGACTGTGGCTCCAGACGCATCCAATCTATAAACTCTTTCACACTTATCTCTGGCTTGTTGTTATTCTGGGCAAGAAACAAGTACGTTAAAAGTGAAGAAAATGTCTCCGTTTAAACTGCAGCAACTGTTGTTGCTTCAAACTTCTGAAAATCTGTATAGAAGTAAAAGGAGAATTACAGAACTCTTTCCAGGTCACTTAAATCGCAAAATATTTAAGGTTCATCAGGGAAAAATAATTCTAGAATTGGAAAAGAGAAAAAGAAGAAATTATCATATATGAAGAAGAAAAAAAGTCTCAATATCTTAATAGACTGATTAAAAAAAAAACCCAAACTCATATAATTCTAGGTGCTCTTCACACAGATACTTTAAAACTATAAAACTCATTCATCTAAGACTGCAAACACTGAGAAAGTAAAGACTCACTGATAAATTCCCAAACTTGAAAGCCATTGTAAACGCTAAATAAAAGCTGTTATTTCTACAGTTTGCCAGTTTTTCTTATAATTCTTTGATTGTTTTTATGTGATAGAAACAAAACACAACAGATAAGTTGAAGACCTAATTTTTACTTGCCACTCTCCTCACCGCATTCACGTTCCTTTTTCTGTAGAAGAAACCGCTATCATACATTTGTATATACTTTTTTGGTCTTTTTATAAATTTTACTTCATATAAATGAATCCATGACCCCAAAAACTGTTATTTCTCTGTTCTTTTTCAGTCCTGGTATAACATCACACCAGGAGCACATTACCATGAATATATTTTGCAGGATTTCCAAATGTACTGTGATAAATTGTATGAAATGTCTTGGTGTCTTTTTAAATCCTAAGACTAAGTAATGTTCACATATGCAAAATTTAATTTGTACCAACATCCATCTCCTGCTGTTGTCAAGGTCATTCTATGAACCAGCATATTTTAGAATCATATTTAGAATTTTCATTTGGTATTTTTTGTTATCTCTAAAACAACAAATGGGGCCATTATAAAATGTAATAACCCATAACATCAATTCTCCTTAAAGAGATGGTGTGAGCATTTTTTCCTCAGCAATGATAAATCACTGGATATGGAAAAAATATCTACAGGCTTGTACTTTATGCATATGCCTAACATCAGTAGTAACGTTCCTAAAATGCTTTTCTATACAATAAGCATCAAAAAGAAACAAACATGCTTTTCCTGTTTAATAACACTAACTTAGATCAGTATAAAATTTTGTATATCATTCTCCTTTTGTACATATGTCTCAAAGAAAACAATGCAATTTTAACACATCTTAATATTTTTAAAAAATCTTACCTATAAGGAGCTCAGGGCAATTTTATTCATTTATTTAATAAACAACTATTAAGCAGCTATGATGTTCAAGACACTGTAGATAGTGATACAACAGTAAAAAGAAACATCCCTTGGTCATGGAGGTTTGTTGTTCATTTGCTAAGTTGTGTCTGACACTTTGAGATCCCATGGACTGCAGCCCACCAGGCTTATCTGTTCATGGATTTTTCTAGGCTAGAATCCTGAAATGAGTTGCCATTTCCTTCTCCAGGGGATCTTTGCTGATCCAGGGATCAAACCTGTGCCTCCAGCACTGGCAAGTAGATTCTCTAACACTGAAGCACCAGGGAAGCCCTCATGGATCTTAGGTTTATAACAGAAGAAGAATAACCCACTAAATCACTAAACAGATAATTATATAATTCAATATATAATTATCAATTTTAATGAGCATGCAAAGAAGGCAGAGGAGATTCAGGTGAATATAGCAGGCACACAGAGCTTCATCTGAAGGAGTCAGAGGTTTTTCAGAGGATGTGAGATTTAAGGGAAGATCTACAGAATAAATAAGGATTAGCACTGAGAAGAGAGTTTGTGGGTTAGAGGGTAAAGAACATTCTGAACAGAGGGCACATGTCCAGAGAGATCAGCACCAGAACGAAGGAGCTAAAACAGTATGACTGGACAACAGACAGTAAGGGGACCAGTGGTACAAGGTGAGGCTAGGGCAAAGGCTGGGCCTTATCATAGGGCATGATAATGGGGCATGGTCAAGATTTGAGGTTTTATCCACTGAGGGACAGTGAGTCTCCCTGAAAGGGTTGCTGTTTCTTGAATCAAATGTGCTTTAAGAACTAAAATATATACTTCCTGGGATGGTACCCAGTGTCTTCCACCACCTGGGTCCAGCCCAAGACCCCTGTTTCATTTCTCAGAACATCCTCAGTACCACTCTCCACACACTCTATACACCAACGATCCTTCAAAAACGTTTACCTGTTGGAAGCAGCTGCGAACACTGGGCTCAATATTACTGCCCCCGAAAGCTGCTACCTCCCCCAGCTGCCGAGGAATCTGGATCGCATCGTGCAGTAACAGGCCGAGCTGTCTCTGGTCACACATTTCCGTGGGCCCCGCCACTTCCTTAAAGAGATCTACAAGGAAGACAGGCAAGCGGTTAACCTCCCATACTGATCTTTTAAGTAAAATATACCTTTGGTTGTTGGGATGAACAATGCAGACTGAAAAAAAAAACTCATGGGGACGTGCATTACATTACTTGTCTCCTGCACTCTGACAACTCTGATATTCTGTATGTTTGTAATCAGGAACTGGTTAAGTACATGTTTCCTAGAACAATCTACTGTAGTATGTGAGTAAATATGAACAGACCAGTAAATACAAATTTCCTTTTTAAATGGCCAATGTATGCACATGGATTCATTCAATTATTTCAAATAGGTTTCCCTTCTGACTGAAAAAGAGAGAGCTAAAACCAAGTTTTCTCTATGACTTGTCAAAGGAATGAATGTACCTGAAGCAGCAAATCTTTAAATTTTAAAAGATTTGTTCATCAACTTTTTGTGTTCACTTCTAAATTCAGTATTTATTAAACATATGTATTTCAATTTCTTTTAAAGTTTCTAGACTCACATCTACTTTGCAAAAGAAACATTAAATAGTACAAGGAATTGTCTTTTTTTTAGGGTGTTTTTTTTTTTTCCCAGTCTCTCATTCCTTATCAATGATAGAAATTATTTTTGTTTTACTTCACTTTATGCAACAAACTACATTAATTCCAAGGTAAAGGACTTAAGAAAAATACATACTTTCATAGTTCTTAGGCTTTTCTATTCATTTAAAAATGTTTAAAGATTGTTACCATATTTCCAGCAACAAAGTTAACATACTTAAACAAGTTACTTTTGGAGTAGGGAGAAATTTCACATAAAAACAATCCACTTCATTATAGAAACGAATACTTTTTGGAAAGAAAATTTCAAGTTCTAAAAATTCAAAATTGTACAGATTCTAAAGGGTTTTCATATGAGGTTTTCTAAAAATAGAAGAAAGGAGACTAAATATTTTTTGGATCCTAAAAACCATTTTCAAACACCTGATAAATGAGTATCAGATCAAAATGTATCATTCCTCTGCCCTCCCCCCACTTTTCAAAGAGAATAAGGCTAGATTTAACACTGTCAACAGTAAATTTTCAAGCAAATAAACCAAGCTCAGTGATATTGACACAGTAATTATAATGAAATATGACTTTAATTAAAAGCATACATAGGGAAAGCAAATTCAATTAAAATAAATTTAATTTTTATCATTTGTTCACTTAGATTTGGTTAGAGTTTACATGTTTCTTCTCATTTGTTAAAAATAAGACCATTCTAGCCAAAATTATTTATCCAGAGTTCTTAAGTTTTAATTAATTTATTTTTAATCAAAAGATAATTGCTGTACAGAATTGTCTTGGCTTCTGCCAAACATCAACATGAAACTCTCACTGTTTGCAGATGACATGATACAATACACAGAAAACCCTAAAGATACTATCAGAAAATTACTAGAGCAAATTAGTGAATTTAGCAAAGCTGTAGGATACAAAATCAATACACAGAATTCACTTGCATTCTTATATGCTAACAATGAAAAATCAAAGAGAAATGAAGGAATCAATCCCATTCATAATTGCAATAAAAACAACAAAATATTTAGAAATAAATTTACCTAAGCAGACAAAAGAACTGCATACAGAAAACTATAAGACACCAATGAAAGAAATCAAAGACAACATAAACAGATGGACAGATATTTCATGCTCCTGAGTTGGGAGAATCAATACTGTAAAAACAGCTATACTACCAAATGTAACCTACAGATTCAATATGATCCCTATCAAATTACCAATGGCACTTCTCACAGAAGTACAACAAAAAATTTCACAATTCATATGAAAACATGATCCCAAATAGCCAACCCTGAGAAAAAAGAATGGAGCTGGAGCAACCAACCTTCCTGACTTCAGACTATACTACAAAGCGACCGTCATCAAGATGGTATGGTACTGGAACAAAAACAGAAATACATAGACCAATGGAACAAGACAGAAAGCCCAGAGATAAACTCATGCACCCATGGGCACCTTATTTTTGACAAAGGAGGCAAGGATCAGCCTCTTTAGTAAGTGGTCCTAGAAAAACATGTAGCTGGACAGCTACATATAAAAGAATGACATTAGAACACTTCCTAATACCATACACAAAGATAAACTCAAAATGGATTAAAGACCTAAATGTAAGGTCATAAATTACAAAACTGTTAAGAGGAAAACATAGACAGAACACTCGATGACATAAATCAAAACAAGATCCTCTATGACCCGCCTCCTAGAGTAATGGAAATAAAAACAAAAATAAACAAGCGGGACCTAATAGAACTTAAAAGCTTGTGCACAGCAAAGGAAACCATAAACAAGGTAAAAAGACAACCCTCAGAATGGGAGAAAACAATAGCAAATGAAACAACTGACAAAGGATTACTTTCCAAAATATACAAGCAGCTCATACAAGTCAATATCAGAAAAACAAACAGCCCAATCAAAAAGTGGGGAAAAGACCTAAACAGACATTTCTTCAAAGAATACATACAATGGCTAACACACACATGAAAAGATACTCAACATTGCTCATCATTAGAGAAATGCAAATCAAAACTACAATGAGATATCATCACACACTGATCAGAATGGCCATCATCAAAAAGTCCACAAACAATAAATGCTGGAGAGGGTGTGGAGAAAAGGGAACACTCTTGCACTGTTGGGAATGTAAACTGATACAGCCACTGTGGAAGACAGTATGAAGATTCCTTAAAAAACTAGGAGTAAAACTACCATATGACTCAAAATTCTTATTATGATTCTCAGAGTAAACCTGTTCCTGGGATGAGGCCTCTGAAATCAATAGAGTTGATGCATACATGTAATAATAATCTCTAGAGAGAGTATACATGTTCAGCAAGATCCATCCTGCCCACCTTTCCCCTTTTGAGGAAGACAGCTACACTACTATGCCACTAGTAAGATAAAACTACATGCAAAACATAAACGATTTCCTAACATTCTGACATATTTCTGAAGTCTTACAGAAGTTCACATTTTGATATTACAATCAGATACAATAAGGAATGTCAGGATGTGGGGATGGATCATAGGAAAGTCTCAATCTAAACATAAATAAGCAAAAAAGAGATGCAAAAGGCCATTTGAAAGCATCTTTGTAAATGTGCTCTGATGAGGCCAGGAAACCACTGAGCTATATAAGCAGGCAGGCCAAGGTGCTGTTAGAACCTAATCAAGCGACATTCCCAGGAAGTCACAGAAAGAAAGAGGGTGTCATGGGGTAAACACACTGACATGAACCATTGCAAATCAATGTTCAGATGGATACCCATTCACCCAGAAGAGCAGCTCTGCCCCTGAGTGTGGAGAACAAATTGTCCTGAATATTAATTCCAACAAAGAAAATAATAATGAGAAAGTGTTCTGATACCACCGGGGAAATCACATCTGGAACCAGAGATGCTAAGGACCTCAAAGTAAAAAACAAGCAAAAAAACACAGAATATTCTGAGTCTCAACACTCTCAAGAAAGATTTAAAGATTTCAACCCAAAGATTTCTTATTTAATTTCTAAATGGCATGTGTGTGCACGCTGTGTGTCTTCAGTTGTGTCCAACTCTTTGTGACCCCATGAACCGCAGCTCACCAGGCTCCTCTGTCCATGGGATTCTCCAGGCAAGAATACTGGAGTGGGTTGCCATGCTCCCCGCCAGGGGACTTCCTGACCCAGAGATTGAACCCCCGTCTCTTATCTCTCCTGCATTGACCAGCGGGTTCTTTACTACTAGTGCCACCTGGGACGCCCCCTAAACGGCATACTTCATGGATTAAATTAAATATCAGAGGTTTTCATTGCAGGGCTTCCTCTTCCCCTGCCCCAATCTGAAACTTTAACGTTGAATTACACAGAGTATTAAGTTCACGGATATTTGTGGAAAGTGTGTCCACTGTAGTTCTAGTGTATGACTACACGTATGCTGAAATACCTCCTCAGTTGAAAGATTATACATTTCAGAAGTATGTGTGAAGGTATGTGTGTAGATAAGAGATTTTTTTTTATATATTGCATTGAATTTGGTTTCTACTCTAAACCTACAGCCACCATGTTGTAACTCTTTTGGCTTTAGATGACTCATAATCAGCTTGAAAAATAAAAGGAGGAGGAGGAGGAACTATTGATCTAGAAAAACAGATCACCATTACATTTTAATAGTATTCATGATAAACTCTGCAAAATTGTATTTATACTCTTTTCAGAGTAGGTTAAGCCCCATGACATAACTGTAACTTTGCAACAAACCCTAAATTCTTTCAGGAGCACATGAAAACAGCAAATCACAGCTGATTTTAAAAAGTCCTTTTCTAATCTGATACACTGATGATTTCATTAACATTTTTCTCACTCATTATAGTAACAACATTTTTAGCTTTGAAAATGATATCTTTTGACAATTATGATGCTGAAGACAATTTAAATTCTAGATAAATTGCCACCACGCAAAAGTCTGGGTAAAGATTTTTTCTGCATGGTTTACTGAGTTCTGACTCCATCAAGGCACCTCACCTCCTGATCCTACAATCAGCTTTTCAATTCATATAGATCCACATCTCTTTTCATTGGCATTCTTTCCAAACTGTGTAAGAACAAGCCATCATGATTTAGCCCTGGAATTCAAAATCAAACCACCTCACAGCTGTCCCAGAAAATAAATGCATTTTAAAATGTATTCATGTTCAGAGAAGATGCAAAACTAAAATTTATAGAAGCTGAGGTCAAATATTCTCGTCTGTGGTATCTCCCATTCATGAAATATCCCCCTCTCCCTGTCTCTCGAAAGTATGGATAGATGTATCTATACAGAATCACATGAGGCTATGCAAGACATAATCAAGTAACTCATATTTTATGGATATAATTAAATCAAAAATTTTACAGTAATTAAGAGTTTGGAGACACAGCAGTATTTACTACCATTTATTCAACAACTGCTATTTTAGGTAATTATTTTCAAAGCAAGAATTATTAGTTTCACTCTTCAGTTGAAGATTTGCTAAGTTTTAGCTTCCTGAAATGTGAAATGGGAGTATTCTTACTACCTCTTAGCTGTTCGTATTCAGTGGAATCACCTAGCCACTAAGCGGTAGAGCTGAGATTTGAAGGCAGGTCTTCCTGGCTCCTAAGCCTGTTTGTTTCCAAATGCCAAGATGCTGACCTTTATTAACTGATGGTTAAAAGGTCACCACTGACTTATTTGCTGAATAAAAACAAATATAACAAAAAAACTTTTTTAATGTACTACTTTTAATTTTTTCACACTATAAAATACAATTATTTGTCTCACTATAACAGTTGTAGTCATCCCAGTTTTCTTAAGCATTGGAAATATATACAAATAGAAAAGGCTGTAGCCTTACAGTCAGAAAAATCTACAATCTAATTCTAGCTCCACAATTACTGTCTCTGCAGCCTGAACTAGATTTTTAACCCAACCCCAGCATTATTTTTTTTTCAGCTGGAAGATGGATATCACAACGCCTATATTATGGGACAATCACTCTAAGAATTAAATGAGATATAATCTTTGGTTGGTTCTTATTTCGTCAAGGCACCTCACATCTTGATCCTATAAATCAGTTTTCCATTTCACAGAAGTCCACATCTCTTTGCACCAATACCCTTTGTCTAGCCTAGTACATGTATAGTCAAGGTTTTTTAAAAAATGGGAACCATTATTACTAGCAAATCACAAAAGTATCCAATAAATTGTTATTATTATTACTAAAAACAGTACTGGTAAAGGAAAAGTCTTACATACATCTATATTTTTCTTCTAACAGGCCTTTGGAGAGAGCAATCAATCCAATCTTCAGACTCTGCACTCTTATTTTTCCAGTCCGGCCCCTGAAATTGTAAGAATCTCAGTGTGTTAGATGCCTTTAAAATTTTATAGAGTATGTTAATTATTTCTGGATATCTATTCTCTTGAGGGTAAACCATAAAAAAGCTGTATCTTAATGCAACTTTCTATTCAACTTTATTAATTAATGTTAAGCCCACACCATAAGTTCATGACAAATTTTAACAGTATATTTGACTTAGTCTGGAAGAATATACAGCCTAAAATCACTTTACACAACATATGAACTAGAAAGAACAACAACAAAAAAAAGCAAAATGAAAGTGCTAATTATAAAGCTAAAAAGATTTTATTTTTATAAACACTGAATTAAAATTTGTTAATAATTATATATGCAATTTACAAATAGATACTGATATATATAATATGCATGTGACAATACAGCAAGAAAGGGATAATGATGTACCTAAAAACAGATGTAAGGAAATTGACTGGAAAATTAGTTCTATATTGAGGGTTTATAACTTGTTGAATACTTAAAACACTTGGCCTTCATTGATTTTTTTTAGCTCTGTCAATGTAGTTTCTATAAATTACTACTGCAGTTATAATAGTCAATGATCTTAAACACACAGGTGTGCAATCTTTATTTGGGAAAGTATCAAATTACAATTAAACACAAAATGTATTTAATTAACACTAGGAAATAACTTCATATTATGCCAATGAGAGATCATTTCAATTTCACATATATTTTGGCTAGAAAAACTTTATGTTTAAAAGCACAGAGTTTTATTTATTTTTTTGTTAAAGAATTTTAACAAAAGTTAAAATCTTTCGTTAAAGTTGTATTTATTCTTTAGTTAAAGAACAAATGAGCTGTCTTATCAGATGTCACGCTGTACTGGATCTTGGGGCTGTGGAAAGGAAAATGCAGAAGCTACAAACATTAATAACACATGATCCTTGCTGTGAAATGACACACAGTCTCGAAAAAATAAAGATAATAAAGACTGCTATCTTTACTATTTCACATAAGCAGGATCAGTTTTCAATTTCAGTTTTGGTTGTGAATTTTCTTATGTTTTCCATACACAAGTACAGCACATTCAAAACCTGTAACTAAATGTTTACATAATTATACGAGTCCATAAAATTTAGTAACTCATAATATTTAAAAACATACAAATATTTGTCTCATTTAATTTTAGGTAGTTTATTGTCAAACTGGACTTAAGTCTGGCTTATTGATATTTTTATTATTAATGCTAATTGATATCTTTCATTCTCAAATTATAAATACTCAAATAAGTTTCTGTATTCACACAATGACATATAAAGTATAAAATAAATTTATAAAAAGGAAAACATGCTTAGGGATTAGTAAAATGTATTTTCAAATAGTCCCTTGTGGAAATTCCTTGACTGTCCAGTGATTAGGACTCTGTACTTTCACAGACGAGGACTCAGATTCAATCCCTGGTTAGGGAACTAAGAGTCTGCAAACTGTAGGGTACAGCAAAGAAAAAAAAGTCCCCTGATAGACCAGAGTTTATAACCTGTATTAAATCACACCCAACAAACATACTGAACCCTTGCTATGTATGTGTACTACATTCAGAATTGACCTATGAAATAACTAATACTTAAATTTTAAAATAAATAAACCCATTATAAGCAGAAATCTAAACTTTACATGCACATTCCAGTTTCTCACAATTATAGAAATACAGGTTTCAAATTAGCCTTAAACTGAGCCATGCTATAAAGTGTGTTTCTACTTCATATTTTTAAGGTCTTTCCTAATTATCACATGAAAAGAAGACTGTGTCTGTTTTTTACCCTCCAAAACTCAGGATATTATATTCTCTGGACAATAGACTTGCAGAAAATAACAAAAGGCCGTGCAAATGGACGAGCACATGAATATGGCTAAGGACAAAGTAAGCCCTTAAGGGGGAAAAAAAAAGATCAAACTCATACATATTGGAGGCCGACCTCCAGTCAATGGTGACAGAACAACAAAGCAACACCATCAGGAAGACTATTGAAAATGTCAATCATCCATTCATCGCACCACCAATGCTTAGGAAGGCTTACTGAGATCCCAGCACTGTTCTGTGTACCTTAAGTGTAAGACACAATTCCTACCCATGCCTAGCTGGACAGGTGAGACAAGAAAACAGAGAATCATAAGGAAATACAAGACCGATCTTACGCATGGAAATAATCAAGTACAAGATCACTGTGGCTGACGAGTCGTTAATGATTGGTGTTTAGCCTAAGTCGTTATTAGCCTCACAGCATTTGATAGAGAAGTCTAAAATCAGACATTGAAGACATGACATGGCTAGACCACCCTGACTGGGAGAAAGCAAATTATCATAGGAAAAGCCCAGACAAGGGGACAGAGGAAGGGGATGTGAGCACTAGAGTCAAGATCCATCACGTACAGCAAGAACGTACATCAAGGGTAAATGACTGATAATGTTGCCCAGGTTATATGGAGCCAGATGATAGAGGGCTTTGATATTAAATATGTTACAGAATTTGAAAGAGAATAGGGAGACAATAAAATTTTTTAGTGAGTGACATAACCCTATATTTCAGTATTTAGTTCCCTGATAGTCTTCATAAGTTCTCCTGAAATTAATTCAGCCAGAAAGATATGTATTATACCTTATAAATAAAATTATATGCACCTTGGATAGTGGGGAAAATGACTTAACAATGCATCAAATGAGATTAATATTTTCTGCAGGGACAAAAATATTTAAACCAAATAATCCAGACTACTGCTTTAAATCTTGATTTAAATAAGTTTGATTTCCATTAAATTTAAAAGGAAGATTGTAGAATTAAGACTTTTTAGCCCAGGAAGATTAAGACTGAGTGAGGCTGTGAACACATAAATGGAATCAATCTTATCTTTATAGTTTCTAAGGTACTTTCTAAATATACTAGATCATTTGCCCTTCACAATCACTTATGTATGAGAAGCAGAGCAGATATTTTTATCTCAGCTTTTCATCTGAAAAATTGAGATGCCAAAAATTAAGTGGTTCCCAAGTTGTAAAGCAATCAGAACCAAAAATTTGAATTTTTATCCTCTACAACAGAAGAAAATAGACTTTTTTCAGACAATTCAGAATATTAGAAGGTGGCACACGTTAAAAGCTGAAAGAAACAGTAAACAATATAATTTATAAAGTCCCATTTTTCTTAGATATGGCAATATAGTAGGAAAAATCAAGTGATCATTAAAAAACCTGAATACTAGTTACATATCTACCACTAAAAATATACAGTAGGTAGCTGTGGATAAATTGTCTTATCTCATTGGGTCAATTTCTCAATCAGTAAAGAAAGGACAGAATGGAAGATTCTTGAAGTCCTTCTGCTTCCAGAATTCTAAGACCTTCGGTCTGTGCATCAATTTATTTCAAGAGTCGGCTGAATATATTTCAATAGCTGAAAATACCAGGTCTTGTTGCAACATGCTACACAAAGCAATGCAGTTAAAAAAATATATATATACATATTATATATATATTTAATAGAAGAATGTCAGATTAACTGAATGAATAGAAGAATTTGGTCATGATACCATTTCCAAGGTTCAGAGACTTCTTAGGGGTCCATAATATCCTGGTGCATTGGATGGAGTAGATCACAGTTCTATTAGTTTCTCAAAGGAAACTAATGACTTGAAAACAGCTAATAACTCTTGTTTGAAGTGAAGTGAAAGTCACTTAGTCGTGTCTGACTCTTTGCGACCCCATGAACTACACAGTCCATGGAATTCTTCAGGTCAGAATACTGCAGTGGGAAGCCGTTCCCTTCTTCAAGGGATCTTCTCAACCCAGGGATTGAACCCAGGTCTTCAACATTGCAGGAGGATTCTTTACCAGCAGAGAGACAAGGGAAGACCGATATCTCTTGTTTAGATAAATGAATAAGTCATAGTTGCTATAGAAATTTGGGTAATTAACTCTGGCCATCTGAGACTATCATCAGAGGAGTAACTGTTTTTTCCTTAGCTGAATTAGTGGTGCTTCTCTTCAAAATGGAAAACTCAACTGGATGGCCACTGCTCTAACCCAGCATGGTTCTTGCTGTTTCTTTGGCATGCTGTTGCTGTTCAGTCACTAAGTCATGTCCAACTCTTTAATGTCTCCTGGAGTTTGCTCAAACTCATGCCCATTAAGTCGGTGATGCCATCCAACCATCTCATCCTCTGCCGCCCCCTCTCCTTCTGCCTTCAATCTTTCCAGCATCAGGGTCTTTCCCAATGAGTCAGCTCTTCACATCAGGTGGCCAAAGTATTGGAGCTTCAGCCTCAGTATCAGTCCTTCCAGGAATATTCAGGTTGATTTTCTTTAGGATTGACTGGTCTGATCTCCTTGCTGTCCAAGGGACTCTCGAGAGTCAAGGACTCTCTTTGGCATGGAAAGGGGATAAATCCTAAAAGCTCTTTTCTTTTAAAACGGAGAATTTCAAAATACTGTCTTTCTAAATAAGAAACACTTATCTCTGTGTTGCATTTCTCATGTGTTCACATTTGATGGTAGAAAGTGATAATGTGCCAAAATTTAACTCCCTGGAATATGAATCACAACATTTCACACACTGCTTCCTTTCCAATTAAGTGGCACTATTCCCTTTGGGCAGTCCAGTGAAAATAGCATATGTACATGTTACAGGCTGAGCTACATTCCCCTAAAATTGATATGTTTCAGTCCTAACTCCCAGTACCTCAAGATGCAACTATATATGGAGAGCCTTAATATTGGCAATTAAGTTAAAATGAAGCATATAGGGTGGGCTCTAATCCACTATGACTAGAGTTCTTAAAGAACATTAGGACACACACACATACACAGAAGGAAAACCATGTGAGGACACAAGGAGAAGAAAGCCATCTAAACGCCAAGGAAAGAGGCCTCAGAAGAAATCAGCCCTGCTGACATCGTGAGTTTGGACTTTCAGCCTCCAGGACTGTGAGAAATAAATTTCTGTTGTTTAAGCTACCTAGGATGTGCTGTGATACTTTGTTACAGCAGCCCAAGCTGATTAATACAGTGTGTTAGAGTCACAGATAATGCCGAAAAGAGGGCAATTTAACATCTTCCCCAGTTCTTCCTTACAATATAGATCAAAATGCACACCTCTATCATACTCCATAGAGCTAAGGAAGTTCTTAACTATAGCTTTTTGGGACATAAAATTAAGTGAAACATTTTGTAGATAAAACACCTAATTGATCAGTTATTTTAGTGAAGTTACTACAGAAAATGTCTCTTATAGGTTTAAAAAAACTGAAGATCAACTTAACAGTGAATTAATGCTAACAGTCATGTTTTATCCTAGAAGTATAAAAATTGGAATTAAAATGAAATGCATTAAAATGTATTAGACAAGGAGATAGCAAAGCCCATGTTCATCATGGTAATGGAGATTCATGCTACCTGTTCTTCAGGGAGTTTCTTAAGAGCTCTCAACCACACAATGGCGATTTGATTATTAAAAAAGGCTTTGCTATGATATTCGTAAGTAATGAAAGATAAAAGATTTTTCTAACCCAAAGAATAAATGAAATGTTAATTAAATCATCCTGAAAGCTATTGTAACTATCATTTACTTCTTATACAGAATCAATCAGCTGCTTGCATTTATGAACTATCATCTATTTCCTTTCACTCTAAATCAAATAAAAAACTGACAAGCACAGATTTTCATATAGCTAGTTAATGGAAAATAACTTTCAGAGTCTGAGAGAAAAACAAAAGTTCTAATTTTCTTATTTCATCTTTGCATACTTTAACCCCCTACCAGAAGAATGAATAATTCCTAATATTTCAGAAATGTCAGCCCACAGCAGGGCTTTCTAGAATTGATTATTTCACAAATGCATTGTCACATTCAAGAAAGTCAAATTAATGGCATATGAGTCATGCTGGAAGTAGGGAGTGCTCTCTATGTAACACTGAGTATCTAATTAAATTAGATATTAGAGTGGCCTAAAGCATATGTTATTTAAAACACAATATATACACATAACCACAATTGCAATAAATAAAGCCAATACCAAAAGAGAAATTAAATCCTTTTAACTGCCATCCAAATTGCTCTTAAGTAGTTATACAAAAAAATGCAGAGTGGATTATTATGAACCAATATATTTTTAAACTCAAAACAATAAATATGAAATTTTGTCTTTTGAAAAAATACTCTAAAAAATTGAGGAAGGAAATCAGACTTTTTTCATTAGGTTTCCTCTAGCACAGAGACTAAAAACACTACAAATTTGAAACTGAAGCAAGATCTTAAAATCATAGATGGACATTCTTTTTTGTTCCATTGTTGGTTAAGAACTCAATTTTTGGAAAGTCATTCCTTCTCAACAATTAACATAAATATTTCCACTGGGAAAAGTACTTTGAAAATACTTTCTTAAAAATACTTACAAAAATTCAGATATTTTACATTGTCAAAAAATTTCATCAAATGATTATATTTTAATGGAAAAAATGCAAACTTACGTATCATATACATTGAGTAGCCAGTTGAGACACATATCCACACAGAGAGGAACGTTGACCAAATTCTTATGCATTTGTTCGAGGCCATCATAAGTTGTTGTCAGACAGTTGATGACATCTGGAACACTAAGAAGCTGATCATTTTGGTTCAGTTTGTGCTGCTCGAAAACTTCGTTTGTTGTATTCAACTCTAAGAGATCCACTAATCAGGTGAGAAAAAGGAATATGTACAGTCACTACATTATAGAACAACATTAAACAAAGTCCTTACAGTCTTAGTTTTTAGCTTGGTTTTTCAATTTAAGAATCTATCCTTTTTAGCTAATTTCAATTTTTAAAGAAATAAATAGCATTTCCATTCGTACATCTCTAAACTCTTCTTTTATCCACATCTCTTACATTCACACTTTTTAATCTATATTCTTGACACTTCTCAATATGACCTCATTTTTCACTCTATAGAATATTAGTTTTTGCTACTTTATTTTTCTGGTTTTCCTCTCTTCAGCCTCTTTGTACTTTTGAATGTAGGAAAGCATAAATCTCTAAGTCTATTCCTATGGGGTGTGTGTGTGTGTGTGTGTGTGTATGTGTGAGTGAGTGTGTGTGTGTGTACTCAGTCGCTCAGTCAAGTCTGACTCTTTGGGACCCCATGGACTGTAACTCACCAGGCCTCTCTATCCATGGCATTTTCTAGGCAAGAAAACTGGAACAGATTGCCATTTCCTAACTGTAACAGATATAGAGATCTTCCTGACCCAGAGACCTAACGTGAGTCTCTTGCATCTCCTGCATTGCCAGGCAGATTCTTCACCACAGTACCACCTGGGAAGCTCTATTCCTTATGATAGAACACCTAAAATATGACACTGCTCTTTTTCAAACTCCTGAGAACAGCCCACTCACCACTCTCCCATTCATTCTCTATATCACTGTGAACCTGATCATTCTTAAATAGTTTCTTCCCATGCACATCATTAAATACAAAGTTCACTGAAGATATTTAGTGCCTAAAACAGGTTCTGTAGAAAAATAATAGCTCTCCACTGCCTACTGAGTCAAGTCTTATCTATGTTCTAAGTTGCTTCAGTTGTGTCCAATTCTTTGCGATCCTAAGGACAGTAGCCTGCCAGACACTTCTGTCTATGGGATTCTCCAGGCAAGAATACTGGAGTGGGTTGCTGTGCCTTCCTCCTGGAGATCTTCCCAACCCAGGGATCAAAGCCATGTCTCTTATGTCTCCTGCTTTGGCAAGTGGGTTCTTTATCACTAGCACCACCTGGGAAGCCCAAGCCTAATTTATAAGGCCTTCAAAATCTGGTGCCAAATTGGTTTGCTTTCCATGACACTTTGGCCAATAAGTAACTTGTAACTAGGTAGGGGTAGAAGAGGCTCACAGGCCAGGACCCCCAGCCATGACTCTCATGTATTTCCTTCCACGGCTTACTCTTCATGGATGGAAACTCTACATGGGCATGGCTGGTGCTAGAGCATGCAGGGAGGGAACAGAGGAGAAAGTGGAAGAGCCCTGCTCTCACAGATCACCAGTCTGAGAAGGAGGATAGGCATTCTGACGACTTCACTGAAAATGCCCTAAGAGAAGACGTGGATTTCTACGAGAGCTATTACTGCCAGGGGAGGAGAAGCAGCCTAGAGAAAGCTCCCTGGGAAGGTGGGATTTGAAACGGACCTTAAACAATAGATAAGACACAAGAGATCCATGTACAGCAAGGAAAGAACTCCAGGAAGAGAAAATTGCTTGAGAAAAGAAAAGAATTCAAAGAAGTCTAGGCAGCTCCAAGAAATGGTGACGGCAGTATGATGGTGTGTGGTCACACACGGGGCAGCATATGGTTACTGTGAGGCAGACACAGATGGCAGGCCATGTTGGCCCAGAGGAGGCCCTCCAAGGCCAAGGAGAAGAGTTTGGACAAACAGAAGAACTTTAATCTTTTCTTTTAATTCACTCTGAGTCAATCAGTAGCTAACTGAAAACAGGAAAACACGTTAGATTATCAAATCACAACATATCTATACATTTACTGAGTATGGAGATGATGTCTAAATGTAAACCTGTAGGTCTGGAAAATTACAGAACCCATGTGAACTTAAGGTTTGCTCAGGAAAACTACTGTGTTATAAAATTCTTCCCCAATCGCCATACTTAACTTTTTAACATTAAAAAATAAGCGTCAGAAAACTTTTTTATATGTAAATAACATTTTCTTTTTGCATAATACAAAATTGTTCCCTCAAAAATATGACCTACTTTGACAGTTTAATAAAATAAAGAAACAGCTTCCTTTGTATCTTTTTTTAACCACTGAATAACCAGTAATTTTTAATTTTTAAAGACATTTATGAAATGTGTCTACTTTAGCTGCTTAAATACCATAGAATGATTTTTTTTTTTCCTAAGCTATCTACAGTGGTAAAGAACAGCTTTAAAATTGTACAGATTAAAATGATTTCTGAATCAACAGAGAAGTCATTTCTTTCAACAGAGAGAGAGAATATAAAACACATACATCTAGATAAAAGATGAATCCATTTCCTTCAGATAGTAAAATTTCAGCTAATTACAAAAGTGACCTGTGTAAGCGTTCTAGATGGTGTAAGAAAAAAACATAAAGAGCCATCTAGAATTTTCATCGCCATTTTTACCCCATTTCTTGGCACGGTACACTATTTTCAATTATAACCTTGAAGAGGACAGGAGTAAAATTCAAATTTGTTCTTCAGAATGCTTGACAAAGAGAAGTGTGTAATAAATGACAGAGCCATAGAACTATAATTCCACACAGATATAGAGAAACGTATTCAAATACTGCCAAAATGTTCTAAGTTTTCTGAATTCCAACACTAATTCTGCCAGCAGCACGGCACTGCTATTACATTCCCACATGGCATGAAGTGACAAAAGACCAAATTCCAAAAAGACCATTTCCTGGATCAGGTTGTCCTTGAATTTCTTCTAGAAAAGTCTCCTTTGTGATACACTTTGTAGCTGTGACAGTGATTTGCCACATCCCACAGACTACCATGTCTTCAATTTTTAGTGATTTATTCTGACACTTTACCTTAGTGCCTAAGCCAGGAATACATCTCCCTGAAGTGTCACATTTAGGTACCTTTAACGACAGACTACATTTAAATCATAGAAAATGATGACTTTCTCTTTTCAAAGAGAGACAAATGACGGCTCAGTCATGCAGCAAATGAAATAAACAGAAGAATCATTTTCTACCAACTTTAAGGCTTTTCTTTAAACCCACAACAAAGCAGAGGGGGTTGAATGGAACTGGATCACCTTTCTTCGGTTCTGCAAAAACACACACTGTTTAGCATCCGACCTTGGGCCTCTATGACTCTCCTCCTCTTGAAATGTTTATCCCTTCCCAGCTCCTCTTCCCCAGACATCTCAGAAATGTCAGTGGTGTTCAAGGTCTCATGTCTGCCCTTTCCCTCTATAAGCCTGATGCTCTCATTCACGTTCATTACTGCGGTTATTATTTCTCTCTGGAAGACTCGAGATTCTCTTCCTCATCTCCTGCTTGAATATCCGATCCACATTCCTGCTGCTTTGTTCCCAATCAGAGCTATACTACCTTCTTCCAGGAATCTCCACCTTAATACGTGCAAATAAAGGTCTTGCCTTTTCATGACATAGAAATCCAGAGACGGTTAGATAGGAACACTGACTTAATGGGCATGAATTTGAGCAAACTCTGGGAGATAGTGGAGGACAGAGGAGTCTGCCGTGCTACAGTCCATGGGGTTGCAAAGAGTTTGACATGACACGAATTAGTGACTGAACAAGGCTGTTACTACCATCCATAGATCATTAGTCTGTAACTCCCGAGACACCCTAACACTTTTTCACTCTCTGCAATCTATCCAGTACCAAATCCCCCAGTCCTTAGTTCTCCCTCCTGCTCACAGATCTGTGTTCTCATCTCCCCTCCAACGCTCAGCTTTCATCGTCTTTCACCTGAGCTCTTACTTGTCCTCTGTTCCCTTGGTACTTTGATCTTAGATATCGCCTAACACGTACATCCACGAGTGGCTCTATCTCCTAACTTAGGCAAAACAGAAAGCATTCTGTAGTATCTCAATCTATAAAGAAAATGTACAAAAATAAAATATAACACTGTGAGAGTCTGAAGGACAAACAAGTGTCACATTAGAAAAGAACTGAATCTATGAGATGCAAAATCAGGAGTGACCTAATTTGGAGTGGAGTAGCCAAGAAAGCCTGCTTAGAGATGCATGACAGTTAAACTAGGACCTAAAAAGAAAGGGAATGAGCTCTTCAGGCAGGAGGAGCAGAAAACAGAGTTTGCCCTTTCAACATCCTCTCGAACTACAAGAGTGCACCGTGGGCCATGATGAATGAGGAGGATGGAGAGACTGGCCACGGTAAAGGCTGTTCCATGCGGAGGGCACAAAGACTGTTGGAAGCAGGCAGGTTGTGTCTGAATTGACATTCCTTGAGTGTGGGAACAAAGTCTCTACTGTTTTATCCCCTGCCCAATCTGGAAGCCCAATAAATGAAAGAACAATGGTAGCAACGACAGTATGCCCTCTTGGTGAGGACACTATGATGGGCGGAGATTTACACAGAGAGAGACAACTGTTGATTCAAAGCAGGTGCTGATGCAGACAGCGCAATCCTCCTCACATTATCTGTCACACAAAGGCACGCGAGGGGCGCTCGATGGGAGAGAAAGTCGTTACAGGCCATCATAAAGTTCTGGAAAAGCTGGAGGCAGGTGGGATTAGCTTGTAAATGTTTCCAAAAGAAGTAAATTTTTAACAGCATTGGAAGGGAATAAAGGGTTGCAGACAACTGCAGAGGAAGGGTCAAGGCATTTCGAGTAAACGGAAAAGATGGGAGAGGAAGGAGCAGATTAATCATAAACAGGTGAGCTGGACCAGGGGTGCCAAGGACTCACTAGGAGCTCAATGGGGGCTGAGAAAGTGGAGGCCAGGGGCCCTGAGGACATCACCTCGAACATTCGCAAACACAACCCAGCCCGTTTCTAAGTGAGTGCCACTAAAGGTCATTTAGTTTAGAGGTGGGAGGCATGTCTCTTCTGCTCCTCTCCAGTTTGAAGGGATGAGTTTAAGGAGAGAGTTGTTTTTTTTTAGGACTCAGAGAACCCACAGAAGAAAACAAGTAAATGTGTTTAATCTGTTTATCTGCCCACAAGCATTACTGAAAACTGGACCCGTGTTCACAGTGATACAAAGCCATCTCCTGTCAATGGAGAGGCTTCCCTGATAGCTCAGTTGGTAAAGAATCCATCTGCAAGGCAGGAGACGCAGGTTCAATTCCTGGGTCGGGAAGATCCCCTGGATAAGGGAAAGGCTGCCCACTCCAGTATTCTTGGGCTTCCCTTGTGGCTCAGCTGGAAAAGAATCCACCTGCAATGCGGGAGACCTGGGTTCAATCCCTGGGTTGGAAAGATCCCCTGGAGAAGGGAAAGGCTGCCCACTGCAGTACTGTGGCTGAGTCATCTGCCCTCATTCAACAGCTCATCCGGCCTGAGAAGTCCTTCCAGGTCTGTCAGCTGGATGCCAGACCTGCAGCTGAGCCTCTTTCAAAACTGCTGGTACCCTGGCCCTACTGAGCTCCCTGAAATCCCTTCTGCGTGCTCCCAATTCACTTCCTCTTCCCTTCCAGCTGAACATACAGATCACCAGAGTGCACAGGCTTTCTATTTGGGAACTGGTCATTCTGCCATCCTTGCTGTGACCGCTACAATCTGCCAATCATCTCTGGCGCTCCGAGGATGATGGGCTTCCAAGCCATGTCAGCCTCTTGTCCACTCCCTCACTTGGAGGTTTTTTCAGCCCTTCAGACAGCTTTTCCACATGTAGCTTCCACCACATTAGTCACTCAGTTGGGTCCAACTCTGTATGACCCATAGCTTGCCAGACTCCTCTGTTCATGGGACTGCATGGGACTGCATTGTCATTCCCTTCTCCAGGAGATCTTCCCAACCCAGGGACTGAAACGACATCTCTTGCATATCCTGCACTGGCAGGTGGGTTCTTTACCAGCTGAGCCACCAGGGAAGCCCAAACATAGCTTAAGTGTTTTTTATTCTAAAGCTTTGCCTTGCGGTATTATCTTGGAATGGTTCTACACATCTCTTTCCTCAACTCTCCTCACATAACCAGCTTAAACTGTACTTTTAATTTTTACTGACCTAGCAGATTTTTAACCTTAATATATCATTTCTAAGGGTAACCTGCAAAGCTTCACTGAATGGCCTAGACATACAACAACTGTTAACAAAAGGTAGCAACAAGAATATTTGGAATTATTCAAGTTAGGCTGTTATAAGCATAAAGGCACTTTCCATATTAACTACCTGATAAGGCCTAAAAGTTCTTTGAGTAGACTCAATCATTAAAGCAAAAGAATAGAAGCTACAGATAGAATCCAGATAGCATGCATCTATACTCTGTTGCAAAGCATTCATATTGATACTTAAATTTAGGTTATGGGAGAAGGAATAATCCTTTAGTAAAACTATCATGTGTGTGTGTTAGTCCCTCAGTCGTGGCCACCTCTTCACGACCCCATGGATTGCAGCCCACCAGGCTTCTCTGTCCATGAGATTTTCCAGACAAGGATACTGGAGTGGGTTGCCATTTCCTTCTCCAGGGAATCTTCCCAACCCGGGTCTCCTGCACTGCAGGAAGATTACCAACTGAGCTAAAAGGGGAACCCAAAACTATCATAGATTACCATTATGAACATACACTCTACAGGTTAAAGTTCATATTGATAATATTAATTGTCTCAAGACACTGTGTTACATGAACACAGAGCTCTAAATGCACACAGAATTAGGGTGCTGGAGAAGACTCTTGAGAGCCCCTTGGACAGAAGGAGATCAAACCAGTCAATCCTAAAGGAAATCAACCCTGAATATTCATGGGAAGGACTGAAGCTGAAGCTCCAATACTTTGGCCACCTGATGTGAAGAGCTGACTTACTGGAAAAGACACTGATGCTGGTAAAGACCGAAGGCAAAAGAAGGGGGTGTCAGAAGATGAGATTGTTAGATAGCATCACTGACTCAATGAACATGAATCTGAGCAAACTCTGGGGGATGGTGAAGGACAGGGAAGCCTGGTGTGCTGCAGTCAATGGGGCCACAAAGAGTCAGACAAGACTTAGTGACTGAACGACAACAATGGTCAATTCAAATTTGGATCAGGAATATAATTTTTCAGGATTTCTTTATTATATGATTGCTCTGAATTAAACTGTTCCGAACCCTATGCTCCAAATGAATCCTACAGATGAATACAAAGTTCTAAAAAGGCAATGATCTACTACTTCAATTCCTTGATTTAATCCTTTTAAATTGGGTGGCAGCATAATTTTTGAAAAAGCTTTTTATGTGACTCCTGTATTTTGGTTAATTTTGTTCTCCAACTGAGAATGGCGTATGTTCGTTTGTTTTACCACTGCACGCTTGCTGATGGGGAGAATAGAGCATTCACAGAAATACAGCCAACTCCTTGAGCTAGGTACACTGAAAATCAGATTAACTCGACACACACATCACCCTCTCCATTTATCTTTGTCTTAAAAGAAAAAAAAAAAAAACAAGAAAGGCAATCCAAACAACAGAGTGATTAAATCTGGCAGAATAAACTCACAACATAGTGCTTTTTGGAGTCTTCGGATTTTGATGGCTGTACGGTAGGCAGAGAAACGTACGTTATTCAGGTCAGCTGAAATGGAAAATGGAACACATTCAAAAAGCATGCTTAGGATTATTTAACTTACATTGAATGGCAAGAATGTATCTGTTCACTTCAATGATGGAAAATCATTATGTCTTTTCACATGAAAAGGTCTTTTCCTAAAATCCACAGCGTTTACAAGAAAATAATCAAATGTTCACTAGAATCATGGTGAGATACTTTCCAAAGCAATGCTCTATGGATCTCAAAAAAGCATTTTCAAACAGGAAAAGGAGGGAAATGAGGAAAGGGAAACATGGCCTGTTGACTTTCCATGACTTAATAAATACATCACACCACAGGCTGCCTTCTCTACCGCTAAGAGGGATTCTCTTCCAGGTCATTTCCCCACAAGGACAATCGGTTTTCTGCCACCTAGGCGTCCGTCTCACTACTCAGAAAGCATGTCTTATGTCTGTGCTCCTTCTGTCCTGCTCTATTTGCTTCTTCCACCCTTTAACCAATCTGGTTAAAATTATACAATAATCAATATTTCAGTCTTTAGAAATGATAGATTAACTCCAGTTAATGATACCATATTGCCTATTCAAAAGTTGCTAAATGAATAAATCTTATAATTCTCATCACAAGAAAAAGAATTATGTAACTATGTTTGATGATGGATGTTAACTAGACTTATCATGGTGATCATTTCGCAATATATACAAATATCAAATCATTATGCTGTACACCTGAAACTAATGCAATGTTATATATTATCTTAATTTTAAAAAAACCTGAAAGATTTAGCATCAAGTTGAGAAAAAAAAGACACTGGAATTTCTTTCTTTGTCTCCTAAAGATAAAGAGTATCCATAAGAGAAATGAGAAGAGTTAGTCTCTAATTCTTAACGTTGGTGTGCTCATTTTACAAACTAAAACAATCCAGTGGTTTGTCTCTTGCTTGTTCAACCTTTGCAACTGTCCTCACTCATTCAAGAGAAAGCTCACACAGAAGCCTGATACATAAAGAGATAAAAAGAGTGCCCCCTCCTTGCTGAAATGGCAGTGTGAATGAGAGCCTTGGGGTGCCACTCCCCTTCTCCAGCAGCACTTTAGATCGATCCCCTGTAAGGAAACTCTTTCAAAGCCACTGGAATGACCTAAGAGAAGCAGTAATAATAATCAGCCCACAGCCATATTCTACTGGAAATCCACAATGTTAGGATTCTCATCTCACGTGTTCTCATGCACTTTTATTAAAGTGAATTTAGCTTTTAATGACTACTTAGAATGAAATTAGACAAGCTAATTTAATAATATTTACTAAATAAACAGTGAGCAAAAAGTAAATATGAAGCAGTGGATTACAGGCTGCTGTACTCTATTGTTTTGTTTTCACACAAAGCTGAAGCTTAAGATGATACAATATGAGGGAGGTAAAACCAATTATACTTCTTTTAAAATCAACCTTCTTGAATTCATGCTATTGTGAACCATACGTTCTCTTAAGAAAAGTAAAACTTGTTTACTGCATTGCCTTTAGAAATTCAACTGCTTTTACATGCCCATGACATGGTCCTTTAAACATAATATGCCACGTACGGAAAACTGGTGACTAGAGTCCATTTAAGAATATACAATTCTCAAGTTGTTGAAGTCAATTAATTACTATTAACTAAAACAACACTCACCAAGGGATTGAAAGAGTTCGGTCATTTTAGGATGATCCCAACAGGTTGTCTGTGTTTGATGACTAGGAAAAAAAAAATTATACATTTAAATAAAAGACTGTATAAAATAGTAATTGCTACACAGAAAATATGCAAACCAAATTCTTATTCAAATTTTTAAGAATACATACAAAATTATCCCCTTGATGGATCACTCAGGCTTATTAATGTTTTGGCCAAAAACATTGTTTGGGTTTTTCCAGTTATTATTTAGCCCAGTTATTATTGTTCTGGCCAAAAAGTTTTTCTGGGTTTTTCTGTAACATCTTATGGAAACCTGAATGAACACTCTGGCCAACCCAATACTTAGTATATGAAACGACATCAGATTTTTGTTTGAGCAATTATATATATATAGATTATATATATATACACAGGCAGTACAGATGTATAAATATGCTTTATCTGTTTCAAAAAGAAATGCAACTGAAGATTAAAACCTAGGTATAAAATGTGACTGTCATGGACCCTGGAGCCTCAGGTTTGATGTAGCCAGACAGGTGTAGGCTCCAAAATAACTGTACCTGTGTCCGGCTGATGTAGATTCTCATTTAGAATAAATTCTTTGAGAGCAGAAGTGCTCTGAAGAGCCGCTTAACTTTAGGAGTCCTAATCAAATTTCCAAAGAGGGAAATGAGGAGAACTGTGAATAACACCTGCATCACACAATCCACTGAGTCTTCCTCCTCTTTAACCTCGTCTTTCCTTCTTCACTGTATATGTGCCCTCTTACCCTGTGGGGATCCACTCAGACCTCACACCCTTAGAGTACAAAGATTAGTACAAAGATGATCTTAAGTTGAAGACATCTGAGAGTCAACAAATGGAGAAAGAAGCTTTGTCAGAGCTTCCTTTATCTGACTTAAAGTAGTATCTTCTAGGAAACAAGGCTCTCCAAGAAAGTCTCTCCAAGAGAGTTTCAGGGCTATGAAAAAAACAGAAAAAAACACTCACACCTGCACAAACAAATATTATCACAGATGTTCTTATCTCATGTTTGTTCTCCTCAAGAAACACGTGTGTTTCCTAAAGAAACCTGCTGGGTCTTCTCATAGGAGCCTTTCTCTACCCAGTTCTTTCCCCTACTGCATTGGGTATATAAGCCTTAAATTCCAACCACTTTTTTGAGTTACTCATTACTGTATGCAGATTGCATTCATAAATAAACTCTTTTCTCCTGCAAATTTGTCCTTTGTCACCTTAATTCACAGGCCTCCAATAACTGAACCTAAGAGAGTGGAGAAAAAGTTGTTTCTCTTCCCTGATACGCTCTTCATGAACATCTATATTCTTCACTCTCCTTACATATGCATTTCTCTTTTGCTATTTTAATTTCATACTCTTCTTTCAGCCTCCTCCAGTTAGCCAATATTTTTTTATAAGTATTGAACAGTTTTTCTCATGATCCTTATCCTTTGCTTTAAAAGCAAGTTTTTGTACTTTCCCTTTTTCAGTAACTTCCAAAACTAATTAGAAGTTTGGGGGAATAAGGTGAGGGTAATACAGATCAATGCAGTGCTTAAATTAGGTTCCTTCTTTGTGTATATATGTGGTGAACAGCTCTTCAGTGGGTCAGTGGCCTTATTTAAAATAGTTTACTGTTCATTATCTAGGTCAGCATAGAGTAATAACATTTAATAGTACTCAAAAGACTTCTTAGATAACACTCAGTTCTGATAAAACTGTTTAGTAGGCTAAGTAAAATCACACAGTACACAAGAGACAGTGATATTAAAATACTCATACAATCAAATGTCAGGGAAATTATTTTTAAAGCCTAAGTAATATATCAAGAAGTGAGGCATGTCACTGGAAAAAGAACATAATCAATGCTTTTGTACACAAGTAATAGAACTCCCAAATAACTCATACTTTGCTTCGGAAAAATATTTCAAGTTTAGATTTGAAATTGGGTATGTAAAATGTCCTAGAAATTTCAAAATCTCAAACAAAATGACATATGTTCAATGTGAATGTCTATCTTAGGAAGAGTTAGAAAATTGTCTGATTCCTCTACCAGGTTCCTGATACCAATGTGAAGGCAAATATCTCCAAATACTTTGCTACTAAACACCAACCAAGTCATTCTACTCTTTGACTATCTAAATTATTCCAAAGGCCATGGAAAAAGTACCAAAGTTATGTGCCCTGAGGCTTTTTTACTGTTCATAGTATGGCCTGTGCTGAATTGAAATGCAAAAACTCAGATTCCTAAATCGACTGAATCAGAATCTTCATCTCATCAAAATCTCAAGTGATTCATATGCACAATCAAGAGAAGTACTGACCTAAAAGACTCCTAATACAAACGAAAGTAAAACATGAAAAAGATACCTCCAAATTTTGCTAATAAAACAACTTCTTCCCTATCACCCATAAGAATTTTAAAAGAAAAGGGAAGAAAAAGAATTAAAGAAGGATTTGCTGAAAATAAGAGTGCGATCCAAAGAAATTCATCACAGGTTCCCAGTTTTTAAGAGCGCCTACTAGGATTCACTGGAGCTCTTGTCTCCTCCTTGGAGTAATTTCAATCCCCATGGCAACACTACTGCTCAGAGACAGACACCCCATCGTGAAGGACCAAACCAAGGCTCAAGAACCAAACTAAATCTATGAGTAATGCAGAGCCAAACTTCATACCTAAACAACAAGCAGACACACACTTTCTCTAGAATCACAAGTGTGGTGCTTTGGCAAACAACCTCTATGGAACCACAGGGGAAAAATACCAGCAAGCAGTCAGACAGAGGACTGAGAAATCAGTGAGAACACCCGCCTGCTAATGGCTCTTTTTAGTGAAGCCACCACTAAGAGTTGAGGGAACACACACATTTGGCAAACAGATGGAGGGCGGGGAAACGGCACCTCCCCTTGTGAATTCAATACCAGTTGATTCATTAGGCAGAACTGCCAACGCTGAAAATAAACACAGCCTCTGCTTACAAAAGTAAAACTGCAGCTTACCAAACAACAGTTTTTTTAAAAAAAGTAGTAGATGCAATTGACTGTTGGATTTTCTTTCATTCTTTTTTTTAAGTGGGGGGAGGGTTTTAAAGCAAAATCCACTATCAATCCAAAGGCTCAAAGTATTTGAACAGCTGCAGATTGCTCAGTTCATCCTGCCAAAATGCTCTCAGTCCTCCCAGAGGAGGCAACCAAAACAGAATAAAAGTAGCATTTTCCTCCCAAAATAACAACAGTTTAGGTTCTGGCCAATCTCAAACATGAAAGAGGAGTGGAACTTAATATTGTACAACTTGACAAACAATAAAATAAAATTCCAATTTTGTTACTAAAAATCCTCTTTTTAAGAGGGAACCAACACAGGGTCTAAGAATAAATGAAAAATAAAAAAAAATCCACCAAAGCAGCAATTAGGAGTTAAGTTCAGATCATGTGATGCAAACAGCGAGAATATGTGACATATAACTAAGCAGGTGCCTAGCCTGCTCACATCAGGGAAAACTGTGAAGGCCTTTGATGTGGGTCAGAAATTAGTGAGTTATACACCTGTGTGGCTGCGATTATCTTTAAGCTATTTTAAACTCTACAAAATGAAGAAAACCGATAGTAATGCAAATGATTTTTTGCCCACAGAAATGCAAATTGTGTCCACTTGAATGCAACTGATTATTGTTCTGATGGATACTGACCAGTTTGTCAGCTTTGCATCCATTGTTAGTTCATTTCAGCATGCCTTACTTAACTATAAAGACTAATATTTAGTATTCTCCTTGGAACCTGCTAGAACTTTTTATCCATTCCCTTATTATTTAGTGAATGCTCTTTTCATATTTGTACAAGTCAAGATTTTCCACAGTTTAAATTTTTTTATATATTTAAATTTTAAAATTTTTAATGTTTTTAATTGAGATGCAATTTGTGATGACTCAAGAATGAAAGAGCAGATAAAATCAAGGAGGTTCTTGGAAAGCAAGAATGGAAAAACCAGACCCTTATCGCCTCCCCCCATGTTGTAACTACTAATGGATTTCAGGTCTTCCTGAGCAGCATAACCTGTCTCCCCTCCTGCCCCATAGGGAGACGGTATTTGTCTCACTCTTCCCTCACCCAGTACACATGCCTCATCCAATCAGCAAATGACCTACAAGACCCCTATCCCATTCCTTGTACCCTGGGAATAAAGGTAGATTAAGGACCCCCACTCAATGTCGGTTCTCCCTTGAGCTGGCCCGCTGTTCTAACAGCATCTCCCATTCTAATAAACTTTATTTCCCTCTCATTCTGTCTCATGTCTGGAAATTCTTCTCCAACCCACACCTGGACCATGACATAACGGACAAACAACACTTTGTAAGTTTAAGGTATACAGCATGTTGGTTTGATATATTTGAATACTGGAATAAGATTACCACTATAGCATTATCTAACACCATTATCACATCACACAATCATCATTTCCTTTTTTTGTGGTAAGAACATTTAAAGTCTAGTCTCAGCAACTTTCAAGTTTATCATACAGTGAAAGCGAAGTCGCTCAGTCATGTCTGACTTTTTGCGACCCCATGGACTATAGACTACCAGGCTCTCCATCCATGGAATTTTCCAGGCAAGAGTACTGGAGTGGGTTGCCATTTCCTTCTCCAGGGGATCCTGCCGACCCAGGGATCGAACCTGGGTCTCCTGCATTGCAGGCAGACACTTTACCGAGCCATCTGGAAAGCCTTATCATACAGGATCAGTGTCTATAAACCCTGTGCTGTGCATTAAATCTCCATTACCTAATTTTTAAAATTATCCTTCAAAACCTGGGACAGTCCTGGATTATACCTGCTGCTGCATATAATTATTAAAGTGTCCCTGTATCCTTAAGTGTTCCAGTTGGGAAAACATATGACTCTATATTTTATGGACTTTGATGAAATATTAAACCAGTATGGTTAATAAGTAGCATATGCTTCTAGCTATTATTATGCATAATGTGTTCTCACAAGCCACAGAAAGGTAAACACAAATAAGACAGTGCACCAATGAAGAGAACACAAAAATTTTGGGGCCACAACACTTGCCCAGTAGATAATATAGTGAACCAATAGCACTTTACACATAACATCAATATGATACTGATTTCTAGGCAAAGACTGCTCTGGGGAAGATATCTGTTGAACCCATTTGTTCTCATTAGAGTGGTCTCATTTTTTTCATCAAAACATGATAAGATGGGATGCTGGATATTCAAAACCCGACACACAAACACTTTCTTGTTACTTATCTATCCAATTTAATGTTTGAAACTGGATTTTGTGGATTTGCTATTTATCATTCCATTCCAATTTTAATTATAAAGGCTTATGAGAGAAAAAGCTTCCCAAGTGGTGCAGTGGTAAAGAATTCACCTGCCAATGCAGGAGATGTAGGTTTGATCCCTGGGTTGGGAAGATCTCCTGGAGAAGGAAATGGCACCCCACTCCAGTATTCTTGGCCTGGAAAATTCTATGGACAGAGGAGCCTGGCGGGCTACAGTCCATGGGGTTGCAAAAAGTCAGACATGACTGAGTAACTAAGCACATACATAAGAGAAAAGAATTATCTTTAGGTGAGTTAGCTAATTAAAAATATAAAAGTAAAATATAAATGTGTGTGAGAACATAATGCTCTGGCTAAGACAATCACAGAAAGAGAAGTATTCCGTCTCTGCGGTACACGTGCACATGTGTGCTCAGTTGTGTCTGACTCCTTGCAGTTCCATGGGCTGCAGCCTGCCAGGCTCCTTTATCTATGGAATTTCCCAGGCAAGAATACTGGAGTGGGTTGCCATTTCCCACTGCAGGGTATCTTCCCAACACAGAGATCAAACCAGTGTCACTTGTGTCCCTTGCATTAGCAGGGAGATTCTTCAAGACTGCGACACTTGGGAAGCCCAATTGCTACACACAGTGAAACTTAATACACTAGGTGAGGATATGTAATATTCATTACAGTAATGGTCTATTATTTGAATGTGCAATTTGTACCAAGTCCTCTCCTAAACTCTCAAATAATGATTCTATGAGTTTGGGGCCAATATTATCCCCATTTTACAAATAAATGAACCTAGGAAAAACTTAGATAACTTGTTCAAGGTCATAGTTTGTAAATAGTAGAAAGGGAATTTGAACCCAGATGGTCTGATTTTAAGCCTGAGTTCTTAATATGGATGTGTACTTGCACGATTGAGGTTTTAAAATATTTCTGATGAAGCTGTCTAAATTTGAGTCCGAGGTCCATCATTATAATCATTACAAACAACCTCATCTCCTTTGCTTCTCTCACTCCTGGCAAAACCCAAGCATGGATCAGCTCAATTACTTGCCTTCTCTGGACCAGAGCAGCTGTGCATGAATACAGCTGGAGAAAATCACTCAACAGACTGATTTTACTTTAAATGTTTGACTTCAAACCTCAAATGTCCAAGTGCTGGCAAATGCACTACATTCCCTAATAAAGTGCTTCCCAGAGCCCAAGGCAACAATTACCACCGCCATCTCACTCCCCAAACCTAAGTAAATTTCCCTGCCTGTCTTAGTATCATTTAACTCGACCTCACACTTTATTGAAAAAACTAAAAACCATCGCACTAGAATTTCTTCATCTTCCCACCTCTAAATCAATAAGCTTCCCTCCATCTGCCATATTATCTGCTTTCCCCTTTTTTAAAATGAGGAGTGACCCCTTCTCCTATGAAATGCCAATTCTTCCCAAAGATTTCTAAATAACTCTTGTGCTGATTATCAACTCCTCTCAATAAGACTAGGTTCAGAATGCAGATGTAGAAGGGCTGGCCATCCTTATTCTCAATCTCTCTCTCACTCACACACACACACACACACACACACACACACTCACTCACTCATACCCTATCTCGAATCTGCATTTTCTGCCACCTAGGACCCCTTTTGTCTTCTTTACAGATGAAGTTTTCAAATGAATAGTCCACATCCTCCGGATTCATTCAGGACTTAAGTCACTTTATTTGGATTTTAACCTCACTCCACCCAAACTGGTCCTGTCAGAATTATCAAGGCACTCCATGTTGTCGAGTGGAATGCCTGCTTTTCTGTCTTCAGCTCATTAGACCTCTCCTCATAAGCAAAGAGAAATAGGGTAGAGGCTTCAGGCGTAAGTTATCTAGTGTAGAGATGATGATGCTGAGAGATGCTATGTAAAAAACAGAATATCCAGAATGAAGTTGACGTAGGCAAAATGTACGCTATTTGAACACCTTCTTTACATATACAAGTTATATGTAGGGACCAAGCAGAGCTCCCAAGTAATCAAATTTGCATTCAGGTGACGAAAGCATAAAGACTAAAACACATTTTGGCAACCTCATGTGATATCATTTATCTGAGTAATATCTTTTTAAAGATCAAAGAGGTGACATTTTGGAATTTATAATCCCCTCAATCTTGGTTTCATCATGCATGAATATATGAAGAATATGGAATTCACCTGTCATAATGTTGATTCATACTTTGTGTGCATGCTTGTGCGTTTGTGTGTGCTCATGTGTGTGACTAGGGTTGAGCAGACTTGCGAGGAGACAGGGCAGTAGATACCTTTGTGTGCGGGTAAACATATTTGTTTCTCTAGTTACATCTAACTTCTTAAATCTTCACTGATACTTTCTACCATTCTCTAAGCTTTTAAAGGCATAAAATCCAGGATTATAGTTTTGGAAACCTAAGAATAAATCTAAGGGGAAAAAAGTATGAATGTCAACATTTCAAGAAAAAAAAGAAAACCTTTCTGTTCAAAATCCAAATAAGATATATGATCCCATGGATGTCATACAACCACAAAAAATGCCATTTGTTTGTCATGATAATGAAGACATAGCTCTAAACAATGGATAATCTCTTGAATTCAATTATAAAATGCTATTACAAAGAAACAATAAATTCAAAATGGAGTCACTTGTGCTAAACCCCACCAAGACTTAATACCTAACCCAACTGCAGTTTCACCCTCTCCCAGGAGTGGAATAAACCATTAGTCTGAAATGTCCTGGTCAGCACTTGTGAGGGAATCTATATAAGAAGACTCTTACATTCCCTTCCCCAAAGATGACCTGGCCTGAAACAATCCTTTCTTTTCTTTGGCTAATAACTTCCTTGTTATCAGCTCCTTCTTTTCCCTCCAGTTTCTATAAAAGACTTCCATTTTGTACAGCTCCTTGAAGCTGCTTTCTATTTACTAAATGGGATGCTGTCCACTTCATAAATTGTTGAATAAAGCCAAATTACATGTGTACATTTACCTAGTTGAATTTTTTTTTTTAATGCACTTAAAAGTTCTCTCACACATAGGAGTAGGCTCAAAGACACCAGCACATAAAGAGCTATACAGAAGCAGAGGCCACAGCATACCCCAAAATACATGTGTCAGCACCCCACGCATGGATGATGGAACAGTAAGACAAGGTTTGTTTGCATGTGTTTAAGTAAAGTAGTAGGATTAATGACCAAAGTGGATGTGCCTAGGTGTGAGGGGAGATACAGGAGAGAGAGGTGGCAATGGTCTTAAGGCAGTGGAAGGCTGACTGCAAGAATAAAACACTTCACAAATGCAAGAGAGCCTCCACTCTGGTCAGCCCAGAGCAAATGCAAGAGAGCCTCTACTCTACGTCAGCCCAGAACTCAAAGGAAGCCCCGACCTCACCCGACTCTACCCTCCTGTCTCTGTAAGCCCTCAAACTAGGAAGAATCAGACCATCAACCCACACATAACCAACAGAAGACCCACAGGTCATCCGGGGGGCGCTGGCCCTGCTGTGTACGCCCTTGCCTGAGGATGTTAACCTCAGGTTTCTGTTCCAACCAGAGTTCAATTTATTGGTGTATCCTTTAAGTTTTGCTTTTCAAAGCTGAACGTGTATCATTCAGTTTTTAAACAGAACTATTTTTTCCCTTTCACATTTATTTTTATTTTTTCAAAGATTTTTTTAATGTGAACCATTTTTAAAGTTTTTATTGAATTTGTTACCATATGGCTTCTGTTTTACGCTTTGGTTTTTTAGCCCCAAGGCATATGGCATCTTAGCTCCCAAGGACCCATACCCCCTGCGTTGGGAGGCAAAGTCTTAACCACTGGACCATGAAGATAGCCCCACTTCACATATATCTTAAATGAGAAATTAATTCTAATTTTTACTATAGGGTTGTATTGAATCTTTTACTGTATCATTTCAGGTTATAATCAGTACAGATAAAGATACTCTATTTTATTTCACAGTTTATTTGATCATTATTACTTCTGCATCTTTGCTAATTGTAGTGACTATTTAAAAAACTGAAACATTGCAAATTCAAGTTCAATATCATTTTTTTCCTTCCCTTAATGGTCCCTCAGTGATCCTTCCTACGCTATATGTAAGCCTTTATTAATTGCTTCCCTGACCCTAAAAATCAAAATGTACAGTACAACTGATGGTGCTGTTATAAATCAATGAAGCTGAGTAATCCAGAAGATTCCAAGCCAAAATTCCACTTCATGGTTATAATATCTCTGGCACCAACAACGCATGGATGAATGACAGGAAAGATATCTTCTCAAGTCCTGAACTAGTCAATATATTTCTAAGATAATGTCAACTCCACCTAAATTATCTCAAGCAACTATTTACACTGCTAAGTACTCTAGAAGTTGCCCATTTGGGGCTACTACAGAGCAGGCAGTCTGCTGCTTAGTTTTCAAGTGAGCTAAGCTACGCTCCTTTGTCTGAAGCTGCCCCCAAGCCCAGGAGGTTAAGTGATCCCAAGGTACTTAATTCTCTCATAAAGCAAATTCATTCTTACCTCCTCATCAGCAGATTCGGCCCAGTGAGTTTTAAATATTTTATTTTCAATAAAAATAAAGTCCCAGATCATTTCTTGGAAAAGCAGACTCTCTAGGACATTCTCTTATATTTCTATTTCATTTATTTCTTTATCATTAAAATAAAAAATACAAGCCCCATTTCTGGAAAGATACTCAAAGCATGTCCCAAGACTTCTCCACTTAAAATTCTGGAACCAAAAAGACACCCTTTCCCATCCTGATGAAGGAGGAGAGAGATGAAGGCTGCTTTGGGAAGCCTTTCAGAGAGAACTGTATCTTTCATTGTTAGAAATATCTTTGTTGTGGATTTATTTTGCCTTGGGATGAGCTTCCTTAACCTTTAAAGATAAAATGTTTTATGTTAATTTCTTTTTTGATGTTATACCTTTGTTAGCTGTGAGTTCCTGGTGAGGCTGGATATTTGAATCTCCCAAGCTGCCACTCCTCTCTGCTCTTATTAAAGGGAGAAATATTTCACCTACATCATCTAAGCAGGGTTCACAATTCCTCTGAAGAAATAAGCATTAATTCTCTCCTTTAGACTGTACATACATAATGAGACAAGTATATACAGTTTATGCAAATAAATTGCATGACTGCTATAAAGAACAACTACTTGCTCTCCAAGATTTCATTTACAACTATAAACTTCATCTTTTTTTCTAGGAATTGATGAATTAGGGCAGCAGAGGGTGCCCTTGGGAGGCAAGAAAGGGGTCCAAAACAGTACTGCAGGATTACCCATAATGAACACAAGGATGGAAAAGGAAAACATAAAAGAGATGTAATAAATGGAGGGAAATCTTGATTTAGACCTACTCATAAGGAGGCTTTAGAAAAGGCAGAGACTGCAAGGTAGTGGTATTTGTAGCTGAAGATTCATTTGTTCTGGTGAATACATTGTAAGATTGAGGAATGTCAGCTGTAGGGAAGGTGACAGGTATTATCTACATAATCAGAGATGACTAAAGTCTTCATGTTAAAGTTGGGTGTGTGTGACTGCATTAGAAAGAATTCAACTTTGTACTTTAGATTCTAATGGGGAAAATAAAGCTATAGAACTGAGCTGTGAGCTTGAAGCTGTCATAAAGAGCAGAATCATCATCATCTGTACCAAGACTAAGGCTTACCTGTGGGGTTTAGAGAAGCCAACGCGGAGAGAGAGGAAAGCTCTATTTCCTAACTACCCCTCATTAAATTCTAGGAACCAGGATGGCTTACTTAACAAGCTAAATAAGGCGGAGCAGCAGCTATGCTAAAAGCCCCAGGGGACCTACAAGCCAGCTTTGCTGGCCACACTCCTCAGAGATGGAAATCTCCCCAGTGTCAGAAACCTCCAGACCCTGTGCATGAGAAAAAGTAGAGGAGGGCCAGACAGTCTTCTCCCCACCACCTCCGAACAGTCCTCATCCCACTGGCAGGGCCGTGGCGAACGACATTCACTGTCTACAGAAGAGCACCTTAGTCTATTGTCAGGCCACAGTGTGAACTTTCCTTAATCATATATTGTTGCTGAGTCGTGTTCAGCACTTTTGCGACCCCACGGACTGTAGCCCTCGGGGCGCCTCTGTCTGTGGGATTTCCCAGGCAAGAATACTGGAGTGGGTTGCCATTTCCTTCTCCAAGAGATCTTCATGACCCAGGGATTGAGCTTAGAGGATGCCAGTTCAATCGACAGGCGGATTCCTTACCACTGAGCCCCGAGGGAAGCCCTAGTCATACATCAGGCCTACTGACAATAGCTTATGGAGAATCCTCTGGAAAAGGCAAAGTGCAGCATGGAAGAAAGCAAGGCCTTATGCTAAGACAGCCCTGAACTTCACTGTTGACACACAGCAAGTGCACAATAGATGGTAACCAGTCTACAGTATTTAAGAAAGGATGTTTGCTCCTAATTTCTCCACTTGACTGCATTCCCTAAATATCATCTTTCATCCCACCCCAATTTTCCATGGACTAAAAATCTCTGTTGTCTACCTCTTCTAATACAGAGAATAAGAGGCAGTAAATGCATACCCATCAAGGATTCAGACACTGGAGTTTGAATGCCAGCTGTGACATTTACCAGTTATGTGATCTCAAGCAAGTTATGTGTGTACTTATGACTTAAGCCTTGTCTATAAATGGAGGTAATGATAGTACCTATGGGCTTCCCATAGCTCAGTTGGTAAAGAATTTACCTGCAATGCTGGATACCTGGGTTAGATTCCTGGGTCGGGAAGATCCCCTGGAGAACCTGGAAATCTCATGGACAGAGGAGCCTGGTGGGCTAGAGTCCATGGGGTCGCAAGAGTCAGGCACAACTTAGTGACTAAACCACCAACATAGTACCTATACCTCACTGGGCTACTGTGAGAATTAAAAGAGATAACCCAGGCATAGGATTAGCACAGTGGCTAGCAAGTTAATATTCAAAACATATCATTTATTACAATGATCATTATTATCACCCTCTATGACTATGAATTATTATTATTATTTCTGCATCAAAAAGAGAAGAAATGAGTTTTAGATGATAATTATGACATATTAAGAAAATTCAACTCAAGGCTTTTATTCATGATTCCCTTTATACCTGAAACTCTGTGGATGTTAACTTTTAGTTGAGGAAATGAACAACTTGTACAAAGCACAATGCAGGGCCAAAAATTCACAAAGAAAGAGATCTTGATTTTACAGTATTATTGTACACTGTGAAGGCAGCAAGAGCCATTTCAAATTTTCTTAAATTGATGAGTTGGCATTGGACTATAGTAGAAAAGAAAAATAATTAGATCAGCTCTGGAAAGTCTACCTTATAAGCAGCAAGTATCATTTAAAGATATGAGTTTCAACTTAAGATATTAACAGAGGGATTTACACTATACAGATTCTTACAGTTCAGATCTATATCCTATCTTTTTCTAGAAACAAATAAGTCTTGGAACCATGGCAGTTCACCTCAAAATATTAATAGAGAGAAAGAAATGCATTGAGAAACTATCCAAGGATGTTTTAACTAACCTATAAAATTAAAATACAAAATAAAAACAATTTGTCCCTCGTATTCTCTGCCAACTTTCTTTCTCTAGCATTAGAGTACATAAAACTGTATACTTAAATACTGAAAATATTTAATATTTCTACTGGAATATTACTTTCTTGTTGGTCAAATTAATATATCTTAGTATGTTCCAGAAAGCTCTAGTTGCGTGACAATCATGTAAAACGTGTTTCTAACATTTTTCTTCTACTTACTTGTGCAACCATGCAAAGCGAAGTATATATTAAAATCCTTTTCATTCATCATTTACTTACTTATTAATTTATATGGGAAATAAATTTTGTTTCCATAATAATTTTTCATCTGGAAACACTGGCCTACATAACCTTATCTCTAGTGATTGATGTTCCTTCTTTATGAGGTCTAAATAAACTGTTAGGTTTCACAACAGAGCAAGTAATGGAACAGTCTGGTTAAACAAGTTTTCTAAATATAAGAGAATTCACTCTATATACACAGGCAGAGTTTGAAATATTTGAAAATCCTAGGATATTTAACACTAAAAATTTAAAATACTTAAGAAAACACAATCTTTCACTAACGGCATTCAAAATATTTCAGGATGGTATAACCCTACAGGCCACATTAAAAATATTGGCCATCAATGTGTTAATACTTATTTTGAAATGCTAGTTATGCACTCTAGCCAATAAAATGCCAGAGAAACCAGCCTTCACTTTACCTGCCTGCCCCTAAGAACTTGTAGACTGGGCAAGGAAACGATTCTGCTAGATCCTCCCCAAATTATAAAAATATTGATCTAGTGAAATTATGACTTAGACAATGCAATGCTCGGTCACATTTAATCGACATGAACATACAAAAATTCCTTTTCATTTAAAACATTTTTATTCTTATTTGCTGCAAAAGTCAAAGAAAAAGGATGTGCTCTCAGAACCTTCCGAGAGGAACACAGCCCTGCAAACCTTGATTCCAGCTCAGGGAGACATGGATGAAAATTTGTTACAGTAGCAACAGAAAACTAATACATGTACCATACAAAATCTAGAAGTCAATACAAATACAGTCCATACAGTCCACGCTGTAACAAAGCAGTGCTAAGGGGAAGGTTCATAGCAATACAAGCCTGCTTCAAGAAATAGGAGAAAAATCAGAGAAATAACCTAACTCTACACTAAAGCAACTAGAAAAAGAAGAAATGAAGCACCCAAGGGTTGGTAGAAGGAAAGAAATCATAAAAATTAGGGCAGAAATAAATGAAAAAGAAACAAAGGAGACCATAGCCAAAATCAACAAAGCTAAAAGCTGGTTCTTTGAGAAGATGAATAAAATAGACAAATCATACACCAGACTCATCAAGAAAAAAGGGGAGAAGAATCAAATCAACAAAATTAGAAGTGAAAATGGAGAAATCACAACAGACAACACAGAAATACAAAGGATCATAAGAGACTACCATCAGCAACTATATGCCAATAAAATGGACAACTTGGAAGAAATGGACAAATTCTTAGAAAAGTGTAACTTTCCAAAACTGAACCAGGAAGAAATAGAAAAATCTTAACAGACCCATCATAAGCACAGTAATCGAAACTGTAATCAGAAATCTTCCAACAAACAAAAGCCCAGGACCAGATGGCTTCACAGCTGAATTCTACCAAAAATTTAGAGAAGAGGTAATACCTATCCTACTCAAACTCTTCCATAAAGTTGCAGAGGAAGGAAAACTTCCAAACTCATTCTATGAGGCCTCCATCACCCTAATACAAAACCAGACAAAGATGCCACAAAAAAAGAAAACTACAGGCCAATATCACTGATGAACATAGATGCAAAAATCCTTAACAAAATTCTAGCAAACAGAATCCAATAACATATTAAAAAGATCATACATCATGACCAAGTGGGCTTTATCCCAAGGATGCAAGGATTCTGCAATATTCACAAATCAATCAATGTGATACACCACATTTAAAAATTGAAAGATAAAAACCATATTAGATTATCTCAATAGATGCAGAGAAAGCCTTTGACAAAATTCAACATCCATTTATGATAAAAATCCTCTAGAAAGCAGGCACAGAAGGAACATACCTCAACATAATAAAAGCCATATATGATAAACCCACAGCAAACATTATCCTCAATGGTGAAAAAATGAAAGCATTTCCCCTAAAGTCAGGAACAAGACAAGGGTGCCCACTCTCACCACTACTATTCAACATAGTTTTGGAAGTGCTGGCCACAGCAATCAGAGCAGAAAAAGAAATAAAAGGAATCCAGACAGGAAAAGAAGAAGTGAAACTCTCACTGTTTGCAGACGACATGATCCTCTCCATGGAAAACCCTAAAAACTCTACCAGAAAATTACTAGAGCTAATCAATGAATACAGTAATGTTGCAGGATATAAAATTAACATACAGAAATCCCTTATATTCCTATACACTAACAATGAGAAAATAGAAAGAGAAATTAAGGAAACAATACCATTCACCTTCAACAAAAAGAATAAAATACTTAGGAGTATATCTACCTAAAGAAATGAAAGACCATATAGAAAACTATAAAACACTGATGAAAGAAATCAAAGATGACACAAATAGATGGAGAAATATACCATATTCATGGATCAGAAGAATCAATATAGTGAAATGAGTAAACTACCTAAAGCAATCTATAGATTCAATGCAATCCCTATCAAGCTATCAAGGGTATTTTTCAGAGAACTAGAACAAACAATTTCACAATTTCTATGGAAATACAAAAAACCTTGAATAGCCAAAGCAATCTTGAGAAAGAAGAATGGAACTGGAGGAATCAACCTGCCTGACTTCAGGCTATACTACAAAGCTACAGTCATCAAGGCAGTATCATACTGGCACAAAGACAGAAACATAGATCAATGGAGCAAAATAGAAAGCCCAGAGATAAATCCATGCACCTACGGACACCTTATCTTTGACAAAGGAGGCAAGAATATACAATGGAGAAAAGACAATTTCTTTAACAAGTGGTGCTGGGAAAACTGCAACCACTTGTAAAAGAATGAAAGTAGAACACTTTCTAACACCATACACAAAAATAAACTCAAAATGGATTAAAGATCTAAATGTAAGACCAGAAACTATAAAACTCCTAGAGGGAAACATAGGCAAAACATTCTCTGACATAAATCACAGCAGGATCCTCTATGACCCACCTCCCAGCGTAATGGAAATAAAAGCAAAAATAAACATATGGGACCTAATTAAACTTAAAAGCGTTTGCACAATGAAAGAAACTATAAGCAAGCTGAAAAGACAGCCTTCAGAATGGGAGAAAATAATAGCAAATGAAGCAACAGACAAAGGATTAATCTCAAAAATATACAAGCAACTCCTGTAGCTCAATTCCAGAAAAATAAGCAACCAATAAAAAAAATGGGCCAAAGAACTAAACAGACATTTCTCCAAAGAAGATATACAGATGGCTAACAAACACATGAAAAGATGCTCAACATCACTCATCATCAGAGAAATGCAATCAAAACCACAGTGAGGTAGCTCACGCCGGTCAGAAAGGCTGCTATCAAAAAGTCTACAAATAATAAATGCTGGAGAGGGTGCAGAGAAAAAGGAAACCTCTTACACTGTTGGTGGGAATGCAAACTAATACAGCCACTATGGAGAATAGTGTGGAGATTCCTTTAAAAACTGGAAATAGAACTGCCATACAATCCAGCAGTCCCACTGTTGGGCATGCACACTGAGGAAACCAGAATTGAAAGAGACACATGTACCCCAATGTTCATCACAGCACTGTTTACAGTAGCCAGGACATGGAAGCAACCTAGATGTCCATCGGCAGATGAATGTATAAGAAAGCTGTGTTACATATACACAATGGAATATTACTGAACTATTAAAAAGAACACATTTGAATCAGTTCTAATGAGGTGGATGAAACTGGAGCCTATTATACAGAGAGAATTAAGTCAGAAAGAAAAACACCAATACAATATATTAACGCATATATATGGAATTTAGAAAAATGGTAATGATGACCCCTATATGTGAGACAGCGAAAGAGACACAGATGTATGGAACAGACTTTTGGACTCTGTGGGAGAAGGCGAGGGTGGGATGATTTGAGAGAATAGCATTGAAACATGTATATTATCATATGTGAAAAAGACCGCCAGTACAGGTTCGATGCATGAGACAGGGTGCTCAGGGCTGGTAGACTGCCTGAGGGGTGGGATGGGGAGGGAGGTGGGAGGGAGATTCAGAATGGGGACCAAATGTACACCCATGGCTGATTCATGCGAATGTATGGCAAAAACCATCACAATATTGTAAAGTAATTAGCCTCCAATTAAATAAATTTTAAAAAAATATGGCACATATATACAGTGGAATACTACTCAGCCATAAAAGGAACAAAATTGGGTCATTTGTAGAGACATGGATACACCTAGAATCTGTCACACAGAATGAAGCAAGTCAAAAAGAGAAAAACAGACACTGTATATTACTGCATATATATGGACTCCAGAAAAATGGTACAGATGAACTTATTTCCAGAGCATCTTCTCTTAATAAAGATGTCAGTTTGTAGAGCCTGTGACTTCTTTCCCTTTATACTTGCATACATTTGATACCAATCCACCACTTTGCTACCTTATACTAAATTTATCACAACTCAGTACATGGTAGATTATACACTGATATAAGTATCAAGTTGTTTCAAGACAATGTAACATATATTGCTTATTATATTTGCTATGACTATGGCAAAATTATTTGTTTTTTTAAATATGAGGATATATTTCAGACCACAATAAAACCTTCATAGGTAAATGGCATTTTGTAAGCATTTTGATTTCACACACATAGTTTTTAGGAAGAGGGATACTGAAAAAATAGACTATTAGCCTTGGCACAAGTTTTGGAGATACCACATGACACTTTAGGAAAGATATAAAAGAAACTTGGCCGAGACATCTTCACCTGACTTGCCTATGGTCATAGGACTAATCTGAGACATAGTTAACTCCGGACAATAGTGAACTTTTTCTCTCAAAACGAAGCCACCATTCACCTTATATATAAAATACATTCAACTACAACTCTCATCACCTTTACCCCACTGTAAATCAATAACTTACACTTCAAGGGATTTCAGAAGATGTAGTTTACCATTCTGCCCAATGACAACACACAGACAGGCAAGGATCATATCCTATGCAGACCTTATGTAACTCATACAAAATTTGTAAAATACTACATAGTATGGAAAAAACTATGTAAAAAAGGAGAAATTGTCAAGTTGACAAGAAAAGTGCGGGATAATAAACCTAAACTAACTGCAGATAATTTCCACGAGTTGAGAAAAAACTTGAAAATAATGAACTTTTTAATGATAAAACCCTGTTTCTTTTTGGTGGACTAAAATGAGAAGAGTACAAGTGCTTTTTAAATGAATTTTCTGGAAGACACAAATGGCTTAGAAGCAATACAGTTGGAGAAACTGTATTCATTATGTCAAGAATATTTAGGAACTTTGTCCTTCTCCCCGAATATTTTAATATCTGCTTTATAAAAATATCAGCTATATTATCTATTGCCTAATATAATGAATTACAAATATCAGTCTTATCTTTAAACTAATTTTTTCAAATATTAAATATATATTCTTTATATCCATATAAACATATAAATTCCTTCCTATAATAGGTTTGAAATCCAGTTTTTAAAGTTACATGGGAAAAGCCTCTTAAGTTATTAATACAATTTTATTGTCTTGGTATCATAAAGGAGAATTAAAATCAACTTACTTGATGTAATAGGGCACTTTATTATGTGAAATGGATCTTTGCCATGGCAGCTGGACTGAAGCTGGAGAAACAAACGGAGGTTATTAGAAACACTTCTAACTCTTATGTCTTACACCTTAATGCAAAACAACTGAATATGTTTATAGCAAATTCAATAAGAACTGCTGGATTCCTATAATTACGAAATATGCTAGGCCAAACAAAGAGTGGCTTTAGAGATTTATTTAAAGCATATAAATGTGAAACAGTACAGTCTCAAATTCTAATGCCAACTCTAATCGAACCTGTTGATATAAATATTTTTAAAAATCACATTTTATTGTTTCTAACAATCAACATTTAAAACTTATTAGAAAATACATACGCTGTATAAATTCTGAATAAGCTTAAACCAAAGTTAATTTTACCTAGGCAAAATCTAGGTATAATCTACAATCTAGGTATACCAAGATTTTAAATTAGATTTCTTAAGATTGAATTTTCCAGGTCACTAATAATACTCTTCACTTTGTTTCATAGGCACAGAATAACTAGTACAGATGTCATTTAAACAAACTCAATTATATGGATTTTAAAAGAGGAAAATTAAACATAGCCCAAAGGTTTTAAAGAACTAAGGCAATTATCTAGATAGAATAATTCTGAATACTTATTTTCATCTGAAATGCACAGGAAATACAGTTCCCTACTTTTATACACTAGACAGCACTATGATTGAGATTTTATGTTTTGTTTTACTGAGGTACAAAATTTTTACAATTCCATTTACTATTTATAAAAATTTTATTCTACATTAAACTAATTATTTTAAGACTTATTTAAGTAGAATTGTACCTATGCATCTAGAACCTTTAAGGAATTTTGGTAAATAAACTAAAAAACAAGCAAATCCATCTAAAGTGTTGCAAATATCACTAGATTCTCATATAACCAGTTGTCGCTAATTTTTTTTTTTTTTCTCCTGAATAGGGTGTCATAATCCTACTTACTAGTATTTAGCCTTTTGAACTCTGCAAAGCATTTTCAATATGTCTGTTAATAAGGAAGCCAACAATGAGAAACTAAATATTAGACATGAAATAACTCGCCCAAAAATAAATGGCTGAACCCAAACATGATTTCAGGATTTCGGACCACCAGTCAGAAATATTTCCATTCAACAACCCTTCCTCTCCTTCTAAAGTGTGAGCATTTCCTTCTTGAACTATGTCCATGAAAGAATAAAAGGAGGATGACAATGTGGAACTAGGTATATTAAATTTCTCATTAGAGCCAACCTCTTTTCAGCACTGGCACCAAATTAATAGGTCAGTCTTTATTTTGTGCCTAACTAAACAGGCTCCTTTCATAACCATGGCTAAAGTTCAAGAAATTTAATAAAGCCAAAGATTTCAAGCAGCAGTGGATAACAATTACTAAATTTATTAATTGGGATTTTTTTGGTATAATTCTCCATTCATTTTAATGATTGTTTTGATTTGAATAACTTTGACCCTCTGGACTGTCCATGCCAGGCAATGAAGGGCAATGTGCTGGAGTTTCACAATTTTTACAATGTTTCACTTGCTAAAGGGCAAGAGTTTGATTTCTATTATGAAAGAATGGTTACTAGGTGAAAGTGTTCAGTTTCATCAATATTAGTAAATACATACACTGTAGAACTATAGAGTCTCAATGATTTGTTAAATTTCTCTTTACTTTGGTCTCAGCATATAGCTCTATGTTCCATAAAATTAAGTGCAAGCAATCTGGGGTAATTCATAGCTAATGAATAATGAAGCAAACCTATTTACTCATGAACATGGACAGCATCCAAACTTTGGAAATTCACTATGGCATCCAGGTAGACAGCATATTCCAGGAAGGACTCAACATTTCAAAGACAGGCTACCTAAGAGCTCAGGTGTGTGAAACAGGTGTGGGAGTGATGGGGTGAGAGGGACCGGGGAGAGACAGGGAGAGATGAAACAGAGACACACACCCGGGAGAGCTGGCTTGAGCACTGGAGCGGCGTAGGACAGGAGGATCAGCAACGACTGATTAGGATTCTTGAAATTGTGAGAGTAAGAAAAGCCTGACCTTGAATTGAGGTAAAGCAAATTATCAAGCATGGCAAATATTAAGAGAAAACATAAATGCAATAAATTTAGTTGGAAGACACGATATTATTTCAGTTTTCTCTATGACTGTAGATACAAAGGTACCATAATTGGAAAAATTAGCTTTGCATTAAGTTTCAACCTTCACTTATTAAATTAAACTGTTTGCTTACATTTGTTTTCCAGAGACAAGGAAAGGAAAGGAACAACATTTAGAGAAAACCCTGGTGCCAAGAACTGTGCAAGGTGTTTTGTGTAACTTGGTATGTTTTCGTATTTAAATCTCAAGGCAATCAGAGAAAATAAGCATTATTTTAGTAACTTTAAGATAAAAAAATGAACTTTCAGGACTTCACAGTCCTGGTAAAAGGGAAAATTAATATTTTAATCTCAATCTGGGTGACTCTGAATCTTATATTCTTTAATTTCCTTAGCAGTGAGTGATAAAAGAGCTCAAATTACTTATTAAAGATCTCATGAACAGTCAGTTCATAAGATGAAAAACTTCAGTTGAAGACTATTGCATAAAACCCTACATATGTGCTTTGGCTAAATCTGCAATATTTAATTAGCAGAAAAGCTAAGTATGATTGCAGTGAGCCTAATAAACCAGAATCTTCTCAAAGACTTATGGGGAATTTTTTTTTTTTTTTTTTTTTTGCTTTTTAAGTCTCCAGGTGCATTGAAAATAAACATGCATTTTTTAAGTAGGAAAATTAATTAAAAATTTTTAAATATAAAAATGATTTCTTTACTGTGAAAAAGTTCAAAATCTTTGCATATGGCATAGCAATAGGATACTATATTAGTTATTACAACAGATGGTTCAGTGAAAAACTCTAGCTAAAGATGAATTAATTTTTGCTTCACTTCAAAGACTTACCACGACCAGATGATGGAAACAGTAACCAATAAGCACTAGGTATTGATTGGTCACTGATGTTGAGATCTTCTTTATTTATATTCATCTAATAAAGCACACATATTTATAGCAAAGGATACAGTTCCTTGAGTGAAAGTGAAATAATACGCTGATTCAATTAATGAATTAACTGGAAATGAGCTTATTGGTACTTACTAGAGAGAAAATGCTGAGAGGATGGCCCAAAATCTCTATGGGCCTCCTGAAGCTGTTTAAGGCGATCATCTACGGAAACCTGCACATATACATACAAGAAATAATTTGATTTCAAAACAATGACCTTAATAATAACCTTGATTTAGGTACTATAACAAATGGTACTATAACCCAAGATATGATTGCTGGTACAGACTCTTCTAAATTTGGAATCAAAGTATGGATATGAAAATAGACTCCTAACATCAAGTAACAGTAAATACTGCCAGGTACTCTTCTAAGTACTTTATGTGAATTCTTTTAACTCTCACAAAACTCACACTGAGTAAGTATTACTCCTTATAATCATTGTTTTACAGATAAAGATATGGAGACCTAAAGAGGTGTTCAAGGAAATAAAGTTATTAGTATGTGGCAATGTTAGTATTCACACTCAATCCATCTGTCAGAATCTATGTCTTGACATTATTCAACACTTTAGTCAAAAGCAGTAACACTCTAAAGCATCTAAAGTAAAGATGTGGCCATGGGGTCAGTGGCTACTCATCTCTCTTTTGTAAGGAAGGTGGTAAAAAGGGCTGTAAAAAAGAGTCTAAAATATTCCAAGGGAAAAAAATAGATGATAATGATGATAAGACATGACAGATATAGATGGAGAGTGAAAGGACATATAAATATGGAATGATTTATATTCCTCCAAGTTCATATTTATCATCTTGACTTGGGAGTATTCAGGTAGACACCAGGTGAATAATACACTCTATATATCTGTTTACACACAGCCTTAGCTCTCTACATTTTGAAAATGCAGATTTGGCACCCTGAGAAATTAACTGCAAATCAATAACAATGGCACACAACCTCCTGACATTTCCATTTCCTTTTCCTGGTCTTTGTCTAGTAGTGCTAGTCAGGTGTTTCACTTAGTTTGCCAATCTTATTTTCAGCTGCCTTTAAATGGAACGTGTGTCTCTGGCTCACTGGATACCTCCATTTTTTTCCTGGCTAGCTATCAAAATTACATTAGCAGGTACTTGGTTTGTTGTGACCAAAAGCAATCAAATGCCACACATTTACATTCTGAAGAGCACAAGGTGCTACTCTTGAAATTTAACACCACGCTCAGCTAGCATAAATTGAGCTCCTCATATTTAATCAGCAACTAACAGCTGAGCAGCCCACTCCAGTATTCTGCCTAGAGAATACCGTGGACAGAGAAGCCTGGTGGGCTGCTGTCCATGGGTCACACAGAGTCAGACACGACCGAAGCAACTTAGCATGCATGCATGCACTGGAGAAGGAAATGGCAACCCACTCCAGTGTAATTGCCTGGAGAATCCCAGGGATGGAAGGGCCTGATGGGCTGCTGTCCTGTGGGGTTGTACAGAGTCGGACATGACTGAAGCAACTTAGCAGCAGCAGCAACATCTGAGCTATAGTGGTTACCAAGCCCAGAGATCAGGATGAAAGAATAACTTTTTCATGCATAACATTTTCCTTGACTTCTAATCTTTGCAGATGGTAACAGCAGAAGCATAGTGACAAGGGAATCAAGATGGACACAGCAATACCAGTATGAAGACAATGAACTGGAGAAATGAAGCAGAATCAAATGAAATAGAGTAAAAGTCAAATGCTTCTCTGTCCTACTCAGTAGAAAAGCATGTATGAGTTTAACAGATCCTGCTTACCTAATCCCAGATTAATATTCTTTACAAAGACAGAAAAGACTGTTTAATACTATATACTCAATTATAACCTATTCCATCTCATGAAGAAAATATAAACCACTAGGTGTTTCAACAGCTGAATTAATTCAGGACCTATCATGGGGTTTTCCTGGTGGCTCAGATGATAAAGAATCTGCCTGCAATGCAGGTTCAATCCCTGGGTCAGGAAGGTTCACTAGAGAAGGGAATGGCTACCCACTCCAGTATTCTTGCCTGGAGAATTCCATGGACAGAGGAGCCTGGCGGATTACAGTCCATGAGGTCACAAAGAGACGGACATGACTGAGCAACTAAAAACACTTCAAGGCCACAGGACTTATTCAGGACCTACCATGCTATAAAATATTATACCTCTAAAATAAAATGGTTTTATGTGCTACCTTAAAATTGCATATTTATCTTGTCTAATATCACTTCAATTTAGATCCAAAACATATAGAGAGACTAGTAAGCATTATTATTTTTCAATCTTCCACTAAAACTGGGGCTTCCCTGGTGGCTCAGAGGGTAAAGCATCTGCCTGCAATGCGGGAGACCTGGGTTCGATCCCTGGGTTGGGAAGGTCCCCTGGAGAAGGGAATGGCAACCCACTCCAGTACTCTTGCATGGAAAATCCAATGGACGCAGAAGCCTGGTAGGCTACAGTCCTTGAGGTCCGGAAGAGTCAGACCTGACTGAGCAACTTCACTTTCACTTTTCATTTAAACTATCCCACTACTTTTCAGGGGAAAAAATTATTATTATGACTCCTAGAAACTGGATACTCAATGTGACAAAGCTCTACAAAGACTGAGCCAAAAATTACTGACTGGAACATGTGGTGACTTGCAGATACTTAGTAACACTCAACAATATTCTTCCTGGTTTGACTCTTTTAAAACTGAAATGCTCAACTACATTAAAACAACTACATTATAGCAACTAAGATCTAAGAGCTAAAGGTAAATACCATTATACTAAAGTGTGCTAGCTGGAAAAAATGAGCAAGATACATGAAAAGCAAGCAACGGAAAAAGGATGGAGACTTTCTTAACTTTTCAAAAGAAAGAAAGAAAAAAAAAAAACACGATTCAAGTAAGAAAAATGACTCCTTTATGAGCCATCATGGAAAGAATGTTTCTGTGACCTACCATAGGTTTCAATTACTGTGATTTATTTGACCTTTTGCAATTTTCTACAAAAATCCTATGAAGAGAATGCTATAAAATTACATTAAAATCTATATTCAAAACTAAATGAGGCCTTTGGTTTCAAGGTACAGAAAGACAAATAACTAATGTCATCATATGCTAGAAATCCATTATTAAATACAACCCATAAAGACAGAGAAAAGGATGGTGAGTGGTGGAACAGTGAGGTAGGGCCTAAAGACCAAGGTGTAAGCCTGCATTATGAAGAGGAATTGGCTGACACCTGCAAAAGTTTCCATCGCATATTAAGGTCATCGAGCTGGCGAGACATCTTTAGAGACGGGTGTAAGTCAAGAGGAGACAGTTGACTGGATAAATCATTCATTGTTTTAACCTTTAAGTTGATTGGTGCAATTTCTTCTCTAAATGCCTAGGAGAAAAGATAAGAATAATGTCATCAGAAAAAAATAAAACAAAAGCTAGTATTCCATATTTTCTAAATAAATAAATAAATAAAACACCAAGACCAGCTGAGAAGTCATCTATGATACCTGCTCACTCAACAAGTGACTTGACTGAGGTCTTGAGCAACCAGGTCCACCAGCTAGAGTCCCCCTTTATAAGCCAGAGAATATAAACAGACGTATGAAGAGAAAACTTGTTACATAAACTCATTTAAATGATTATGTACTTCCTTCAAATCTTCCATTTATACTATTTAGTCTGGAAAACATTATTATCCATTTTACTAATTTCTAGGCTGGATTTTTATCTTTAACTTTCTTTCATGTTTTCCATTTTTTCATATGGATACTTTAATATTTTTTCTCTTGATGCAACAGCTCGATTTGAAATGTCTCTATTTAAAATTAAGTTAGAAAGTGGCCAGTACAAAAAGCTTTCCTAACCATAAAATCCATGCCTATTATATACTCAAGAGGTAAGTGCTCTCTCTTTCAAAGTCATTTATGACCTTTCTTTGTGGTTAGAGGTAGGGAAGGAAGAGCAGGGTCTATCAGAAAAGAGGCAAATGAAGCTTAGAACTGACAAACGACAGTTTTGGGCAGAGTAAGAGACCTCGAACAGGTGGAGGTTGAAGGGATGTATGTCAAGAAGGAAAAATAAAACAAAACAAAAATATTTGGGTTTAGTGACTGTGATATGTCGTGTAAGAACAAACAACAAAATAATGAAAACACCAAGTTTTTCCCTTCTCTCCACATAATTTCAACCCCCTCTATGCTCATGTATCTTTTTTCCCATAAAGTTTTGCTTAGATTCCATCCATCCCTTGAAAGACTCACTGGAGTGCCCCACCTGTTGAGAAGACTTCCCAGATGCCTTTCCTACTCCAGTCCTGTTGAAGGCCCTGCCCTTGAGTTCACCAGCTTTCTAGCCCTCATCTCTAACTCAGCCAGGGTTTCCAAGCTGCATATCTCTGGACACACAAATCAGATTTTACAGTGGAGGCATTTTTTATTGTTTTATGCCATTTGAACCACTGATTATAGATTTTACATACTATTTCTTATCAGAGCTCTTAGTTCCTGGTCATGTAAGCATTCATATTTTAATATCTCCCTCCATATAATGGAAGCTTCTTGAGAACAGACACTCTCCAGTACTCAGCACAAAGTTAGTAATCAGAGAGGGGCAGAGTTCATTTCTAATGATGAAGGTTCAAAAATGGTATCTGAGGCAAGATTAAGTCAGTAGAGAATCTGCCTGCAATGTGGAAGACCGGGGTACGGTCCCTGCGTTAGAAAGATCCCCTGGTGAAGGGAATGGCTACCCACTCCAGTACTCTTGCCTGGAGAATCCCATGGACAGAGGAGTCTAGTGGGCTACACTCCACGGGGTCACAAAGAGTCAGACACAACTGAGCAACCAACACACAAGCCAATATAGCACCAGGAACAGAAGTGGGATATTAAAAGACAATTGAATATTTTTAATTCTTTGTTATGCTAAATATTAACTGTGTACCAAACATACAGGTATTAAGTGTTGTGAACATGCTATTAGAATAAGCTCTCAAGTGTAATCATTTTTGCAATCTCCACCCCTTAAGAGAGTAGGCATATGTCTCTCAGTCCCATTTCTTCTGCTCTTTCATCACTCCAAGATTAGCTAATGAATAATAGATGTCAAAGTGCTTTTGAATGCTATAAAGTTTTATTAAAATACCACAATATTAATTTGACTTTGTCCTCAAGCTTATAAAAAGGAAACCTTTAGCTGCTTCCCAGTTCCTCTTTTTATAACATGAAAAGGCTAAAAATAATCATTATGGTTGGTAAACATCAAAATAACATTACTAATATAATTTTGTTTTTAAAAAGAATCAGAGAATACGTTTTAATATTTCAAAATTCTTGAACATGTCCAAGAGCCACATGAAGCACAAGCTGGAGAGTCAGAAGAACAGATCTGGAGCCCAGAGACAGGATGAAAGATACAGACCTTGGAGGTAACTGTGTAAATGACACCTGATACAGTGAGCACAGAAGTCAACGTACAGAAGGAAATACCACCAGAACCTTGAAGACACCAGCATTTCAAAGTCAGGCTTTGGGTAGACATTTGATTTCAGCTGTAAATAAATGATTGAAGTGGTGGGGTTAAATAAATTACTCTGTAATCAAGCATAAAGTAAAAAAAAAAAAAAAATTCAAAATCAGAAGAACGGAAGCCCATGAAGATGTGAGAACTGCTGCTGCATGGAAGGAATTCAGGTTATGATAGTTTTTCTCCACGACTGCAGATGTTGATCATTCATGGGTGACAGAACGTATACAAATAAACAGATTCACAAATAACAGGTCAATGACAAAATAAGATGTATGACAACAGAGACATTATAGGTCTAAAGAATTCATATGTAATAAAGAAGCATGCAACATACAAAGGGGTGGGAAAAGAGAATTTTTCAGTCCGGACTTTGAAAAGGCCCAAGTTCCCTCAGATTCAGTTTGAGAATAATTACAGAACTCAAATCTTGCAAGCTTTCTTCAAGGATGACCTTATATCACACACTAATAATCAGCTTTTAAAATCAATATCTTTGTATTTTGAAGGCCTTAAAGATGAACAATAAACTGCTAGAAAATATTCTCAGATTTATATAATTTTAAATAATAACCACTTTTATTTCAAACAATGGTGAAAGTTCTTTAAAAATTATAACTTCAAGACAGATCTTTTTTGATCTTAGAGATGAAAAGAGTTTTATCCTTGCTACATAAAAATAACGCTTTCTTCTTACAAGCCACAGGTAAAAACATTAAAAGCCCTTAGACAAATAATGCATTTCAGGCTTAATTTTGTTTTTGTGGTCCAGTATTTTATGGTAACAAGGAATCTTTCCATTAAGAAAGTTTATCTTTTGGGTTTTAAGAGCTCCAAACTAACGGGCTTTCTGAAATAAAGCAAATTGTAAAATGGTTTCAGATCTGCTATGTGTTCTGATATAAAGAACCAATTTATCATGATTTGGCTGCATTTTCCCATGGGAGAATAAAATTCTATGTGGTTTTCTTTGGTATAAAAACAAAAACATCTGCGTGTGTTAAAGGTGCTGACCAGCAGCCTGTGGGCAGATGGGAAACTGAGCTCTTCTGCTGTCAGAGGTGGGTACTCCAACAGATAAGAGCGATTAAGTATAATTTAGGAACTTGAAATTATTCGATCACCCTAAAATATTTGTTTCCAGTTGCTTTTGTATATTTAATAATATTTAGCAATAATCAGAGCTTATTTTCACCTGCCTATAACTTCAGGAGTATTCTTTGAGCACATATGAAACATGCCAAACTTTGAATATATTTATTTGGTTTAAAGAGACCTAGGTTTTATTTTCTTTTCTTCCTAGTAAGATGTTAAAATATTTTAATCCTTGGTCTTAAATATTAACTGTATTTTTCCTAGCTTTCCCACATAAGCAGAAATGTAAACAGAAGGATTTGGATGCAGAGATGGGTAATTTCTTCAGTCAAATGGGATTAACAAGGCCCAAATTTTTAGGCCAGATATAACTTCATTTTTCCCTCAACACTAATCATCCCATATTAAAAACTGATGCTTTCAAATTCAAATAGATAAATTCTTACTCAATCAAAAGGCAGTTTTGCAAACCAACAGAACATAGTTTCTGTAATCTATTGGCTTAAAGATTTTTCAGTGTTTGAAAATCATCTTTTAAAACACAAGAAGTGTGCACCTTCCAAAGAACTTATCCTATCCTAAAAAGTTGTATTTTCAGTTTGCTATCTTAACTGAGATTTGTGGATACTACAGTTACATGAAGAAGGCTACTTAACTCATAGGGTCACTGGAAACATGTATATTGACCATGAAAGATGGCAGACCCCAATACTTTTAAATAATAAATAATTTGTTTAAAATACAATATGTAACCTTTAAAGATTCAAATTTAAATAATCGATCAAAGTTGAGCTTAATGACAGTAACATCAATGAGCTCTCTACAATGAAAGAGAAGAGCAAGAAAGTAATCATGAAACCCCACCATTTACTAGCTGTGTGGGCATGAAGCAATATCTATAGTTTTATCACATGTAAAATAATAATACTTAGCTTGCTTGGTTGGTGTGGGAGTTAAAAAGGATACCAATGCAAACTGGCTAAAGAACAGCTCTTGGCACATACTAAGCATCAATAAATGCTATTATTATTCCTATGTCTATACACACATATATATTTACTTATGCAATTTGCCTGAGTAGGATTCAGTTTATTTCCTAGACCTTTCTTCTCTTTCTTCTCTTTCCTATTCAGCCACATGCAAAACAAAAAGGAAACTATTATCCAAAGTCTGTGCACAAAAGATGTATATCTTTTGCAATAAAAATCCCAATCACAATATGATATTGTCAGTCTGACTTTTCATCCATTTATTCTTTGTTTCATGACTACCTACTGTATAGTTTACTGCATGCTAAGCTGCTTTTGTGGTGTCTCTTTGCGGCCCTATGGACTGTAGCCCTCCAGGCCCCTCTATCCATTGGATTTTCCAGACAATAATACTGGAGTGGATTGCCATTTCCTCCTCCAGGGGATCTTCGCAACCCAGGGATGGAATCCTTGAGCCTCCTCCACTGACAGGCAGGTTCTTTACCACTAGCATCATCTGGGAAACCCAGATAGTTTACTATGCTATTATAAACCTCAATGGCTTCCCTGGTGGCTTAGATGTTAAAGAATCTGCCTGCAATGCAGAAGACCTGGGTTCAGCCCCTGGGTTGGGAAGACCCCTTAGAGAAGAGAATGGCAGCTCACTCCAGTATTTTTTCCTGGACAGAGGAATTTGGTAGGCTACAGTCCATGTGGTCACAAAGAGTCAGACACGACTGAGAGACGAAGACTTTTACTTTTTCACAAATCTCAATACATTCTAAATCTGTTACTTGTGTCTTTTACTGCCTAAACTCCACTAATCTCTTTTCTGGATATGTTCTAGAATACAAGAGCCAAAGGGAATCTAGACCAGAAGTCCAACATCCTTAACTCTGGAAAATATGTGATCACAAACAGAATTTATAGCTAAAGTAATTCCTTATTATATACTCCAACAATAAGATATAGTTGGTAAAGAATGCACAGTAAAACAGTACACTTTTGATTAAACCTCTAAATCCAACCACCCATTTAAAAAGCAACCTGCCAGACTACATCATGTGGATGCCATTCTGTAAGATCCAGGTTGTGAAAAACACTATAAAGGAAACAATTCAGTTTCTTCAACAAATACCTTGCAGAGAAAATAAAAGATAGAGGGGAAATCTGGAGATTCAAAGGGAAGTCTATACTGCTCAGGGATTCACAGCTGGGTGAAAATGTATAACACAAAATAAAAGTAAAGTATTGTAAAAGTCACCTTAGTGGCTGTTTTGATGGGGAGGGGAGTTCTGATGGTGAGGGGCATATGGAAAACATCTGTTGTGTCTAGAAAAGTTCTACAACCTGATTTTGGTGGATGTTGTAACAGTGTTGGCCCTGTAACAATCCTTTGTAACAATTTATGTAATGTATGTGGCTCTCCTTATTTGTGTCATATTTAACAATAAAGTGAAGTTGCTCAGTAGTGTCTGACTCTTCCTGACCCCACGGACTGTAGCCCGCCAGACTCCTCTGTCCACAGGGATTCTCCAGGCAAGAATACTAGAGTGGGGTGCCATTTCCTTCTCCAGGGGATCTTCCTGACCCAGGGATCGAACCTAGGTCTCCCGCATTGCAGGCAGACTCTTTACCCTCTGAGTCACCAGGGAAAGGATTTATTAAAACCCCTTATCTAAGGCAGGGATGCTGACCATGGTTTTCTCAATGTGGTCCTGAAGTGAGTCGATGAGCAAGTCTCCTACAGGCTTCCAGCCATTCCGCACGGCCTCCGCCTCCTTGAGATCAGCATCCAAGTCATCCATCGCTCCCTGGAGGTCTCTGAGCTTTTCCAATGCCTTGTCCACTTGCTTTTGCCAATTGCTAGTAATAGCATTTAGACTTTCCCACTTCTCTTTGACTTCAGAAGACTGCTTGCGCATGGCTTTGGCAATCTTTTGGGCTTTCTCCTCAGGAGTCAATTCTGTAATTTAGAAAAAAAAAAAAAAAAAGAATATTTGGATGACTGATCAACTCAACTTTCTTACAGTCAAGTGCAAATACCACCTTTCAAAGGATAGCACCTAAGCTACATTAGGCAGAATAAGAAAAACTGTCTCCATACTGCTTCTACTTATCCCTGCTCTTCTCCAAAATAGACAAGAGTCACTCAGAGTAATAAGCGGCCCTGTGGTTTTAGTGACTTTTGAATTTTAATATATTTGCAAACCTTGAAATGTAGCAACTCAAGAAATAAAGCAATTTTTCTTTAATAAAAATTTAGTTAAGTAAAATCCAAAGACAGCTTTTCGTTAGTTTTTCATTGTCCTCTATAGAAATGGGAAAGATAATTGGGAGAGAAACAGCTTTAAGTCATGAGGGAAACTTTGAGAAAATACGACTAGTTTATCCTGTTACCAAAAAAAATACAACTGACATATCAAATAACATATAACAAACACAAATAACATATCATAGATACTTCATCATCGCTGAATCTGTTTGGCAGTTAGTTCATCTTTAATACAAGGCATTCTCTGTAGCCTAGAAGTATAACACAGCTACACATACTTCAACAAAAACACAGCAAGACTTCAAGGACCACCCTAAATATTTACTAGACCAACAGAACTTGGGCTTCCCCAAGTGGTAAAGAACTAGTGGTAAAGAACCCGCCTGCCACTGCAGGAGACAAAAGAGAAGCAGATTTGATCCCTGGGTTGTGAAGATCTCCTAGAGGAGGACACATCAACCCACTCCAGGATTCTTGCCTGGAGAATCCCTTGGACAGAGGAGCCTGGCGGGCTACAGTCCCTGGGGCTGCAGAGTCAGACGAAAGCGACTTAGCATTATCATCAGTGGGACTTGCAGAATTTCTGAAATAGAGCACACTTTTCAGACAGGAAAAGGGCAGGCATAATGCAAGATGCTGCCATAGGACGGGGCGGTAAGACAGGGTAAGAGTCCAGAAGACAAGCAAAGGAAATAGAAATCAAAGTCAGGTTGAAAGCCAAGAGTCAGAAACAGCGATGAGAAGCTGGCAAGACAAGCAGAGGGGAACTTGATGGTCGTAGAACAGACACTCTTCAAGCAGGCAGAGATCTCCATCTAAACACTCCCGAGCCTCACTACCCTTAACACCCCAGGATGCCTCCTTTCCTTCCTAGCAGCTGGTTTAATGGTTCTCATGCTTGTCCCCTGGAAACAGAGAGGCAAGTCAGAAACATACAATCAAGGTAAATAAACTATATATTACTTTAAGATAGAAGTGCATAATCTCCTTTGTGATAGCAACCCATCTTTCAGGATGAATCACATTAGCAACATCCACTTCACCTCAAAACATTCCACACCACTCACAAAATGCACTGAAGTTCATCAAAACTTCTGATAAGATGCACCGAAGCAAGCCCTTCTAAACTGTAACTCTTCTTTGCCACACAAATCTGTCTGCCTGTCTTTATTTAAATATTATTTAAAAGCTGAGACAAAACAGACAAAACATTTATTTTTATCTAAGTTTCCAGAACAGCCAATTCACTGGGAAAGACCCTGGTGCTAGGAAAGATCGAGGGCAAGAGGAGAAGGCAGCGACAGAGGATAAGATGGTTGGATGGCATCACTGACTCAATGGACATGAGTTTGAGCAAACTCGGGGAGATCTTGAGAGAGAGGGAAGCCTGGTGTGCTGCAGATCATGGGGTCGCAGAAAGTCAGACACAACCTGGGTAGTGAACAGCAACAACCAGGTTCCAGAAATTTCTAGACCTCAATATTTATATGCAAACAGCTATAATAAATCTCCAGGAATGATATGGATGATGAGGAGCTTAGAAACCCAAGAACTTCTAGTGTGCTGCTGAAGGCTCTGAGGCTACACAGAAACTGACCAATCCCTTAGCAGATGAATTGATTATAAGAAGAGACAATGTTATGACAGACAGACTGAGTATACTAGTAACAGATAAATAAGGAAAATAAGTGAATTAGAGCCCAGCTTTAAGGACTGCTTAGAATTAGATACACAATCCAGTACAATGGTAAGGGGAGGGAGTTAAGAATCCTGGAGAAAAAAATTTTCAAACTTGTTACAGGTCAGGGTTTCAAAGTTCTTGATAAAAAAATAAAAACTGTGAGGATAGGTACATCATTAAAAAGGCAACTTTAGACTGCAAACAGGCCTCCGGGTTCTATCTAAAGACTTCCTGAGACCCGACTGGCGGCGCGTGCTGGGGCCGCGGAGGGAAAAAGCGCGCCGTACCCAGGAAGAGTGCGCCCAAGCCCCTGGCTGCCTGAACCGCTCAGGCCGGGGAAGGCACAAAACGCAGGAGCAACCGAATCTGCGCTTTTGTGGAGTACCCGAAAACTGGAACCGCACTTAATGCAGGGCCCGCTCCATATAGAGCAGCCGGGAGCCTGAGCAGTGTAGACGGTGAAAGCACAGACACCCGTGAGCAGGGCAAACCCAGTGTGGCCGGAACACGGTGAGTGCTACCCATACACAGCGATCTCTGTCTGCAGCGTCCCGCTCTCCCCGTAGCAGGACTGAACTGAACTAGAGAACCTAAATAAGAGATCACCTCCCCCCGCCTGTGTCAGGGCAGAAATTAGACACCAAAGAGACAGCAAACAGAAGCCAAATAAACAAAGGGAACCGCTTCAGAAAGGACCGGTGCAACAGATTAAAATCCCTGAAGGTAACAACGACTACACGGGAAGGGGCCTACAGATATAGAGAAGTGTAAGCTGGAAAGAGGAGCTATCTGAAATTGAACTGAACCTACGCTGACTGCAACAACCCCAGAGAAATTCCTAGATATATATGTACATTTTTTTTTAATTAAAAACAAAATTTTTTTTCTTTCCTTTTTTTTTTTATTTTTTCTCTTTTATTTTCTTTTATAATTCCCTATTACTCCCCCATTACTCCTCAACTTTCATTTTCATATATTTTTACGATCTTTTTAATTAGGGGAAAAAAATTTTTTTTCTCTTTTTTTTCTTTTTCTTGTTTTTCTCTCCTATTTCCTTTTAGAGTCCTCTAATACTCCTCTATTATTCCTTAACTTTCATTTTCATTTCACTATAACCTTGCCAAAAAAAAAAAAAAAGAGAGAGAGAGAGAATCCCTATTTTTTTAAACCGAACTTCATATACAGTTCTAAATTTTTTTGTTTTTGTTTTTAAATATTGTATTTCAAAGAGTCTAACCTCTACACTAGATTTTCAATCTTTGTTTTTCAGTAGTATGTGATATAAATTTTGGTCATTTAAGAATCCAATATTCAGTTCCCATTTCTATTCAGGAGTGTGGTGATACTCTCCCACTTTTGACTCTCTCTTTTCTACCTCAGAACACCTCTATTTCCTCCTTTCCCCTTCTCTTCCCAATCCAACTCTGTGAATCTTTGTGGGTGTCTGGGCTACGGAGAACACTTTGGGAACAGATAACTGTGTAGATCTGTCTCTCTCCTCTTGAGTCCCCTTTTTCTCCTCCTGCTCACCTCTATCTCCTTCCTCCCTCTCCTATTCTTCATGTAACTCTGTGAACCTCTCTGGTTGTCTCTCATGGTGGAGAATCTTTTCACCATTAACCTAGAAGTTTTATTATCAGTGCTGTATAGTTGGAGAAGCCTTGAGACTATTGGAAGAATAAAACTGAAATCCAGAGGCAGGAGACTTGAGCCCAAATCCTGAGAAAACCAGAAAACTTCTGACTACATGGAACATTAAGGAATAAGAGACCATCCAAAAGCTTCCATACCTACACCAAAACCAACCACCACCCAAGAGCCAATAAGCTCCAGGACAAGACACACCACGCAAATTCTTTAGCAATGCAGGAACTTAGACCTGAGTGTCAACATACAGCCTCTCCAAAGTCACACCTAACACAGAGACCCATCGCAAAACTCATTACTGGACACTCCATTGCACTCCAGAGAGAAGAAATCCAGCTCCACCCACCAGAACACCGACACAAGCTTCCCTAACCAGGAAACCTTGATAAACCAATCGTCCAACCCCACCCACTGGGTGAAACCTCCACAATAAAAAGGAACCTCAGACCACAAGAATACAGAAAGCCCACTCCAGACACAGCAATCTAAACAAGATGAAAAGGCAGAGAAATACCCAACAGCTAAAGGAACATGAAAAAAGCCCACCAAGTCAAACAAAAGAGGAGGAAATAGGGAATCTACTTGAAAAAGAATTTAGAATAATGATAATAAAAATGATCCAAAATCTTGAAAACAAAATGGAGTTACAAATAAATAGCCTGGAGACAAAGATTCAGAAGATGCAAGAAATGTTTAACAAGGACCTAGAAGAAATTAAAAAAAAACAATTAAAAATTAATAATGAAATAAATGAGATCAGAAACACTCTGGAGGGAACCATGAGTAGAATAACAGAGACAGAAGATAGGATAAGTGAGTTAGAAGATAAAATGGTGGAAATAAATGAAGCAGAGAGGAAAAAAGAAAAAAGAATCAAAAAAAATGAGGACAACCTCAGGGACCTCTGGGACAATGTGAAACGCCCCAACATTCGAATCATAGGAGTCCCAGAAGAAGAAGACAAAAAGAAAGGCCAGGAGAAGATACTCGAGGAGATAATAGCTGAAAACTTACCTAAAATGGGGAAGGAAATAGCCAACCAAGTCCAAGAAACCCAGAGAGTCCCAAACAGGATAAACCTAAGGCAAAACACCCCAAGACACATATAAATCAAATTAACAAAGATCAAACACAAAGAACAAATATTAAAAGCAGCAAGGGAGAAACAACAAATAACACACAAAGGGATTCCCATAAGGATAACAGCTGATCTATCAATAGAAACCCTTCAGGCCAGAAGGGAATGGCAGGACATACTTAAAGTAATGAAAGAGAATAACCCACAACCTAGATTACTCTACCCAGCAAGGATCTCATTCAGATATGAAGGAGAACTCAAAAGCTTTACAGACAAGCAAAAGCTGAGAGAATTCACCACCACCAAACCAGCTCTTCAACAAATACTAAAGGATCTTCTCTAGACAGGAAACACAGAAAGGTGGTATAAATGTGAACCCCAAACAACAAAATAAATGGCAACGGGACCATACCTATCAATAATTACCTTAAATGTAAATGGGTTGAATGCCCCAACCAAAAGACAAAGGCTGGCTGAATGGATACAAAAGCAAGACCCCTATATATGCTGTCTACAAGAGACCCACCTCAAAACAAGGGACACACAGACTAAAAGTGAAGGGCTGGAAAAAAATATTCCACGGAAACGGAGACCAAAAGAAAGCAGGAGTCGCAATACTCATATCAGATAAAATAGACTTTCAAATAAAGGGTGTGAAAAGAGACAAAGATGGACACTACATAATGATCAAAGGATCAATCCAAGAAGAAGATATAACAATTATAAATATATATGCACCCAACATAGGAGCACCGCAATATGTAAGGCAAACGCTAACAAGTATGAAAGAGGAAATTAATAGTAACACAATAATAGTAGGAGACTTTAATACCCCACTCACAACTATGGATAGATCAACTAAACAGAAAATGAACAAGGAAACACAAACTTTAACGGACACAATGGACCAGCTAGACCTAATTGACATCTATAGGACGTTTCACCCCAAAACAATCAACTTCACCTTTTTCTCAAGTGCACACGGAACCTTCTCCAGAATAGATCACATCCTGGGCCATAAATATAGTCTTGGTAAATTCAAAAAGATTGAAATCATTCCAGTCATCTTTTCTGACCACAGTGCAGTAAGATTAGATCTCAATTACAGGAAAAAAATTATTAAAAATTCAAACATATGGAGGCTAAACAACACGCTTCTGAATAACCAACAAATCATAGAAGAAATCAAAAAAGAAATCAAAATATGCATAGAAATGAATGAAAATGAAAACACAACAACCCAAAACCTATGGGACACTGTAAAAGCAGTGCTAAGGGGAAGATTCATAGCATTACAGGCCTACCTCAAGAAACAAGAAAAAAGTCAAATAAATAACCTAACTCTACACCTAAAGCAACTAGAGGAGGAAGAAATGAAGAACCCCAGGGTTAGTAGAAGGAAAGAAATCTTAAAAATTAGGGCAGAAATAAATGCAAAAGAAACTAAAGAGATCATAGCAAAAATTAACAAAGCTAAAAGCTGGTTTTTTAAAAAAATAAACAAAATTGACAAACCATTAGCAAGACTCATCAAGAAACAAAGGGAGAAGAACCAAATTAACAAAATTAGAAACGAAAATGGAGAGATCACAACAGACAACACTGAAATACAAAGGATCATAAGAGACTACTACCAGCAGCTCTATGCCAGTAAAATGGACAACTTGGAAGAAATGGACAAGTTCTTAGAGAAGTATAACTTTCCAAAACTGAACCAGGAAGAAATAGAAGATCTTAACAAAACAATCACAAGCAAGGAAATCTAAACTGTAATCAGAAATCTTCCAGCAAACAAAAGCCCAGGACCAGATGGCTTCACAGCTGAATTCTACCAAAAATTTAGAGAAGAGCTAACACCTATCTTACTCAAACTCTTCCAGAAAATTGCAGAAGAAGGTAAACTTCCAAACTCATTCTATGAGGCCACCATCACCCTAATTCCAAAACCAGACAAAGATGCCACAAAAAAAGAAAACTACAGGCCAATATCACTGATGAACATAGATGCAAAAATCCTTAACAAAATTCTAGCAAACAGAATCCAACAACATATTAAAAAAATCATACATCATGACCAAGTGGGCTTTATCCCAGGAATGCAAGGATTCTTTAATATCCGCAAGTCAATCAATGTAATACACCACATTAACAAATTGAAAGATAAAAACCATATGATTATCTCAATAGATGCAGAAAAAGCCTTTGACAAAATTCAACATCCATTTATGATTAAAACTCTCCAGAAAGCAGGAATAAAAGGAACATACCTCAACATAATAAAAGCTATATATGACAAACCCACAGCAAGCATCACCCTCAATGGTGAAAAATTGAAAGCATTTCCCCTGAAATCAGGAACAAGACAAGGGTGCCCACTCTCACCACTACTATTCAACATAGTTTTGGAAGTTTTGGCCACAGCAATCAGGGCAGAAAAAGAAGTAAAAGGAGTCCAGATAGGAAAAGAAGAAGATGACATGTTTGCAGATGACATGATCCTCTACATAGAAAACCCTAAAGACTCTACCAGAAAATTACTAGAGCTAATCAACGAATACAGTCAAGTTGCAGGATATAAAATTAACACACAGAAATCTCTTGCATTCCTATACACTAGCAATGAGAAAACAGAAATAGAAATTAAAGAAACAATACCATTCACCATTGCAACAAAAAGAATAAAATACTTAGGAGTATATCTACCTAAAGAAACAAAAGACCTATACATAGAAAACTATAAAACACTGATGAAAGAAATCAAAGAGGACACAAACAGATGGAGAAATATACCCTGTTCATGGATTGGAAGAATCAATATTGTCAAAATGGCTATACTACCCAAAGCAATCTATAGATTCAATGCAATCCCTATCAAACTACCAACGGTATTTTTCACAGAGCTAGAACAAATAATTTCACAATTTGTATGGAAATACAAAAAACCTCGAATAGCCAAAGTAATCCTGAGAAAGAAGAATGGAACTGGAGGAATCAACCTGCCTGACTTCAGACTATACTACAAAGCCACAGTCATCAAGACAGTATGGTACTGGCACAAAGACAGAAATATAGATCAATAGAACAGAATAGAAAGCCCAGAGATAAGTCCACGAACCTATGGTCACCTTATCTTCGACAAAGGAGGCAAGGATATACAATGGAAAAAAGATAACCTCTTTAACAAGTGGTGCTGGGAAAACTGGTCAACCACCTGTAGAAGAATGAAACTAGAACACTTTCTAACACCATACACAAAAATAAACTCCAAATGGATTAAAGATCTAAATGTAAGAGCAGAAACTATCAAACTCCTAGAGGAGAACATAGGCAAAACACTCTCCGACATAAATCACAGCAGGATCCTCTATGACCCACATCCCAGAATTTTAGAAACAAAAGCAAAAATAAACAAATGGGACCTAATGAAACTTAAAAGCTTTTGCACAACAAAGGAAACTATAAGCAAGGTGAAAAGACAGCCCTCAGATTGGGAGAAAATAATAGCAAACGAAGCAACAGACAAAGGATTAATCTCAAAAATATACAAGCAACTCCTCCAGCTCAACTCCAGAAAAATAAATGACCCAATCAAAAAATGGGCCAAAGAACTCAACAGACATTTCTCCAAGGAAGACATACAGATGGCTAACAAACACATGAAAAGATGCTCAACATCACTCATTATCAGAGAAATGCAAATCAAAACCACAATGAGGTACCATTATACACCAGTCAGGATGGCTGCTATCCAAAAGTCTACAAGCAATAAATGCTGGAGAGGGTGTGGAGAAAAGGGAACCCTCTTACACTGTTGGTGGGAATGCAAATTAGTACAGACACTATGGTAAACAGTGTGGAGATTTCTTAAAAAGCTGGAAATAGAACTGCCATATGACCCAGCAATCCCACTTCTGGGCATACACACCAAGGAAACCAGATCTGAAAGAGACACGTGCACCCCAATGTTCATCGCAGCACTGTTTATAATAGCCAGGACATGGAAGCAACCCAGATGCCCATCGGTAGACGAATGGATGAGGAAGCTGTGGTACATATACACCATGGAATATTACTCAGCCATTAAAAAGAATTCATTTGAGTCAGTTCTAATGAGATGGATGAAACTGGAGCCCATTATACAGAGCGAAGTAAGCCAGAAAGATAAAGACCATTACAGTATACTAACACATATATATGGACTTTAGAAAGATGGCAACGATAACCCTATATGCAAAACAGAAAAAGAGACTCAGATGTATAGAACAGACTTGTGGACTCTGGGAGAAGGCGAGGGTGGGATGTTTCAAGAGAACAGCATCGAAACATGTATATTATCTAGGGTGAAACAGATCACCAGCCCAGGTTGGGTGCATGAGACAAGTGCTCAGGCCTGGTGCACTGGGAAGACCCAGAGGGATCGGGTGGAGAGGGAGGTGGGAGGGGGGACTGGGATGGGGAATACATGTAAATCCATGGCTAATTCATTTCAATGTATGACAAAAACTACTGTAATGATGTAAAGTAATTAGCCTCCAACTAATAAAAATAAATGGAAAAAAATAAATAAATAAAAAGGCAACTTTATTTAAATCCTTAAACCGTCAAGATTTTTTATAAATCAAAAAATGTTATATCAATACTATTCATATTTTATATAAATATAACATGCTATGTGTAAGAGAAAAAAATCATTCTTAGCCTGATGAGAAAGGGAGTTAATAATTTTTATGATGGCAACAGCTGTGTTTGTTAATAAATCACTTGAATTTTTTGAAAGATATATTTTAAACACTCTTGTTTTATTGACTTTTGTAAAAAACACAATACAGTGCCAATTTCAGAAGAGACAACTTAATTATGATTATTTTCTCTAGATAAAGTAAAAACTGTTTCTAAGTCAGCCACTGAATAACCTGGTAGGGAGACACACAGCTTCTTTGTCCTGTGACAAAATAGCCAACTCTGGCTGTGACTTTTTGTCTTCATTTAACGTAAAATCTTTTGATTGAGCAGTCCTTCTGTGGTATTTATAATAAAATCCCCACTCAAGCAGCTACTCAAAAGAAAATTCTACGTTCAATTCACCATCTGTTTGCCAGAAAGAAAGCATATTAACTAATCACAGAATCAGAATTGTTGCTCCTGTTGCAGCAACAATCTGTTTAATACACACTTTAAACCAAGAACAGAGCAAAGTACAAAGCCAAACAAAACCTTCCAGAACTTCTGTAAAATAGGTAATAAGAAGCAACATGTGAAATCTCAAATTATGACAATTTGTGCTAAGAGAATAAATCAAATCAAAACAGAAAGAAAGCATAAAAGATGAAAATAATAAAAGGATATCCAGACTTTTTAAAAAACAAAAAACCTCCTGTTACTTGAAAATCAAAGGACAGAGCTTCCTTCAAAATTTCCAAGTAGATATTTTGCAGTAAATTTCAAGACCCTCATGCAAGAGTGGAGAATCTCTTCGACCAGTGGTTTGGAATTCTGGTAACATATTAGAAACCTCCGGGATAGAGTCTGTCTGTTTACTTGTTTGTTTTTAAGTGCTGGTCCCCATGGACCAAGTATTAAAAGATTCTGGCTTAGTTGGTCAAGGGTGAAGGGAGGCATGGGTATATTTTAAAAAGTTCTCCAAGTAACAGCAATTGTTGCCAGGATGGAGCCGCATCAGTCTATTGGATTATAAATTGATTTCTCTGGTCACTGCTGCTGAAGTTGGACAGAGTGTTTCCACCCCATTGAGCTGCTGTGTCATTCCCATGCAGAGCAGGGTGCCAACTACATAAGGTGGGAAAGCAAATGAAGCTTGGTGATAAGAGGGGAATCTAATTTGCATTTGAAAAGGCAGTAATAGAGGCTAAGAGACAGAGGAAACAGTAGGATAAAACCAAGTAAATTTAGTGACAATTCACAGACCAAAAGCACTTTTCCTAGGTCACTTTCCTACTCCCTTGTATGTGTGTGTCTGTATGTTTTTGGGAGGGCGTACTCTGCTTCACTCTCCATTCTCCTGTTCTTCTCCCTTCAAGCCTTGCTATTTATCTCTGAGGATGGGACTGTATTCATTTTTATGTTTATAATTGTATTATAGGCTCAGAAGGAAAGAATCTGCCTGCGATGCAGGGGAACCAGGTTTAATTCCTGGGTTGGGAAGATTCCTTGAAGAAGGGAATGGCAACCCACTCCAGCATTCTTGCCTGGAGAATTCCGTGGACGGGGAGCCTGGTGGGCTACAGTCCAAACAGTGAGACTCAATTGAGCAACTTTTACTTTATGACTATATATTATATATAGTATAATGTGTTATAAAGTATTATAAATACTAACATATTTACTTTATATTTATATAATTAAAACAGAAACTCATTTATTGTGTTACAAAACATTTAATAAAGAGTAGGTAACTGTCTTTTAGGAAGGAGAAACAGGGAAAGAGCAGAGAAAGAAATGACCAACGCTGAAGTTTTCTTTCAAGTCCAGTGACCTTTACTCTTCAAGTATGCAAATTAATTGGGTGGCACTTACACCACTCTCTTCTTTCTACCCTGTATTCTACGCTTCACTGGAATACATTCGGAAAAGGAACCTGGACCGGAAGCAGGGACTAAGCACTGCTCCCATCCTGCCCTGGGCTCCCAGGTGAGCTAGAGGACCTGCTTGATCAGTGGGAACTCTATGGTCTCATGCTGGAAAAAGATTTTACACAGGGCCCCTTTTACCTCTGAAATTCAATTATACAAGAAAAACAAAGCCACTGTGTGTCTCAAAGAAGTCTCACATTAGAGGGAAAAACATTTTCTTTTCCCACTTTTGTGTGCTTATAAATTTTATTTTACACTTAAAAACATTCAAATATGTTTCCCCAATGAAATACCATAGAAACCTGTAGAAATTAGAATCAGTTCAGTTATTTTAAACAAAGATTCTCCACATTTGTCATATTTTCTTTCTCAATTTTGGAATTAACACATAATCTCCATAGTGACTTTTTATTCTTAGAATTTAAAGCTTTATGTCATGCATGTTTGTTTCTTCTCATCTTGGTTTTACAATATTCGGTCTAGAGACTAGTATGTCTTCAATATATATATATATAATTACTGAATTGAAAATTTCAATTTTCTGAATGGAATTTGCAACTTTACTCTTTATTGAGAATATTCAACTTCATAATTTTAAATGGAAATCTTTCCACTTATTTTTAATTCCTTCACCTTAAACCCATTAAAGCATTTCTATTAATTATTAGTATTATTATTTTTTACTGTGAAAGAGAAGGATAAAGCTTATGAAGTCATTTAAAGTATGGTAATTTCATCTCATTTGTACTGTTTGCTTATTTTTTGCATGTATCTATAATCTTGTTATATTTCATTGAGAGATAAAGAAGACATGTTAAGACAAACAAGTAGAGGACAAAAATTCTCCATAGTAGCCTTTTCACCCCGTGGACAATTTGGTGCAAGGAAGAATTAGTTTGTATGCCAATCCAATGCTAACTAGTTAAATGTTCATAGCATAGATATATTCCTTACGTCTTTGAACTTCAGTTAATATCTATAAGGCTACTGACACATGCCTGACAGAAAAGCTTCAGCAAAGGTTAATTTCTTTCTTTTTTAAAATGATTTTGTTACTATGTCTGGGAGGTTTAGCTACCTCTAGAGATTTTTCACATAAGCAAACTAAGCTGATTAGCCAACAAGAATTCACAGGAAAAAAAACAAAGCTTCCTTGTATATCTAGAGACGACTTCACTCTGTCTCTCTCTTTAGCCCATTCTGTTTTTCTGTCTCAGAAGATGTTTCTGATTAAGATAATGGAAAATATGTTCTCAAAGTTTCTGATTACATGATTAAGATCAATTTAATCTCTCTGAAATGATCAGTGTTGAAGACGACCCTGCCCATTTCCTTTTCTGCATGATGATTGGTGACAATTCATTAGGAACCAGATTACAAGTGCACCATCAAGTGCTATCATCTGATTACTGTAATATTTCTAATTATATTCATCTAATACATTATAAGGATGACAATAGTAAGATGATAACCAGAGCGGATTAACCTGATAATATATAGCCTAAGTCTTTCAGTAGGTATATGATAAACATAATAAGGATCCATCATGCTGCCAAGGAATTTGTCAAATCCTCAAGGGAAAGAAAACAGTGAACAGAAACATTTAGGTCAAGAACTCTACAGTAAAGAGATTTAGGGAAAATCTTTCACAAATACCAAAATACAAGCTATGAATGAGTCAGGGGTGGAGGTGGGGTGGACGGCAAGAATAGGAACACAGACCACACGGTGGAGAGGGATAAACAGCACTTCAGAGCAGAAATCAATGAAGGTAGAGCTAGAATCTGAATACTTTAATGTTCTACCCTTCTCTCAAAGTGGGCCAAAGTAAATAAACCTAGCATAGGGCTAAGGATGAAAAATCAAGAGACCATTAAGAAGGTTAACTGCCAAGGAAAAGGGTAGAAATAGCAGAATGGCCCTGGAACAGATCTACCTAAGACACTTAAGACCCAGCTTTCAATTTTCTGTAATGGAATATTCCCTGAATTTCCTCATACCAATGGCAATTTTATAACTTATTCAAGTCAGTTTTGAGTGCTAGACAGCTATAAACAGGTCACTGGGAACAGGAGAGTGGTCCTGAGAGGGGCAGAAGAGAAGCTGGGAATGTATGTTCCAGGAAGGCAAGGATGTGTTTTGTTCACTGCTGTTTCCCCAGGATCTAGAACACTACAAGGCGGGCACAAGGTAGGCATTCAATAAGTACTGGTCAAGGGAATAAAAAGATGCATGTACGTATTTCTTTCTTTTGGAAAAAATTCACTTTTAAGATCAGAGGACAGGAATCTTCAATTAAAAGTCTTGCATTTCTTGCTACACTGCTGCCCATCTCTCCCCGAGCTGCTTCCCTGAGGAATATAGCAGCTAATGATCCGTCAACTTACAAAAAAAGTCCCAGGCTTTCTATTCAAGCTTAGTGATTCTCACTAAAGAAGTTAGGCATGTCCTAGGTTAACGTACTGTCAAAATGAGAAGTTTGAAGTGGAGAATTTATTCCTTGTCTAGGATTACACTTTTCAAAAGATAGCAAAGCTTCCAATTACTCTTGAAGATACCAGCTTTCAAGATGAGCAGCAACAACAGGAAGAAAAAAACACACTGCACTGAAAGCATTTAGTCTCCTCCTATTCTTTAAGTTTAAATCAGAGAGTGACACCCCAGATGTTAATTTCAATAAAGTACATACGTGTAAGTTATTGCCATCTTTTTTTATGAGGCACATGTGATTTATGCATAGCGATAATGGTGATGAAAGACCATAACAGATGGTAAACAATTAATTTAAAATCCTACGTCCATCAAACTAACCTTTGTTCTCATATAAGTCCATCAAGAATTTGATAGATTTAAATTGAATTTCACTATGATGGTATTCATTAGCATCCAAAAAAGTTTTTGAAATTTTTATCCAATCAATAGGGTTACTCAACTAGTTCATTATATTTTAAAGAAAGTTGAAGAATGGATTCAGTACAACCATCCATACATTATAGAACCTTAAAATGGGAAGGATCACATTGCTGCTCTGTAGTTAACACTGAAAATGGAAGTAACATTATATGTTTCTGTGCTTTTTCATGCATGACAACTGTACAAACCTAATTTGGACTTAAGAAGCTAATTAAATTATTGCCTTGGTCTATAAACCTGAAAGCAATTATTTATCCTTCAAGTTTTTATACGAAAATTAAAAAGACAAAGTCTAATATTGCCTAAACACCCTCTCCCTTGGTGCTAGGAAATCAGTGAACTGGTATGTCATTCCATTAAGCAGCCTAATAGTTCAGTAAAGGAAAAGTAATAGTGAAGGAAAAAGCATTTTAACTGTTGTACTAATTTTTTATAAGTAGACAAATATAGTTAAGATAGGTTGCTATGATGGTTAAGGCAAACAAGGGATGTGACAAGCCTGAGTTGGTGTTTCAGCTCTGTCACATGGGTGACAGTATGCATCCAAATATCACAAAGCCTCAGTTTCTCCATCTGTCAAATGGGTGGTAAAGGACACATACCTCAAAGAGTTGTTATGAGAATTTCAGGAAACAGTGCCTGGCAGGTTTATAATTTATTCAAGGATAAGTGTCAGTTTGTGGTGAACACTCATGTGGACTATTTTTCTCCTCTTCCTTCCTTTCTGGGCATTGATTCCTCTTCCATCTGACATGATACTTATAAAGTGTGGCAGCGGGGGTGGGGGGGGGGTGTCTGCCAATCCCACAAGACTCCAAGCTCCATGTTACTCAAGGTGAGTCAGTTGCTGCTCTCTCTTGAAATGTGCTAGATCTAAAGCAGGGCTTTCCCTACCTGATAAGTGATTGTGAGGTACAAGGTCACAGGAAAGTGAAGAAAATGAAAACTTGTGGAGAGAGGTAGAAAGGGCCAGCTGGGAGCTTGGTTTCTGTGACCAGCTGTGTCCTTGTGTTCAATGTAATTTTGTTATGGGGTTTAATGTGGATAAATTCCCCTCTGTGTCTATGCTTATGGAAGCTGGGTGTCTGTCACTTCCAATGAGTGCGGTTCTAATTTATAAACTAGTTATTAGGAAAACAAGAAATTCCCTGGGGAAAAACATCCATGAGTTTTACTGCCTCATTACTTACGTTAGGTTATGTATAACTTGGTCTCATTTTATGAGACGCAAGGAAATAATTACTGCCATCATTTTTATGTGATCTTATGTTATACTGAGAATCAATATAAGAGTTACTTCTAAACTCTATGATAATTTCACTTTTTCACTCATTTAATGGTCATGAAACTTTATTTGTACAAGTTTGCTAATACTGGCACAAAATGGACTGACATAGTGGACTGAAAAACGTCATTTATTATTTCTTTGTTATATCGTAAAATATATGAGATTTCACAGAGGTGAAAAATACTCCTAATTGGCTTTCTAAAATAATATGAAGCACTTAATAATTAAAAGAAAATAGCATATTCTGAGTTAAAATATTAAACATTACTAAATATACACACAGTTGTTAAAGGTCAAAGAGGAAAAACACTAATCCATATGTACTTTTTATCTGAAAAGTTTTTTATTAGCCATTAATTCCTGGTGGCTCAGAGAGTAAAGAATCTGTCTGCCATGTGGGAGACTTGGGTTCGATCTCTGGGTTGGGAAGATCCCCTGGAGAAGGGAACGGCTTCCCACTCCAGTATTCTGGCCTGGAGAATTCCATGGACTGTATACTATATATACTATAAAATGTTTTTTTTTTCTTCTATCATTTAAATGAAACACCAGGGTGAAAAAGAAACAATGTTCAAACAGCCTTCAGTAAAATAATAGTTGTAGTAATCGTAATGCCTTGACAGGAATAAATTTTAAAGAAGACTCAAAGGGAAATTTATGAGCAAAATAATACAATCTTTTTTTGTCTTAAAATCAGAACCTGAGTAGAGGAAAATAGCTTTTCCACACCCACACTGACCATCATTTGTATAATTTTCTAAACACTTTCAGAGGTGAACTACACTGTTAAAGTGTTAACTGTTTTGTTTAATAATTGCTACCATAGCTTCAACTCATAAAATACGTATGTGTGTGTGGGTGGGGGTGTGCGAGCATGCCTGCATCTGCATACACATGTGCCTGCATCTGTGTTGGGGTTAGAGAGGGGAACGCAGACATAAGGCTCTAATTCCCTGTGCAATTTTGACTTTTAACCTGAACTCTAGATAACGGATAGGTGAGAAGTTACGTATATTCCCTGACTACCTCAAGAGGTGTAGGGGCAAGAGTGGGCTAAAGCCCCACAGCTGTCCTTCTCGTCTACTTAAATCTAGGACTGAGAACCGCAAAGGAGGTTGGGTGAACAAGAAAGAAGCCAAGAAACATTTGCGCAGGGTTAAGAGGCTCTAGACACTGAGAGTCAAGAAAGAGCTAGGAGGTCAGTGGCCAATGAGCAGAGGGAAAGAGAAAGGAGAGGAGAATGAAGGGATGAGTTGAAAACAAGCCCCCATACCCCAAGTTAAGGAAGGTTACCAACACACAAGGTTGGTTCTGTCCTTGATCTACTCCATAATAGCTGATGACCTTGGTCAGCACCACAGTATTTTCTTGGCCTTTGTGTTTTAACCTAATTTTTTTTTAGAGGCATCTATACCATCTGCTCAATTCATTAGGCCAACTACAGAAGTGGTTTGAAGAGTACACACAGGAAGACCAGTATGAATGATGATGAAGTTTTTGCTGTCTCATTGTTCTACTTTCTAACAGATATAAACCAGGTGGTTAAAATCAAATGAAAAGCAATTCAGTTCAGTTCAGTTCAGTCGCTCAGTCGTGTCTGACTCTTTGCAACCCCATGGACTGCAGCATGCCAGGCCTCCCTGTCCATCACCAACTCCTGGAGTTTACCCAAACTCATGTCCATTGAGTTGGGTGAGGCCATACAACTACCTTATCCTCTGTCGTCCCCTTCTCCTCCTGCCCTCAATCTTTCCCAGCATCAGGGTCTTTTCAATTCAACCTCACTAAAAGGAAATATTATACATTGACATGATACAATTCAAGTCAAATTAAGTAGCTCCCTATCACTCAAGAGAAGGAAACTATTGACAAAGCTGTGAACTTTGTTAAATTTCTATAATTACTCAGATAATTTTAGATCAAGTAAAAATTATATTGACTTAATAACCTTTCATGGGCAGAATGAGTAATTCTAGGAAGCTGAGGGGTCCAGATGGCTCTATTTCATTCATTTAGCCCTATTTTTGTATGGTTGCCATTTTGGAAGGAAATTTACTAAAATATAGTATAAACTACTATGCCTTCTCTTAACTGATTTATCGTCTATCTTCAAAAATAAACAAACCACAGCTCATTGCTTCAGCTTTTCTTTTATTGTAAAAATCCCCAAAGACTACTCTGGTTTGTTTTATTTTAGAATTCTCATGTATCCTTTTTATAATTTTCTTTTTCCTCATAGCTGTCAGACTGCCAGACATCATTTCTCACTGCCACCCTTTCCCCTGCCGTATCATTTCCATCTTGCTACATAACCATAATTCACTGGAAAACAAGTGAAACTAGTTACAACAGTGTCTAAAGTAAGAGTTAATACCTCTGAGAGAGTGGCTTTTCTACGATCTTCACTATATTTTCAACATAATACTCTCTTGACTGCTCAGATAATTTCTCATACCCTCAGATTCTCAGCAAATGGGAGAGGTCACTAATAAAGGGCAGGGCTGAGCTTCAGACACAGATATTAGTATATAGTCAGAGAGGCGACCAGGTGCCAGGGAGCAAGGAGAAGAGATGGGGAGGAATGGATTCAGGGTTACACACAGCCTCAGTGAGTGGGACAGAATGAGCAAGGGCTGGGTAGGCAAAGAAAGAAGGAGTTGGAGATCAGGTAGAAGAGACCAACAGGCAGAAAAAAAATAGAATGGGCAATGAAGATCATTACCTGCAGACCATCAGGAGAAGTTGGTGTTAAATGATATTAGTTTGGAGCAGAGAGAGGCATGAGATGCTACTAAAAAGAAAAGTGAAGTGAAAGTGTTAGTTGCTCACTTGAGTCCGATTCTTTGCAACCCGGAGAACTGTAGTCTGCCAGGGTCTTCTGACCAAAGAATTCTCCAGGCAAGAATACTGGAGTAAGTTGCCATTTCCTTCTCCAGGGGATCTTCCCAACCCAGGAATTAAACCTGGTTCCCCTGCATGGCAGGCAGATTCTTTACTGTCTGAGCCACCAGGGAAACTGAGGTAGCATCTACCTTGATGCAGAGGTACCAATTAAGAAAGTATTGCAACAGTCCTAGCAAAAGATGGTAAGGACCTGAAATAGGGCAATTAATGTCAGTAGTGATTTTCAGTGTTTAAAATATAAATACTTGAAAGTTGTTAGGAGACTAGATCTTAAAAGTTCTCAAAACAAGGGAAAAAGTTGGAACTATGTGAGATGATAGATGTTCCTAGTCTTATGTGGTGACCACTTAACAATATATACAAATATTAAATCATTATGTTGTACATTTTAAACTTACACAATGTTATGTGAATTATATTGCAATAAAACTGGGGGGGGGGGATTTTTAGCAGAGCGTACCTGATAAGATTCTTTTGTTAACAACTGATTATTTGGTTGAAATAATTAGTTTGCTTGTATTTTTAACAGCATTTATTAAAAGATGCCTAAGAGCAACTCATCCAGTGTTACTCAGTAAGAAAATGAAACTCAATAAGCTATCATAAAATGCACATATACACATATGACACTGTGAGATACTAATTGGTAATAGGAAAAAAAAGGACCTAGGAGAAAAGGTTTCAGCAGAGAAAAATCATGGAGAGAAGTATTTTCTGAAATAGTTATTCAAAAGTAAAGACACAGATTCACCTTGGTTGTGTCCTTTGGTACATTACACATAGTATACTCAATAAATGCTTATTAAATAGAACCCCTAAAAAAATCATACAGGTTCTCTCTGCTCTATTTCCTTCAACACTGAGCACTTTGAGTAGCATCAAAAAAGATAACTAATGTTCAAACACTCTCTGTCTCTGACAGCAGAGGTTCATAAGTCACAGTAAACAACAAAGTATAAAAGCTATTATGGGTAATTTTCTTTCATTTACTTTTAACAACAGGTAAAATCAGCCAACATTATACAAAATAATATCAGGAGAAAGCACGGGAATGACTAATTGTAAAAAAAAAAAACAAAACAAAAAACATCATAAAGTTACACTGACATGACTTTTTTTCCTTGCCTCCCAAATACAGTATATGAAAATGGACCTTAAAAATTCCCAATATAAGGGCTCAAAAAGCAGTATGTTTTTACCCTTTAAATTGACTAACCACTGAGAAAGAAAATTGATAGCAAAGTGAAACTCAAGTGATGTAGCACTTTTCTACTGCTATGAAGTAACTAATTATAAAAATCTTTATTCTCTGAAAAGTATCGGGGAAACAAGGAGAGGAGGCAGGCAGATTTAAGGTAGACTTTAAATTGGATAAAGTAAGACAAGTGAACTTCTTATTTTTCTTCCAAGCTTAAAAAAACAGGCGAAATAGCACCTTCTTCTTGCTGTATTTAAGGTGAAATGTGCTGTCAACCTTCCCGGGGCCTCCATAAGCTGCACCATTCAGCAGGCGCGATCTCCTCACGCGTACCTCCTGCGCAGGCGCAGTCCCTGCGCACCCGCTCCACCACCCCTTGCCCCTCTCTGAGCTCCGCTGACTTGCCCTGACACAGCTGCTCTGCTCCTCACGCTGGGCTGCGGCTTCCAATGGTTCTATCCTGACTAATCACTCAATCCACACCCGAGCGTGCTCAGTGTCCAATCCACACCCGGGCGCGCTCAGCGTCCAATCCACACCCGGGCGCGCTCAGCGTCCAATCCACACCCGGGCGCGCTCAGCGTCCAATCCACACCCGGGCGCGCTCAGCGTCCAATCCACACCCGGGCGTGCCCAGCGTCCAATCCACACCCGGGCGTGTCAGCGTCCAATCCACACCCGGGCGTGTCAGTATCCAATCCACACCCGGGCGTGCTCAGTGTCCAATCCACACCCGGGCGTGTCAGTATCCAATCCATACCCAAGCGTGCTCAGCGTCCAAGCCATTCAACCACCTACCACGTAGCTGTGTGCGTGGTGTGTGTGCATACATTATGTCCGTGTGTGTATATAACACACACATAATTACATCTATAACAGAGTACCCAGAAGGCCTAGTTCTCCAAAGACAGAAATAACCATCATGAACAATTTGCAGACGGCGAGAGGTGGAGACTCAACAATGATTTAGGTCCCCCGGTAGGCTGACTGGAAAAACAGTGATACTGCCAGGCGAGAGTAGTAAAGCAAAGCTGCGAGAGATGATAAGCGTGCTGTGTGTGTCTCTGTATGTATACACACACACACATACACACACACATCCCCCCAAAGGGTCAAGAAGAGTGGTATGATCCTGATGGGAAATGTATTCACATTGAAGTAGAGCTCTGACCAAGGCTGAGAAGGAAAATGGCTACTTTCCAAATGTCTGATCCGGTTCCAAGTACAGTCAAAGCATTTTCCAACACTACATCCCTTACAAGTAATAAATGCTCATGAATTACACTTCTGGACACAGCATGAGAAATCTTTCAGGTCTGCTTTTACTATGGAAAGTGAATGATGAGAAAATATTCTGAATGGCATGTTTATTTTTTAAAATGCATCAGCATGCTTTTATGCCAAAAGTGAAAAATCAAAATAAAGATATATGTTGGCCCCCAAGTTCATCTCTTAAACCTACTATGTAATTTATTACTGGTTGCTAGTAAGGTAGATACCATTTCGTTTTTAAGCCAAAGTACATAAACAATATAAGTTGTTAGCATCTAAATTAAATAAATTCTGTGGTCTGCTTATTAAAAAAAGGCACTTCAGTGTCTTATTTAAATTTGTAATCTTGAAAAAGATAAGTTAAAAAACATCACTTTATAGATATTTAAATAATTTATATGTTTACTCTTATATTCTAAATACCATTCTTCTATATATAATTATCATGTAGCTTAAATGTAAGAAATGTAAATATTTATTTCTTAAAGAAATTATTTGTAGTTACAGTATGTTTTCTAATAAATTAATTTTTCTGCAGTTAATTCCCTTTTAAAATAATGATACTGAATATACAGTCATTTCATTTTTTAATTTAAGAATCTAGATATTTATTAATGACATATTTGACTCAAGTAATACTTAGAAGAAAAATTTGAATACTAGGCCCTGAGATTCTGTAAGGAATTTAAAGATACCAAGTCCTAAAATGCTGCAAAAAAATTCTCTAGTTGATTTTGGTGTTTTGTTCTTCTCATATGTATTTTTATGACATACTAAAGAAACCAGGCTCACCTGTTTTTGATTGTAGGTTTCTTCTTGGTTCTTCAGGGGCCTCAATTGGCTGATCAGCCAGGAAAACGCGAGCTTGGTCTATAGCGTTCAGGACAGAATACTCTTTCTCCTTCAACTCACGTCTCAGTGCCTTTGCAAAGAGAAGGAAAAGTTGAATTTGTAACCCAATGTGTTCACCAAGTCATGGAACATCTTCAATTAGACCACATCTGTTCACACTTGTCAAGGCAATGGCTAATCACCAGCATGTAAGCGAGGTTACAAAGTGAAAATGTAAATTCTACACACTGGAATGCTGAAACATGAAAAGCAAAAAGATGATTTCTGTAGAACTAACATGCAAAAACCCACCAAAACCCCCTAAATTTACAATATTCACCTGAGGGAAATTGCTACAGTATATCTGAACTTACACAAAATGTACTTTAGGGTTATCAGATTGCTAAAATATAAGAGCCTGATCTAAGACACTTTTCTCTTATGAGACTGACTGACCAAAAAGATCACATCCAATGATACAGAAAAAGGCAATTTCACAAGTAGTAATGAGATCCTCAGAAGTGTTTTACATCCTTTGGAATATATTAAGAAAAAAAAATTAAGAGATAGAAACAAATTAAAGTATATGAAATCAAAACTAAACCAAAGAGAACACATAAAAGACAGTCTCCAATTATCTTGAAATATATTCTATCTCTCATGCTGAGGCAATTACAATTTTTCCCTTGTGACATTTTTCATGCAAATCTACGAGTCTCAGAACAGCTTATCTATAGTACTTTGGCTGTTTTCAGTAGGGTTGAACTTTCACCTCCGCTCCTATAAATGTTTGGTGAGTAAGACTAATTGACTAGGGTTTAAAAACAACAAAACTCATCCAGTGTCTACTGCAAGATAAAAGTAAAAGAAGACTTTCTTGTGTGCTATTTCAATACTGTAGCTAGATCAAAATTATTGTTATCCTGTTAAATTATGTACATAAACACCTACTGGCTCTAATATTTTGTTTTTAATACAGTTCCTTGGCAATGCATTATGAAAACTCAACTTTGTATTTTCTAAAATATTACCCTCTAAATTGTATGTTATAATCAACCAAGTCCTTCTAAACCTAAGTATTTTTAACAGCATTTGATTTGGAGGCCATACTGGAAATATGGCCTCCAAATACAGTATTTGGAGGCCATATCCTCATCATCCACAGTAAATAAAAACCAAAAATTCTAAATATCTAGAAGGAGAAGGAAATGACAACCCACTCCAGTGTTTTTGCCTGGGGAATCCCAGAGACAAAGGAGCCTGATGGGCTGCTGTCTATGGGGTTGCGCAGAGTCGGACACAACTGAAATGGCTTAGCAGCAGCAGCAGAAATGTCAGAATAATCTTATGTAAAAAAACCTGAACCTGAGCACCAGAAAAACACTGGTAACGAAGTTGAAAGAGACCATCAGAGGTGGGGAGGTGTGAGAAGAGCAGGCAAGGAGTAGAGAGAAATGGAGTTGACAGTGTTGGGTTTTGTGATAAGCATTGTAAATATTATTTGACTTATAAATTGTATACAATTATATTTTGATAAAAATTTCAAATTAAAGGAATAAAAGTACACAACAACAAAAATATCAACCCACAATTTGTTGTTGTTGTTTAGTAGCTAAGTCCCATCCAACTCTTTTGCAACCCCACGGACTGTAGCCTGCCAGGCTCCTCTTGTCCATGGGATTTCCCAGGCACAGGGTGTTGGCAGGGACTGTCTCCTGAACTCCTGGGATGTGCCAAGGAAGGGAAGTAGAGGACGCAAGGGTGGGCAGGTGGGAACCATGCCGAGTACATAAAAATATGGGGTTCAAGCTCTAATGCCAACTCACCACTCAAATATCCCAGGGAACAGCATACATTCAATATCTTTTCATACTCTATTTCGCAAATTTAATTTTGTTATTCAATTTGTTCTATTCCAATTATATTTAATTGCATGTCAGAAATGGGTTTAACTTTCAACAGCACTATACATATAATCATTCTACCGCCCTTTACCTCTCAATTAGACATAAAAGAAAACCAGCATTTCCTAACCACCTGGTGCACATTAATGATAAGATAATTAGACTCCAACAGAGTTGTTTTGTACACAGAGCTACAAAGTGGCATTCAGCTTTAGGTTTTAATATCACATGACATATATGAACTATCTTAAATGAGCATAACACTATCTAATTGGAATTTCTTCTATTTTAATGACTTTATATTTTCATTCAAAACAATCCTGTTCTCAGGTAATAACAAGTATTAGTAAGGATGTGAAGAAGTTGGAACCTTCATAAACTGATGCTGGAATGTTTAAAATAGTGCATCGACTTTGAAAAACAATTTGGAAATCCCTAAAAATGTTAAACATATTTAACATACGATCCAGTAATACCACTCCTAGGTATATACCTAAGAGAACTGAAAGTATACATCCCCATGAAAACTCACACATGAACATTCATAGCAATGTTATTCATAATAGCCAAAATGTGGGCACAACCAAAACATCCATCAACTGGTGAATATATAAACAAAATGTTGTATAACCATATAATAACATCTCATTAGGCAACAGAAATCAATGAAATAGTGATACATGTTACCACATGGATGAGTCTTGAAAACATAACATGAAGTGAAAAAAGACAGACACAAAAGCCCATGACTATGAAATGCCCAAATAGGTAAGTATATACATAGAGAGAGTAGATTGGTGGCAGCTTAGGACTTCAAGCTTGAGGGAAGAATGGGTGAGTTAACTGCTCATGGGTATCAGGTTTCTTGGGGCAGTAACAAAAATGTTCTAAAACTAGATAGTGATGATGACTGTACAACTCTGAATATGCTAACAGCCACTGACCATCTGGTCCCATCACTTCATGGCAAATAGATGGAGATGAAATAGAAACAGTGGCAGATTCTACTTTCTTGGGCTCCAAAATCATTGCAAATGGTGACTACAGCCATGAAACTAAAAGATGCTTGTTCCTTGGAAGAAAAATTATGACAAACCCAGACAGGGTATTAAAAAGCTTAGACATCACTTTGCTGACAATGGTCTGCATATTCAAAGGTAAGGTCTTTCCAGTAGTCATATACAGATGCGAGAGTTGGACCAAAAAGAAGGCTGAGCGCCAAAGAACTGATGCTTTCCAACTGTGGTGCTGGAGAAGACTCTTGAGAATCCCTTGGACAACAAGGAGATCAAACCAGTCCATCCTAAAGGAAATCAACTCTGAATATTCATTGGAAGGACTGACAACTCATTAGAAAAGACCCTAATGCTGGGGAAGATTAAGGGCAGGAGGAGAAGGGAATGACAGAGAATGAGATGGCTGTATGACATCACCAACTCAATGGACATGAGTTTGAGCAAACTCTGGGAGATAGTGAAGGATAAGGAAGCCTAGCATGCTGAAGTCCATGGGGTTGCAAAGGGTCAGAAACAACTTAGCAACTGAACAACAACTAAATTGTTCACTTTAATAGAGTGAATTTTAATGCTATGTGAATAATGTCTCAATAAAGTTATTAAAATAATCTGTTCTTTCCCCCCAAAAAAGCCCCCTAGGTAATCTCTTTATTTATGAACCTCCATTCACACCCATCTGCAAGGTAATTGCTCATCCTGTATATTAAGTATGTTCCCACCTCAGCATTTCCAGGGACAGCTCAACCTCATATATTGTAACCATGCATCTCTCCCCTCCATTATACTACTAGTTTTTCCAGGTAGGACTCACCTTTTAATTATTCAAATTCTCAGTACCTGTCTAGACATATACAGAATGTGTGTGTGTGCGTGTGTGTGAGTGTGCATGCTTAGTCGCTCAGTCATGTCTGACTCTTTGCAACCCCACAGCCTGCCAGGCTACTCTGTCTGTGGGGATTCTCCAGGCAAGAATACTAGAGTGGGTTGTCATGCCCTCCCTTCAGGGGATCTTCTCAACCCAGGTATCAAACCCTGGTCTCCCGTATTACAGCCTGTCCCTTCTCCAGGGGATCTTCCCAACCCAGAAATCCAACCGGGGTCTCCTGCATTGCAGATGGATTCTTTACCAGCTGAGCTATCAGGGAAGCCCATATATATAATATATATACCCTATGTTTTATATACATAATACTTTATTAAAATTCAATGGGGTAAATAACATACTTGCTTAATACATTATTGGGGTTCCCTTGTGGCTCAGCTGGTAAAGAATCCACCTGCAATGCAGGAGACCTGGGTTCAATCCCTGGGTTGGGAAGATCCCCTGGAGCAAAGAAAGGCTACCCACTCCAATATTCTGGCCTGGAGAATTTCATGGCCTGTATAGACCATGGGGTTGAAAAGAGTTGGAGACGACTGAGTGACTTTCACTTCACATATATCCTATATATATCTCCATTTGTTTCCCCAATAAATGCTTGGGGAACAATGAATAAAAGAAGGCATGATTTCAGAATTAAATTTTAAATTCTGACAAAGCAAAATACACCAGAGTCCCCCAACTCTGACTATCCTAATACGGAATAATTATTAGATTCCAGTTAGCTCTGGATTATTTGAACAATCTACTTTGAAAATTACTGGTAAATAATTTTGGATGCAAAGTTAATTTTCTCTTATCATTTTGTAAGTAGCTAGATAATCTAGTAACTCAGCGATTAACTAGTATTTTACTTTGCCGTTGGTCATTGTTTTATTAATAGCAAATATCCTTTTATCTCTCTAACCAAAGAACTTATCTCACTGAAAGAAGTGATATAAGCTCACTTCATCTTGCTTATTTTTTCCACATCCTAATTCATGAGGTAAATGCATAGGGTAATAGTTCCAAAGCTAATGCAGTCATTAGACTGAAAGTAGCACCTGTTATTACTATCATATCAAATTCATCTAAACGGACTGACTTAAAACAATGACAACTTTTGTCATGATTCTATGGATTGCTAACCTGATCAGCTCTTCTGCTGCTGTCACAGAGGATTGCTCGTGAGGCTGTAATCATCTGTGGTTGAATGGGATTGGAAGCCCAAAACGGCCTCACTCACATATCTGGAATTACTGCTGGCTATTGGCTGGAACACGATGGTTTCCCTCTGTGTGATCTCTAATTGCCCAATAGGCTGGACCAGGCTTCTTCAACATAATGACTGGTGTCCCCAGAGGGCAGAATGAAAACTGCAAGATCTTTTAAGGTCTTAGCTTTAGAATAGCTCTGTCCAACAAAACTTCCTACAATGATGGAAATGTTCTAAAATTATGCAGGCCAATAAGGCAACACTAGTTGTGTATGGCTATTTGGTATGCACTTGAAATATGACAGGTGCAGTGGAGGAACTGAACTTTAAACTGTATTTAATTGTAATTGATTTAAATCAAATAGAAATGGTGACATGTGGCAAGGGTTGCCATGTTAGACAGCATGCAATCCAGGTAGAAGGAGCTATAATTGCCAAGGTCCTAGGGAAGTGTTTGCCCAACTTGGCAGGCTGGCACTGTCAGGACTGACAGTGCAGAGTGGCAGATGAGGGTAACTACTTCTGCAAAATTATTTTATATCATGAAAGTTAGAGGGGAAAACATGCTGTGTTGTTACGAGAGGTACCTGGTAACCACATCCTTCTTCATACAACAGAGTCTGGCTATGTTGCTGACTCTGGTTTAGCTATCAGCCTAACAGTTCTCCGTTTCACAAAGCTTATGCATTTTCTGTCCTAGTACATAGGCAGAAAGATCCTAATCCCCCTCTCAGAAAAACACGTACAAAATGAAGCTTGAGCTTAAAAGCAGTAGACCATGATCAGCTGTAATAAGAGGAAGATACGGAATAATTTCAAAAAATACAATTGAAATTATATTTTAAATTATACAATTGAAATTATATTGCATGCTCCTAGGTGTTTAATTTAAGGGGATAGAGACTCAGCTACCTCAAGTCAAAAATAAATGGAGGGCACGAGGACTGCCCCACGCCCATAAGAAAGAGTCAACGTCTCTGCCATCCCAAGGTGGCATGGGAATGTACAATAGAATTTTCCGACAGACATTTCCACCAACGTTAACATTTCAAAACACATATTACATTCACATAGTCTACAAAGAAGGGATTCCCTGATGGCTCAGTGGTAAAGAATCCGCCTGCAATGCAGGAGCCACAGGAGAGGCAGGTTCAATCCCTGGGTCGGGAAGATCTCCTGGAGGAGGAAATGACAATCCTCTCCAGTATTCTTGCGTAGAGAATCCCATGGACAGAGGAGCCTGGTGGGCTGCTGTCCATAGAGTCGCAGAGTCGGACACAACTGAAGTGACTTAGCATGCATGCATGCATTGGAGAAGAAAATGGCAACCTGCTCCAGTATTCTTGCCTGGAGAATCCCAGGGATGGGGGAGCCTGGTGGGCTGCTGTCTATGGGGTCACACAGAGTTGGACATGACTGAAGCAACTTAGCAGCAGCAGCAGCCGCCAGTATTCTTGCTTGGAAAAAATTCCATGGACAGAGGAGCCTGGTGGGCTACAGTACATGGGGTTGCAAAGAGTTGGACATGACTGAGCAACTTAGCATGAGCACAAATCTATAAAGAAATATGCCAGGCAACAAGAGAAGACAGCAATTAATAAGACCATGATCCAAACTCTTAAGGAACTTAGAGTCTAAAGAAAACACAGCACAAGTGAGAACATGCTGGTGCCACCGATCTTTAGAGATGTATAAATAGGGCGCTGAGAAAGCAAAGAGGAGCGGGGAGGCAGAGGCAGTTACAAGCAACCTCCTCAAAAATGTGTAAGCTCTGTATTGAAAAAGAAATTGGAATCAGATTAAACGTAATTAGGGAGAAAGCAATTCAAGAAGACAGAATAAACCGGTAAGCTAATTTAGTCTCTCATTGTTTTCCTATTAGGTAGCTTCTGTCTACTCATTTAAACAAAATGAAGCCCCAGAAGGTCAGATGGATGAAGACCTGATGTGCATATCAGAATTTAACTACTAAAATCCCAGAGTTTTCATCCTCAGCAATTTCTGTGAACCAAACACCCCTTCAGCAGAGCTCTCCTTTCCTCCCACTTCTCTTCAGTGGCTCCTGCTGTTTTCCCATGAGTGTCTGGCAGCTGAGTAAGTCAATTGCTTCTTAGTCAACTTAAAATGCCTAAGGAGAGATTCTCAATGATCCTTCTGAATGGTCGGGGAACACTTCTCCGCACCCGCTATTAGTTCGTGGGAAGGCAGGGGATTAAGGGATAAGGTGGTATAAAGAAATGACCCGTGTGGCTTAAGTTAGAAAGTCTCATGAATCAATCAGCTGCTCTTCATTGTCATCATGAAAGAGGCATCACTCACTGGGACGGCTGAATCACTGCCAAGGAAACGGCAGTATTATCAGTTGTTTCTGGCACCATTGACATGGACGAGGACAGGATCCTGCAAGCTCCTTAATATGAACACAGAGTCTGAGGGAACCGAGAGGGAGAAGGCAAATCCCGCCATCTTCTCTGTTCTCAACTGACAACTTGGTCACACCGGACTGAGAAGACGAGAATGACAAATCTGTGGGTGTGAGCTAAATCCTGGTGTCATCCCCTCCTTTATAAATAAAAACTCTCCCCTCTCCTCTCTTTAATCTAAAGGCATTAATCACCCACACTGTCTGTATGTGTGTGCCTGCTAAGTCGCTTCAGTTGTGTCTGACTCTTTGTGACCCTGTGGACTGTAGCCCACCGGGCTCCTCTGTCCATGGAATTCTCCAGGCAAGAATATTGGAGTGGGTAGCCATTCCCTTCTCCAGGGGATCTTCCCAACCCAGGTATCGAACCCAGGTCTCCTGCATTGCAGGCAGACTCTTCACCATCTGAGCCACCAGGCCAACCTAAAGTCCTACCCGTAAATCGCGGCTCTTCTCTGAGACCAAGTTTCTTTCCTCAACTTCCATTACTGTTATTTGTGGGGGAAGTACTAGTATTCTTGCCTGGAGAATTCCATGGATGGAGGAGCCTTGTGGACTACAGCCCATGGGATCTCAAAGAGTCAGATACAACTGACAGACTAACACACACACACACACACACAAGACTCTTATGTCGCTTCAGATTCTTAGAAGGCAAACAATTGTAGTGGCTATTTGTGAACCAGTGGCTATTTGTGAACCACTTGTTCCAGAATAAAACAGCAATGTAAACCTCTGTGGTGGTAAAAATGGTTAGCCAGGTTACATCACTCATCCTAACTTGTAGAAATATCAAATTTCTTCAACTGTTCAGTCCAACAAATGGAGACTTTTTTCCTGTCCATCTAGAAACAACAAAGTCAAACATAGCCACCAGTTCTCCTTCTTTCTTTTTGGGAGAGAACTTAAGCCAGACATTCTGAAACAACTTTCTAAATTCCCACGCTGACACGGAACACCAGTGTTTTAATTCTAACAATACAAGATGTTCAAGAAAAGGGGATAAAAATGAGAAATCATAAGCAAGATTGCCATGAAACTACTTCCATGCTTTGGTGGAAGCAGAAAATTGGTTCAATCATTTGTATAGTAAGTTGGCAATCTATCAAGAGTCATCACTATGATCATATTGTATGAAACAAGAATTTCACCTTCGAGACTATATCCTAAGAAAATGATCCAGAAAGAGCTACAAACACAAAAGTATTCATTATAACATTATTTATGATTTAATAAATGAAAGCAACTTAAATATCTAACACGTGGGAAATATTTAGATTCACTACAGTGTAGCTACATTAGGGATCATTAAGGAAGTAACCTTGAAAAATGATTGTGAAAATGAATGCATAGCAATGTGAAGAAATAGGTATGACATGTATCTCAGGGGAAAAGATAGGAAAAAACTATTGACCCTATTAAAACTGTGTGAAAGGTGAATATGTGAAAATAAAATAACCCAAAATGAAAATGGTTATATTAGAGCAGTAAAATTATGGCTAATATTTTGCCCTTTATTTTATAAGATCTGTAATAAATTATTTTCAGTTAAAAACTATGCTTTTAAGAAAAGACTGCCAAAAGGAATCAAGTTCATTTATAATGGAACAAATTACTATTTTTGAACAGCATTATTAAGAATTTCAAATGTGTTTTAGAAGCAAACTTTTCATATCTGTAGCAATCATAAAACTTTTCCATTATGTTTTATATCAATGAGAATCTAGATTCACTTATAAAATGCAATTCAGGACATCTCTGAAGCTAGAGTTACTTATAAAATTAACATGACAACACAGTTACCAAATGAGAGACTTCACATGTTTATGCCACTTCCTATGTTTGGTAGGGATCTTAACTCAATTAGTTTTTTTTTTCCCCCTATGTTTATAGCAACTTTATTCACAATTGTTTCAAACTGGAAAAAACTCAAATATCTATCTACTGGAGAATGGGCAGAAAAATTGTATGTCAATATAATGGAACACTACTCAGCAATAAAGAGGAAGAAAATCTTTTAAGAAAAATGTTTTTATAGCCACCATGCTGTACATTATATCCCGAAAACTTATTCATCTTATAACTAGAAGTCTGTATCTTTTGACTGCCTTCACCCATTTCTGCCAATCTCTTCCCTCACTTCTGACAACCACCAATCTGTTCTCTTTTTAGGTGTCAAATTTCTACACAATAGTGAAGCCTAAGCACTGGGAGAATCTAGTGGTACTCAGTGCAAGAGGGTAAAATAATAAGCTATATTTTTAAATCTACCTCAACAATCAAAGATATTCCAAATCTTTTCCTCTCACAAAAAAATCTTTCCCACTCTCGTTTTAAATAATTTAGGCAGTATTAAGACAGGAAGAAGGTAACCTCTTAACTGACTACAATATTAAGGCATAAAGAAGTATAATGGTATTGATAAATTTTCTTACAACTTCAAGCATGTTATTTCCAGCTCTTGAAGAAAGATTGTTGCCTACGTTTCTATCAGCTATTACCTTTATTAAAGATTCAGCTATATAAAGTAGAAATATCTTCAAAATATATTTCTTTTTTGGAAAAAAAAAGGGATTATAGAGAGATAAAGAGGAAAAAGGAACACTCATACCAAAGGACCTTTATTTCTGGGTATTTTCATTCACTCAACATTCAATAAACATTGACTTAGCATTTAAAGAGCCAGAAGTAGACAAAGACACAATAGAAAATGAATAACTGAATGATTATAAATGCTATGGAAAAAGAGAAAAGCAAAGGGAATTAGAGAGTTTAGGAGTATTGGGATGGGAATTACAATTCAAGTAGAGAAGTCTAAGTAGGCTTCATTAAGAAGGTGCCATACAGCAAACATTTGAAAGCAGTGGAAAATTAACCACATAAATATCAGGGAAAAGGCATTCCAGGCATAGAAGTCAGCATGGAGCTGTGGCTGAAGGCACAGCATGGCTGAAATCAGCATGTAAGAGAAAAACTGGTAAAAGGAGGTGAGCAAGGTGTAGTGGAGGTAGGTCAGATCATGCAAGGTTTGGAAGACCATGATCGGAACTGTAGCTTTCCTTCTGAATGAGACAGGAAGTCACTAGAGACTTCTGATTGATTTGAATATGAATACTCTGGCTGTTGTGCTGAGAACAGAGATGTACTTGGAGCTCTGAATAGCTGGCAAGAAGTAGACAGATTCAAATTCTATGTTCTGAACATACAGCCAACAAGATTTCCAAAAGATTTCCAACAAGAGTAACAGACTGAGTATGCAAGAAAGGCAGGATTGAAGGTGATTATTTTTTTAGCTAGCAGTCAGAATAGGATTCTATCAACTGAAATGAGGGAGACCGGTTAGATCAAGTTTTGAGGGGCAGGTTCAGGAATTCAGCTCAAACATACTAATTTGGAGATGTCTGTTAGATTCCCAGATGGAGATGGTATGAAAACATATAACATTTGAGAGTGACCATATAAATGACATGTAAAATTCATCAGGAGGTCAGACAAATGAACGAACTCATTAGGAGTTCAGGAAGGAAAGAATATAGAGAAGCTGGCATGGCCTGAACCACAATGCATCTCGATTTTAGAAGGCTGAGGAAAGAAGGAGCAACTAGCAAAGGAAACTGAGAAGGAGCTACAAAGTAAGGTGAAAAGAAAATCATGATACAGTAGTATCTTAGGAGCCAGGTAGAGACAGAAGTACTGTTCGTGAGCCAACAGGAGTGAACCAAAAATGTCACAAGTCCGCCAACATTAACAAACAGAGACGTAAGTTACGATGAGGGACATATAACTCAAGAGTCGGGGCTCAGGGTGGCTTACTTGAGAAAAGAGATGCTTGTGTAAGTTTAAGAGGCTTTTGTTCTTATTCTTGTAAAAGTGTTGTTTTATGTATGTCAAAACATACATTAATGTTTTTCTTTTGGATGCAAGCAGCTCTGGCTATAAAATTTGCAGAGCCCGGTGCAAAGTGAAATTGCAGGGCCCCTTTTCCAAATATTACTAATAATTTCAAGATGGAGGCAGCAGAGCATTAAAACGTGCAGAGCCCTTCAAAGAACAGAACCGTACGTGATGGTGACGGCATGGGACACACACCCACGACACAAGGCATCTCAACCATAGTAAACAGAAGTATTGCTGGTACCGCAGGCTTTCTGAGCTTCTGGTTTCAAAAAAGCACTTAACTGCTTACTAGAGAATGCAAGCAGAAAAAAATAAAAGATACAAACATAAGTAGAATCTGTTAGAACGTAATTTACTTTTCTCCCCAACTTGCTTTCAAAGCTAAATCAGCATATATGGATCTGAAGTCATTATAGTATGACAGCAAAAAAGGGCAGAAGAGTCGTTAAATTTGATAGCACTAATAAAACGACGTGAAAAAAGGCAAAGAAAACAAGCTTACTTGTCGTTGGTATGCAGACAAATTTTTTTTTTAAAAGAATCTCCATAGTGTTTTAAGAGTTTTGGTTAACATCCTTGAATGAACATTTAATATATAAATTCATTTTGGTTCCACCCCATTGACATAAAAAAATGATGCTTGAATCAGAAGACTAAGTATGAATGCTAAAACTAAGATAGGAATCCTCAAGCTTTTCACAGTAATAAAACAGTAGTCTTTCCTACATTTAAAAAATATGTGCATATATAAATGTGTCCCTTCACCTAGCAAATATATTTAGTGTTTACTATTACCAGGCACACTATTAGGTCATGCACTTGTGTTGTCTCTCCTTCAGCCTTGTCCTAAATATAATGAGAAAGAGAATGAGCAACATCTCTTGCTCTGTTGCATACTCCAAGTCATGCCATGGTCAGTTTGGAGGATTTTCCCTCCAAGAGTTTTGATTACACTCTTTAGTGAGTTTTTATTCCAAGGTCTCTTTCCAGCTCAAAAGCTACATTCTTGCTCGATGGAGCTTTTCCAATCTTCTCAAGTACAAACAGCCTTGATTCATCCGTATCTTCCTGGCTGCGCACACATACTCACATCACAGCACTTTTGATATCTACTGTAGTCACTTGTTTCTGAGCCTGTTTCTGTCCTTAGATGATGAAGTCTGTGACAGCAAAAACAGTCTTAGGAACTGAGGCATGCTCAGCACCTAGCAAGGAATGTAGCCAACATCAGGTGCAACTTGGAAGCTTCCTGAAGGAATAAATGAACTGTTTGATAAATGAAACTCTCTCTCAGCTAAATATGACCAGAAGCAGTTCACTAGGAAAGGGCTGAATGAAAGGGAGAACCGTATTGCTTGGTTTCACGGACCTTAACTTGCCTACATCTGTGGTTGACTCTTCACTTTCACCACTAGGCAGTGATAATTATTAGGCTGCCTCGCCTTTCCCTCTAAACTTAGATATTCTATGGCCCTTTGGGGTTAGGTTCTCAATACCCATGTCAGGCTTGGGAGGCAAGTCAACTGCAGTCAGCTGAATGGGTGGGTAGGTGCAGACTCACTTACAGAACTGCTGTTTTTTAGGTCTTTCACACAGTCTTTATTTACAGACCTTAGATGGTTGTGCTTTTGATAAGAAGGAAGTCAACACAGGTGGCAAAGGCTGAAGGGGAACTTGGAAATAATTTAATCAATTTTAGGAAAAGACTGACTTTTCACATTAGGTAACATTATAACAGAGCAAGACCTTGAAATCACAGGTTTTCAGGCAAAGAGTAGCAAGGAGAATAATATATTTAATAGGGAGAATAACCACACACACACACACACACACACACACACACACACACTGAATTTAAAGGTGGCATATTATTGTTTTAAAGACAAAGTTCAAATTTGTTATTTTAATGAGTAAACTTGCAAATATATCTTGGCAATTCAGTTTAAGGCCCAAATGTCCTGATTTTTATATAACAAGCTTTGAATATAGGAATTAAATTGAATTAAGCAAAGGACAGAGTAGCCCTGAAGGAATGGAAAAACTCATAAGATCTTGCACCTGAATCACACACTTTCAATTATTCTTGGCGATTGCCTTCTCTAAAATCAAACATCCATTATATTGCAGAAAGAGCATTAGAGTTCTGATAACTGCTCCTATATAACTTAATATATACATTGTTATGAAAATGAAGTGCAAATAGCAAAAACTGAATCTGCAATTTTACCCCAATCTTCAAGTATCTGACTGAAGTAATTTCATAACATTACAAATGAATGCTATATATATTATAGGTGCTTTCTAAGTAATTGCTGATTGAACAATAATCTCACACTTTTGAAAGTGAAACTACATATAAGCTTTATTTCCCAAAAAACTTTTAAAATTATACTAAGTAGAAAAATTAAACTTTATCAATTTATTCTAAAAGTCATTAGAAATACTATATATTTTATAGTAGTAATTTATTTCAACATTGAAGGGGATTAAACTTGTACCTGCATGAGAAGAAAAAGATAGTATGATTGCATTGTTTGCCAAACAGAAACCTAAAATGTTTAGAGCGTGATTTCTGCTTAAGGTAACAGGTTGACCCTAGATTGTAATGGGAGGCTAATTCTGCTGGACAGTAAATAACAGATATTAATATGATTTTATTTAATTAGCGAAAAACAACTCATATAGCCTGTGACAGTTTTAAACAAAATAAAAAAATAACTATCAAGACAGGTTCTCAGCAGTTATGGGAGATGAGACCAGCCACCACTTACTGAGTATTTACTGTGAACCAGGTGCCATGCCAAACACTTTACCATCAAGGCACTTTGACTTATGATTATATGATTTAACAAGTTGGCCTATGATGGGCTGTTAAAACATTAAACAAAGCATTTATTAGAATTATTGCTGAAAAAAAAAAAACAAAGAATTATTGCTGAAAATCTATCAGTGTTCTAAGTCACTGGTTAAAACATCCAAAAAAAGTATAGATATTTAATTAAGGGTTCAAAATATATTGATGTTTCATAATATCAGTTCCTGGGACATTTACATAACAGAAGGAAAAGATGCCAATCCATGAGTCATGCATTTCCCTGTATAAGACAGATTTTTGAGCTGAGCCTTTGCTGTGGGGCTTTCTGCTTGCTCATTGCCTAGGACTGCTACATTTTTCCAGAAGCATCAACCCTACTAGCTTCTTTGCTTTTCTGCTTTGTTTCTGATCCACAGAATGTTTGTTGTATTTTGGAGCCCAATTTTGCCATGTTCGATTTTTCTGTTTTTCACATTTTATCTGTAATTGTTAGGCATTTGAGCAGATGAGGTGATTTGAAATAAGACCTTACAGTATTATTCTAACTAAAGTCTCAGAGCCATCACCTAAATATTTAAATGTATATTTCTTCTGGATACAGTCACAAGCATAGAGCATTTAGGTATAAGAATAACTAAAATATGTTACTGAAGTAGTGGCTGTGTCTTACTGCCCTCTGTATATTCAGCATCAATTTCAAAATATAAGTCATTCTGTGAATAGTGGAGATAGATAGATGGATGGATGGATGGATGGATGGATGGATGGATGGATAGAAGGATGGATGATGAAGTGACTAGCACCACCATTATCAAAGAACAGTTATGAAAAAGTGTCATTAAATCATTGATATACATACAAAGTACTAGAGTATAAAAATATATGTGGGACTCAGAAAACTTTGAGAATATATGAGTTCCCATAAATCAACCTCTTTGTATCTGAGGTGACTGAATAGATACATCTGAGATAAGAGAATCTCTTACCATCTGCAATATTGAAAGCAGTCTGGACCCAGGGTAAAGAAATGTAAATATAAAATAAGGCATATTTTATATTTTATGCATTTGTGTTCTTTTACTTACAAGCACTCAAATATTGCCTTTCAAGGTAATTAGATTCATGGTTAAACATATATAATTGGCCTATTACCTTTAAGTAAGTTAATTAAAGGCAGTGTACGCACTTTAGTTTTATGGGTTTGGCCTTTTCATGATAAGTTGTATCTTTTATTATGAACAAGAAATAAATCACGTCCAGTTTCTAAGCTCATATCTTATCCCATATAAATTCTCAAAAATATTGTTGTTTCAATGGCTTCATCCAATTTTTTGAGGAGTCTAAGTTTGCTTAAGGCACCAACAGGCTAAAACAATAAGTGTAGGTTATGATATTAAAACTTAGAGCACTCAGATATAATGAATCTGAGGAAAAATACAAAATGTAGACACAGAGCAACTAATATTAAAAATATACTATAAAATATAAGCTTAAGTCCTAGTTTAAAGAATAACTCCAACATCTGTTGCTTTACTTACTATTTGTACCCTGCTAAGTGGTCATATATAGTGATGATTAGACAATATGCCCCAAAGCATATCCCGAAGCTGGGACTACAGGGCTGGTGTGTGTGTGATGGGGTGGTGTGTTAGTGTCCTTCTACTGTGTTACAAACTGCCAGATGCACATGAAATAAACGTTAAGTATTTGCTAGAAGTGAAGGAAGGAGGAAGGAAAACTCAGATATGAGATCATATGCTTCTTATAAATAAGGCGACTGGACTAAATTATTTCTTGGGTTCCTTTCAGTCCTAACAATTGATAATTCTAAGTTGTACACACACACACACACACACACACACACACACACACACACATACTTTCCTAGATAAAAAGCATCTGAAGACCGGGGGAAAAGATATCTCCAAGTACCCAGGAAAGAAAAATCTTGCCTGAAACATAGAGCTACCACAGGTACATCCAAATGGATTTTGATTTTAAGAAAAGACTGAGGAGAGGACTCTGGCAAGGCTGAGGTTTCACTACACTTGGACAATTCTATGTCTATAGCCAACAAAGTTCAGTAAGAAAAGTAAACTAATATTACATGTAGGTGTCATATCTCTAAATATTGCCTTGTTTGTACTAACACACACCCTCCTTGTAATAATTTATGGCAATCAGAAACATTACTCTTGGCAGTTAGGAAAGAAGGTTACTTTTGACCGAATGTGACAATATTTGCAAACCGGGCTTTTAAAGAGCTAACCAAATTTAAATAAGGCCATTCATTAGGATAGGCCCTAATCCAGTAGAATAGGGGTCCTAATAAAAGGAGGGCATTTTGACCAGTTTTAAGACACAAATACCCACAAAGTGGACATCATGTAAAGACAAAGGGAGAAGATAGCCATCTGCAACCCAAGGAGAGGGGCCTCAGAAGAAATGCACCCTGCCTGCATCTTGATTTCAGACTTCCAGACTCTAGAAAGATAAGAAAATAAATTTCTGATGTTTAAAACACCTATTTAGGAACTTTGCTCTGGTGGACCTAGCAAACTAACACATCTCCACAAACTTCACTCTAAAATCTATTGCCTAAGTTATTTCTCCTAACATCTCCACCTCAGTTCTTAAAGTAAAATATGAAGTTTTCATCAAAACATTAATAATATATAATATTAAGAGAACTTCTAGTTTTGGATCATTGGTAAATTTAGAAGGTAGACTATGATAAAACATGTTCTACAATCCAGAATCAATATGAACCTGTACAAAGGAAAAATCATTTCCTACCTCAAGATTTCAGTTTTAATCAAAATGGTAGTGCAGTCACAAACACATTTTATTCCTTAACAAAACAATTCTATTAGAAGAGCTTTGTATTATTGCATTTCATCACTAATACCTGACTCTTCAAAATGGGTATATGAATAATCAACCAGCCCAGGTTGGGTACATGAGACAAGTGCTCGGGCCTGGTGCACTGAGAAGACCCAGAGGAATCGGGTGGAGAGAGAGGTGGGAGGGGGGACTGGGATGGGGAATACATGTAAATCCATGGCTAATTCATTTCAATGTATGACAAAAACTACTGTAATGATGTAAAGTAATTAGCCTCCAACTAATAAAAATAAATGGAAAAAAAAAAAAGAATAATCAATAGAAGACAAAGCTGAAAAAAGTGAGACATTGATTTTTTAAATCAGTAATTTTAAATCTTCTATCATGATTATTAAAATTATCTTCCTTTTTATCTCAATCTTAGAGGTATTTCTATACTATATTCTCTTTTCAAGTACAAAGAGAAAATTTACCCAAATGGTAACTTGAATAACCTGATCACAAGCATTTGAAATATAATAAATTTCAGGATCTTATCGTTTTGCATTGAAGCAACTTATAACATAGAGGACATCTTCCTTTAGAAGAAGCATATGTTAGTTTTTGTCATTTTTTAAAATGGGAACAGAGTTCTAACATCACAGCAAAATGTACAGATTTAGAATAAGAACTTGTGTTGCATGTGAAGAGTAAAACAATATAACAAAACAAGGTGATATGCAATACATGAGAAAATGGGTATAAAGAGATATAAAATAAATGAATGGAAAGTTAAAGAGGCAAACAATTTAAATAATTCAAGGACATAAGAGTCAATGTGTCACTTGATAATATTCAGTATATCTGCTTTTCAAAGTAAAAGTACAAATTTGCATAGAGATAGATATTTGAACAGAAGAGAAATGCAACAGAGTTTAAAATCAAACCGATAAAAAAAGAGAAAGAAAACCCCACAAACCTGTAAAACCGTTTTAAAAACAATGGTCTTCATTCAAGTCCTTACTTTTCTCCACTTTCATTTAATAAAACAAAATAGTTTGTAATTCTTTATGACTCTGTAACTTATTTAAGATTAACTTAAAGTAAATATTTCCTCAATATAATATATTAACATTTTACAAATCTATAAGGAATAGATAAATTTCATGATCAGCTAAGAATAATATTAAGCTTTAGATACCTGAAAGATTTGAAAAACTATTCAGTTAAATACGAAGAGAAAACTTAATCTGAAACAAAAGGGAGCAAGGCATGCAATTTCAATAAGATTCCTAAATACTAGTAATTAGAAACAGAGGGAGGAAAAAAAAATCCTGTCATAATTGGTTCCACTAACATATTTATCTTATTTGGAATATTTACTTCACAAAATAAAAATGGACAAAGAAAGGTACCCACTGAATGTGGTCAACTTACTTTGCAATGATCATATTGGAGTTGTAAGGCTGGGACATCCCCTCCAATAGGCATTTGTTTCTTAAGCTCTTCATCTTTCATATTCAGCCATTTGATCAGTTCTTCTAAAGACGTCAGCAATCTGTTCCATTTCTCAGCACTGGCCTCCAAATGAGCCCTGTTGAGAGATAACACTGACCACATTTAGACATTTGAAATGCATCTGAAAAATTATATACCCTCCTTTGACCTAATACTCTTGTATAACCAACTAATGCTCACATCTAAGAAAGAGACTGACACTTTATAAAAAGAATATATATTTCCTGTAAGAAATAGTTCTTTTGAATAAGCTAGACTAGTCAGGATGTGTTTGCAATATTTGTCAAAAGTTAAAACATACACTTCCATGCCACAAAGGCATCTGTGAGGCTTTCAAGTAGAATATCCATGATATAATGCAAAATTAAGCAAGTTTCAACAGTTTATGTATAGTGTATATACACATTCAAATGTAACTTTTTTCATTTCTTCTATCTATATACAAAGAGAGGGATACAAGAAATTATATGTATATAAAATGTTTAGAAAGACACATACCAGATGTAGTTACTACGGAGAGCAAAATAACCACTTAATTTTTATATATTTTGGTACTAACTGAGTATATGCAACAGGCTTATGTGATTTTTCTTTCCAAAAAAGCTAATTTTCAGAGGGATTACTAATGTCTTAATTTCTCTCATAGTGAAATAAACTACTGAAAGCAGAATATCACCAATACTTATCTCAGAATATTGAAAAACAATAAGACATTACTTGGACAGAACACTATTTGGTTTATGGATGACTGATGTCCAGTGACATACGTCCACTGTGAAAAGAAAATAATTGATCAAAAACCATTGATTGCAGTATTTATACTCTGAATCAAAGATAAGGTCTTTGTTTCAGTAAAAAATTTCTGTTTTTAACACAAAATACCTTCAGATTCTTAAATTGTGAACTTATAATTAGGGAACTTTATTTAGGAAATACATTTTTATGTGGTGAATATTTAAATAAGAGAAAAGCCTTTGAAAATAGAAGTGTAAACAAAAGACAAATTTGCTAGTTGCTCCTGTTAGAACCTTGGAGAAAGTCCAGTTATACAGCCTCAAGCCCACACCACACGGGTTTAAAAGGATGAATCAGTCAAAAGCAATTCAAAAGACTCAAGGAATCAGTGTTTCCTCATTCTTGCAGCAGACAGACCATGAACGTGGACTTACAAGCTAAACTGCACGAAATGGAATTACCTTGACTGTCCATGACCTTTCAGAAAGAGAGAGGCAAGGCTAATGGAGACAGACATAAGCCTTGTTACATAACAGCTTCCAAAGACTAAAGATTTACGATAGATAAAGATGACTCATTTGGGGCAAACCCAGGTACATGAAACCTCTGTTCACCCGGCTTCACATCCTTTCATACACAACTTTCACCGTAACACTGGCTTATGGTCCATACTTCCACAAAACTGCTGCTTTACTGAACAGTATGAAACAATCAACCAAGCACAACTGCTGTCTCTCAGACTGAGATTCCTTTGTGAATCTTCCCTTTTGGGAAAGGAAATCTGAACCTTTGTCTCAAAGCTAATAATAGCGTGCTCTAGAAAAAAGCAAATCACATTAGGTTATCTCAGCAGTGGATACTCAACAACATCATAAGTCTTGTTTAAAAGTTCATAATGTTTTCAGAAGAACAACTACGGATCTCTGATTTCTAGTTCATCTCTAATTCCTAACACAATGGCCACAGCCCAGCACCCAATATTCTTGGCTAAAAGAAAAAAAAAAGGTAGTTCTGCATATCTCTAAAATACCAATACCTGCATTCAGTCAAACACAAAAGACCAACTGTCCTGCAATCTATTTATAGTTCCATTGTCAGCTGGTTAATATAAAACAAACTCTTCAAACAACAAAATTCTATGTCTTATAAAACCAAGATATGAAATATTTTTTAAAAAATTATAAATACAGAAAGAACTTTGACATATCTTATAATTTAAAATTTTATCTTATTCCCTTGTATTTAAACTCGTTTCTGTTCATTCTACGGGTGCTAAGATTGACCTCACATTATAAACTTGCGCTGTAATAAGATCCCAGTTCTGTTCTGAGGGCCAACTTTTCTGTGTTCACACTGATTAATTTTAAGCCAAATATGTAATTACCTATCCCTGATAAATAATAATTTTATCTGGCACAGAACAAAATAATTTCAATTATGGAAGTGAAAGTCACTCAGTCATGTCCAACTCTTTGCAACCCCATGAACTATACAGTCCATGAAATTCTCTAGACCAGAATACTGGAGTGGGTAGCCTTTCCATTCTCCAGGAGATCTTCCCAACCCAGGGATCGAACTCAGGTGTCCCACATTGCAGGTGGATTCTTTACCAGCTGAGCTACAAGCTAAGCCCAAGAACACTGGAGTGGGTAGCCTATTCCTTCTCCGGCAAATCTCCCCAAGCCATGAATCAAACCAGGGTCTCCTGCATTGCAGGCAGATTCTTTAGCAACTGAGCTATCAGGGAAGATATTAACTGAAAATTCTCTCTGCCAATTACAAAGCATTTTGTCAAGTATATTTGCCAGGTGTTGCAATTTCTTTCCAATATTTTTAAATCCAGCTAAATAAATAAATAACAGATAAATAAATAACAGCTAGAAATCAGAAGTCCTTAGTCAATCAATAAATGCTTGAGTGTCTTGAGTGTCTTTGTGTGCAAAACACTTATGCACATACCCTGACCTCTTTATTTTAGATTATTTGATCCTGCATCTTCAATGTCTATAGTTTAATGCTTTAATCAATAACCAAACCAGACATTACATCCCTTTGAAACCCAGTTACATACTCATTGTATTGAAGAGCATGCAAAAGTCTTTTCCACTGCAATTAACTTTCTGACTGCACAGGGATAATGAAATTGATCATTGAAATCTATAGCATACAGGACCTGAATAACTTTTTATAAAGATGGAGGAAATACATTTTTAAGAGAGATACTGAAGTAACTTTGAAATAAATAAAGATAACATTTGTGTATGTGCCTCTCAGACTCTTTCCTTTTCCATAATAAAAAACAAGCTGATCTGACAGAATCTTTGCCTGGAAAATCTGTTCTGGTTATTCTCTGATAGATTATAAATATGTGTTTAGTGGATTACTACCATATGTCCAAATAAATGTATGCTTCTGTAGTAGCCTTCAGTGTCCTAGTTTCAATTTAATTCTTTCATCTTTCAAGATGAAAGCCTTTTCTTGGGCACTGGGTTGAATGGTTTACAAAAAGAAACTTTACATTTGCGTTTGGTGTAGTTGTACTTCTTTAATTTTACTTTAAACATTCTGAAGCTTGTATTTTCCCAAGACTACAGATAACCAGTCATCAATCATGCTTTCAGAATCATCACTTAAAACATTTCTTTATCCCACACATATCTGTGGGCACTCACATTTTGGATAATAGACTTATTACACCCTCACCTGCTTCAGTTCATTCTTTGGGTACCTAACATGTGCAAAGCAACAGATACTTTTATTGTGCTATTAACTCAGAGTGATGTCTACTACAGAAAATGCTTTACAAAAGTTACTTCTTTTAGGTTGAGTCATTTATTTTACAACTCTGTAAACAATTTTAAGTGATCAGTTATTTCTGAAACTATAACATGAAAACATTTTAGAAGGTAAATAATCATTAAAAAAGGCACCTCATCATTTAAATATAGCAGAAAAGGAACTATTAACAAAACTGTGTAATAATATGTATTCTAAACCCCTTATTCTAAACCCAAAAAGCTATTTATTATGTTTCTCAAAGAAGTATTTATTCCTTTTCCCAACATACAGATACAAAAAAAGAAAAAAAATAAACAGTATAAGAGGGACATCTATTAAAATAAAATACAGTTTTCCATTTTTTTCAATAAAAGCAAACATCTGTGGAGCCCTTGCTCTGATATTAGCACTACACTGTTTCAGAAATATAAAGTTCCAGGGTCAAGTTAGGAGAAAGAGAAGTGAACCAAATATACTCTGAGATAGGAAATCTAAGAACTCTCTGCAGCAACAGCTCAGAGAAGGAAGAAATTTGCTCAAGAAGCCGTGGTGAGAATTTGGAATATTCATACTTAATTCCAAGCCCTTTACACTATGCTGCTTTCATCATGGAGAACACTCAAGAGGGCAGATAGAAACTGCCCAGATATACATGTAGACAAGGAAAGATGCATTTGGAGTGTAGTAGGTCTGCCAAAGAATTTGGTGATTCAGATTAAGTGGAGTAAAGATATACTACCCCTTATTGTGGAAAGAAGGAACCGTGCTTGTGTTTATGATCACTTGCTCAGTTCTGTCTGACTCTTTGCAACCCTATGGACTGCACCCACCAGGTTCCTCTGTCCATGGGATCCCCCAGGCAAGAATCCTGGAGTGGGTTGTTATTTCCCACTTTAAGGGATCCTCCAAACCCAGGAATCGAACCCATGTATCTCATGTCTCCTGCACTGGCAGGCGGATTCTTTACCACTGGTCACCAGGGAAGGCACAAAATTAAATATCCACTTTGGCATTTTGACTACACATAAACTTTTATTTCGTGGTAAAACCCACAGATTATAAGTTGAGTTATAATGAAAAACACAAAACAAAACAAAACCTTCATTAGTGCAAAAATCAACAGTAACATTAAATGGGAGTTATTCCTGCTCCCAGAAAAGGAATTAAGACTGACTACGAGAAAAAAGTGGAGTTCTCAAAACTCAGACAGTTCTGGAAAGAACACCAGAGCTGTGCTTCCAACATTGCAGCCACCAGCAACATGTGGATATTTCAGTTTAAAGCTTAAGAGGGACTTCCATGGTGATCCAGTGGCTAAGACTCTGAGCTTCCAGCAGAGAGGGCCCAAGCTCGATCCCTGATTAGGGAACTAGATCCCATTCGCCGCAACGAAGAGTTCTCATGCTCCAACTAAAGATCCTGCATGCTGCCACTAAGAAAAGAAAGAAAGAAAAGGAAAAAAAATTTCACGTGCCACAATTAAGACCCAGTGCTGTCAAGGAGTCAAATAAGTATTAAATCTTAAGGTAACTAAAATAAATAAAATGGGGAATTCAGTTCACCAGTTGCACTTGCCACATTTCACCTGCTCAACTTTCCACACACAGCTGTAGAGAACATGTCCATCACTGCAGAAAGTTCTACAGAAACTTTCTGCTGTAGAAACTCTACAGCACTCAGCCAGAGGGAAAAACAAATAAAGCTGCAGCATCTTCTATGAGATCTGAGAGAAGAAAACTTTAGTAGTTTTACAACATGGCTAGCAAAATCAACTAGCTTAAGTTGAAAGTGGTGTCGATGACACTGCAAAAGTGTGGTAACATCAGATGTAATGATGATGTTAAAGGTTAATCTTCTCTAAGGGCTTTAAAAAAGGTGCTCTGAATCTTTAGGAGGCTCATAAAGGGAAGGGAAGATAGAATTTTATCTTTGAACTCTGTTTTCATTAGATTTGACAATTTCCCTGGCCTTTGAAACCATGTTAATAAGGATCCATATTAAACATCATTAAGCTGTAAGTGAGGATTTAATTAACGTAATTCTAAATGACACAAATGTAACATAAAAGTTTAAGCTGTGGCATTCACATTACTGAATTTATTAGTAATTTCCAATTCATGTTTTTTTCCAGGAGGTAAAATATTGAATACACCGTCAAAGTTCTTAACCATCTATCTTCTAGCTCAAGCTTCAAGTTACTAGATAATTTTATATCCATCTAAGTGGAATATATATTTGTAAACATTGTTTTTTGTCTTTTTTTTTTCTATTTATTTTTATTAGTTGGAGGCTAATTACTTTACATCATTGCAGTGGTTTTTGTCATACATTGAAATGAATTAGCCATGGATTTACATGTATTCCACATCCCGGTCCCCCCTCCCACCTCCCTCTCCACCCGATCCCTCTGGGTCTTCCCAGTGCACCAGGCCCGAGCACTTGTCTCATGCACCCAACCTGGGCTGGTGATCTGTTTCACCCTAGATAATATACATGTTTCGATGCTGTTCTCTTGAAACATCCCACCCTCACCTTCTCCCAGAGTCCACAAGTCTGTTCTATACATCTGAGTTTCTTTTTCTGTTTTGCATATAGGGTTATCATTACCATCTTTCCAAATTCCATATATATGTGTTAGTATACTGTAATGGTCTTTATCTTTCTGGCTTACTTCGCTCTGTATAATGGGCTCCAGTTTCATCCATCTCATTAGAACTGATTCAAATGAATTCTTTTTAATGGCTGAGTAATATTTCATGGTGTATATGTACCACAGCTTCCTCATCCATTCGTCTGCTGATGGGCATCTGGGTTGCTTCCATGTCCTGGCTATTATAAACAGTGCTGCGATGAACATTGGGGTGCACGTGTCTCTTTCAGATCTGGTTTCCTCAGTGTGTATGCCCAGAAGTGGGATTGCTGGGTTATATGGCAGTTCTATTTCCAGCTTTTTAAGAAATCTCCACACTAACATTGTTTTTTGATTGCAAAAGAATAGTTGGCAAATTAGATGTCACTATTTTAAAGGTGTAGTTGAAGTTATCTGCAAAGACTTGAAAATAATATTTAAGATATTAACCCAAGGCGTTGAGCCACATATAATTCCATAGTTCTAATGACCACATCATGGTCAAAGGAGGTAATACCAAGCATTTCTTATAGGCATGTGGAATGTTAAATAAATATTGACTGTCATGATATTTGACAGATATTCTCTTTTCTAAAAATGACGATAAATTGCAGCAAATACTTTCTGCCATGACAATATTTCCTTCAGCACAATTACAGAACAATTTGAAAAAAGAATGTACAAAAAGGACACCTATCTGATAGCCTTATTTTCAGAAAAGAATGAGGCAAGGCTGCATATCACAAAGGAGATTTGGAGAGAAGTTTTGGGAGCTAAAGAGGAATTAAAATCTTCAAAAGTTAGAGATAGTGGTGAATATGATAGAAAATCATTCAGAATCACAACACCAATTCTAAGTAGAAACTGTCAAATTATAGTTGAAGAAATTTTGACTGTTTTTCACTTTCCACTGCAACACTAGGGAGTCCAGAATTTAGATCAGGGGATAGGGAAGGTGTAGTGGACAGAGCAGCAGAGGCTGGAAAAGCAGACAGGAAGTTCAAGGAGGACAGCAATTTCAAAGTCCTGACATCACTGAAATGGCTTATCATGAAATCCAAGCTCAGTAGAAGGGGCTGATGAAGTCTGAAAAGAGGAAAGTTTTTAGCAACTAAAGATAAGGAGAAAGATGGATAAGTTGGGGAAGAAGAAGGAAAAATAAAAAGAAAGCAAGGAATTCCACAGTTGAAAATATTGGCGGATGTGCATTTTTAAACAATCTGGATGAAGTATTGTAGATTCACTATATATACAGATTAAAATGATAAAGTTGGAGGACAGTATATGGTAGGATGGTCCTGGTATATAAGAAGCTAATGGAGGAAGGTCTCCTTCATAAAATTCATATTTTTCATGTGAAAGACATTCGTTTTACTGATGATGTTCTAAACAAATCCTGATTTGCTACAACAGAGGGCTCTTCTGTAACTAACATGGTAAAATCAATGGCACTCAGATGCTCACGGCCTGATGGTATGTAATAAAATAAAATGTGTGTTTTGAAAACAATTTGCCCTTGCTCTCTTAAGATTGATCATCCCAGGGATGCCAAGATAACACGGGGTGTTAACTGAGTCCCAGGCATGGCCAGATCTATGGGGCTTAGAAACAAAATGGGAATAAAAGCATTTACAGATAAAGTAAAAAAGAAACAGAAGTCAAAATATAGCACGTTATCAAGAGAGATATCAATACCAAGGATGACAGTTGAAGAAAGGATGGAGAATAAAAAGGAAGTCAGATGCTCAAATCAATGAGTGAAGTAGAAGAGTGCCCTCCAGATCAGGAAGAAGCAGGAATAAGACAGTGAGAGGGTAGAATAATGGATGTATTGATTTCTAAGGACAAGTTGTTGAGAGGTGCAAAAGCAATGCTTAAGAAACCAATGAGGCTGCCAACCTTCTCTCTTAGCCCCGGGCAGCAGGGCTCTTGTTCAGCCAGTGTCTGCTGGCACCATATTGACAGTTTATGACTGGCATTCTAATTGTTTGCCGTCCACAGTAGTTGTTATATGTTAGATTCTTCTTGTTGACTGCCGGTGAGGAAAATGGGAAAACTGAACTCTATTAGAGTGTTTTAAGTAAAGCAGGCAATTAAGAGGACAATGCTCAACTTTGGAGAAAAGTGATGAGAGAGTTTACAGAAATACAGAGGAGAATTTGTTCACAATAGAGGCCAGTGCAAGGGTAGATACTTTAAAAGGAATGAGAATCAAGAAGACAGAAACAAATTCATAGCACACTCAGCACACATTATCTTCAGTAAGGACTGAAGCAGGCAGTTGGTTGGGGGTGTTGTAGATTACTCTACACTTTTGTTAATGAGAGACTTCCCTGGCGCCTCAGACGGTAAAGCATCTGCCTACAATGCGGGAGACCTGGGTTCAATCCCTGGGTCAGGAAGATCTCCTGGAGAAGGAAATGGCAACCCACTCCAGTATGAGAACACCTCCCCAACCCAACTCTTTGGGAAGGGTTTTTCTCACTAAGCACACGCCTGGATGCTTCTCCATCCCTGTAGAGGAGGGAGAGGGAGGAATCTGATTTGTAGATTTGGGGAATAACTGGATACACTTAGGTCAGCCCCATCTTCCCTTTTGAGAACAAACCTACAGAGACTGAGTTCTTTTCTATCCTTCCATGGAGGGTTTCCCACACGGGAGACCACACTGTCCAGTAACTGCTGGTGATTCTGCCTGATTTTGGAGCTGTTACCAGTTTCATTTAGCTCTCACTCTAAGCTACCTCTTATAAAGCCTGGCTTCTGTCAGTAATTAACATGACACTGCTGTTCTCACTTGTTCTTACTTTTGTTTACTTTTTCTTCTGAAAGCAGCAAGGAGAGAAGGATGTTAGTTCTCAGAAATCTCTAATATTAGTGACCGAGAAAAAAAGATGAGGTAGGGAGAATTTCTATGTTCTTTTGAACTAATTAGTTCCAAACATAATGGTAATCAATGAGAATAATAATAATGAAAAAAAGGTAAATGAAAGTGTTAATCACTCAGTCATGTCCAACTCATTACGAACCCATAGACTGTAGCCCGCCAGGCTCCTCTGATCATGGGATTTTCCAGGCAAGAATACTGGAGTGGGTAGCCATTCCCTTCTCCAGGGGATCTTCCAGACTCAGGGCTCAAACCCGGGTCTCTTGAATTGCAGGCAGAGTCTTTACTATCTGAGCCACCCAGGGAATAGTTAACAATTATTCAGTGCTTACTATGTGTTTTAGGCACTTTATAAAGGCTAATTAAATCAATTATTCATGATGACTCTATAATGAAGTTATTCTTCATATTCTTATTTTGCACATGAGGAAATACATATTGGGTTACTAACCTCCTCCACAGTGTCACAGCTGCCAAAGACAAAACCGGTGTTTAAATCTAGGTGGTCTAGCTCCAGAGTATTAATGCATCCTATATGAGGATGTGCTTCCTATATGAGGGCCCATTACTAAGAATAATGAACCATTCTATCTTTTTTTAATTGAGATATAATTGACATATAATATTAGTGTCAGATGTACAACATTCAATATTTTTATTGATTACACGCCATAGTCATGATAAAATACTGACTATATTTCCTGTTTTGTACATTATATCCTTGAAACTTATCTATTGTATACCTTAATTCTCTTTATGCCCACTTCCCTCTGATAATCACCATTTTGTTCTCAGTAGTGAGTCTGTTTCTATTTTGTTATATTTATCCAATTGTTTAATTTTTTGGATTCCACATGTAAGTGAAAACATACAATATTTGTCAGTATATGTCTTTGTCTTACTTACGTAAGGATGGCATCACTGACTCGATGGACATGAGTTTGAGTAAACTCCGGGAGTTGGTGATGGACAGGGAGGCCTGGCGTGCTGTGATTCATTGGGTCATAAAGAGTCGGACATGACTGAGCGACTGAACTGAACTAAACTGAATACTTTGCAGGTCATACATATATATATGGTGGTGGAGTCGCAAAGAGTCGGACATGACTGAGCAACTGAACTGAACTGAACTGAATACCTTTCAGGTTATATATATATATATCAGCTCATATACATGTATATTCCACAATATGTGTGTGTATAGTGGCTCAGTAGTAAAGAATCCACCTGCAATGCAGGAGCCACAGGAGACATGGGTTTAATCCCTGGGTTGGGAAGATCCCCTGGAGGAGGGCGTGATAACTCCCTCCAATATTCTTGCCTGGAGAATCCCCACGGACAGAGGAGCTTGATGGGCTACAGTCCATAAGGTTGCAAAGAGTTGGGCATGATTGAAGTGATTTAGAGTGCACACACACACACACACACACACACACACAGGAATATTACTCAGCCCTAAAAAAAGAATGAAATTTTACCACTTGTGACAACACAGATGGACCTTCCCAGATGATGCTACTGGTCAGTCTGCCTGACAGTGAAGGAGAAGCAACAGACGTGGGTTTGATCTTGAGTCGGGAAGATCCCCTGGAGTAGGAAATGACACGACACCCCATGCTAGAATTCTTGCCTGGAAAATTCCACAGATAAAGGAGTCTGATGGGCTACAGCCCTTTAGCTACTCTTTACAGGGCTGCAAAGAGTCAGAAACAGCTGAGCAACTGAGCACTCGCACACACATACAATTATATGAATATTTATAAAAATATTCTTTTATAAGTGTATACATACACACATATATAATCTTCTTTATGCATTTAACAGTTGATGAACATGTAGGCTGTTTCCTATATCATGGCTATCGTAAAAACATACTCCTATGAACACTGGAATGCATGTATCTTTTTGAAGTGGTGTTTTCACTTTCTTTGGCTCTATACCTAAAGTGACTGTAATCAAAATAGTATGGCACTGTCACAAAAACAGAAACATATATCAGTGGGACATAATAGCCAGAAATAAGCCCGTGCACAAAAGGTCAATAAATCTACAACAAAAGGCGAGACTATATAGTGGGGAAAAGACAGTCTCTTCAATAAGAAGTGTTGGGAAAACTGGACACTACCCAGGAAAAATGAAACTAGGCCACTTTCTCACATAGTATCTAAAAACAAACTCAAAATGGATTAAAGATGTAAAGGTAAGACCTGAAACCGTAAAACTTCTAAAAGAAAACATCTTTGCAGTATATTCTTTGTTGGTCTTAGCAATATTTTTTGTGGGTGATTTGTCTCTTTAGGCAAAGGCAACAAAAGCAAAATTGAATGACTGGGATCTCATTAAACTAAAAAAGCTTTTGCACAGAGAAGGAATCCATCAACAAAATGGGAGAAGATATTTGACAATATGTCCCATAAAGGATTAATATCCAAAATAGATAAAGAACCCATATAATTCAGTATAAAAACAGTCCAGTTTTAAAATGAGAAGAGAAGCTGGCTAGGCATTTTTTTCCAAAGAAGACATACAGATGTCCAACAAGCACATGAAATATATTCCACATCACTAATCATCAGGAAAATGCAAGTGAAAACCACAATGAGATATCATTTCACACCTGTCTGAATGGCCATAGTCAAAAACAACTAAATAACAAGTGCTGGTGAGGACATAGAGAAGAAGGAATCCTTATCCACTGTTGTGGAAATGTAAATAGGTACAGCCACTATGGGAAGGAACAGTTTATCAATACCTCAAAAAATTAAAAATAGAACTACCATACAATCCAGCAATTCCACTCTTGTATTTATCTGACAAGGTCTCTTAGCAGCACTCCTTGTCTTTAGAACTTTTCTTGCCTAATAATGCATCCTCCATAGTTGTGTGGGAGGGATCTTTCCAAAGCTTATTTTTCAAATTTTATAATGCAGCATACTATATACAGGTGTCCCAAGATTCTCTCTTACCTCGCCCTTCACCCTTTTCTCTACTCACAATGTTTCCTCTCTGCATCATCAGCAAATGCTGTTCTCACTCAGATTGAACTTCTTAACTGTTCAGTGCAAACAGTGTTATTTCCAGCCTCCTATTTAGATGTCTTTCTCTAGTCCTCAGCCAGTCCATCTGGGGAAAGCTATACATCTTTCAAGGCTCAGCTTAGTCATCACCTCTTTTTTGAAGCCTCTGATGATCATCTGAAGGGAAAGTAACCACCTTCTCCTTTGGACCCATCTTATCCTAAACAGAACTGTGAAACCTCTATGAGTAGCGGCCATAACTTAATTATGATTAGCAATGCCTCAAACTTAGAAGTTCTCATTAAATGCTTGAATCTCCAGAGATGGGTAATGAGGCTGAAAATTATTTTAACTCATTATCACATTAATAACACATTTTACTGGAATGTATGATTTGTCTTGATGCAGAAGTCCACTGACAAAGCTTATTCTCCCATCTTCTAAAAATAACATCATTTATTAGATAATATTCCAACAATAATTTATGAATTCTTCCTTTCCAGGTTAGAAAAAAAAATATGTGACTTGACAGGCTTAGTCAATAAAGGCCATGGAGAGTTCAAAAGAAGGTTTTTTGTCTTCATTAAATTCTCCTTTCTGAAGAACTCATCCTCCAAACTCTCAAAATTTCAGCACCACATGCACAATCTTCATCAGGGCCATCCCTGTGGCTTTCAGCTTGTTAGACTTGGTTTTTCTAGAACCTCAGTGAACGTTTTTCACTGTGTTACACTTTAAATCTATTTATTTATTTAATTTATGGAGAACAGAAAAGGAAAAACCAATGGGATCTGGCTAGTTGAAAATTCAATTTTAAGCAAGCATAAGTATATTCTCTCAGTGTATAACACTCCCTAATTTTCCTCTTACTGTAAAAGAGCACTGGGTGGATAAAGTCCAACAGGATCTTTACACAGAGGCTTCCACAATCATGCTACATTACCTCCTTCTTTAAGTGTAAAAAGAGGTACAAATCTCCCTTCATGAGTCTTGAAGAAAAAAAAAACCTTTCAGGATTTCTCTTCCTCAGAAAGAAAATTTTAATTTAAAAAAAAAATTCATTCATGATTAATAGCCACTGAAAGATTTCTGCTCTCCATGAAGTAGTCTATGAAATGCAGAAACCAGTTGAAGCAGATTCCCTGAGCCCCTTTATGTAAGAAAAAATAAAACCAGATGCTACAAAGACTTAATATAGATTAAGGAACTATCAGATTACCACATTCAATCTTCACAGTAATCATGTGGGCTAAATATTTATATTTTGATATTTAAATGAGAAAACCAAGGCTCAGAGACTAAGTGACTTGCCCAAGATCAGTAAGTAAATAGTAAAGTCAAATTCAAGATCATTTGGCTGAAGGTTGTACGTTTTTCAAGACATCATACTGTTTCTGAACTTTAAAATTTAAGAAACCAACCGAGGTACAAGATCCAGGTCTTTATACCAACATTCATCTTTTGTACCTTTGCTCAATAACATATTCTGTCACTTTCCACTGAACTCATAGCTAGTTAGGTATTATCCACCATTCAGTAAATATAATTTTTAAATGTCCTTAACTCCCAATAATATTAATAGTTGCCACAAAGGTCATTTTTCAAGGTCCTTTCTTAGTCAACATTCTGGTTGTCAAATTCATCCTTATTTAATTGTGAAAGTGAAAGTCACTCAGTCCTGTCCGACTTTTTGCGACCCCATGGACTATATAGTCCATGGAATTCTCCAGGCCAGAATACTTGAGTGGGTAGCCTTTGCCTTCTCCAGGGCATATTCCCAACCCAGGGATCGAATCCAGATCTCCCCTTTCTCCAAATGGAGACATGTCATCAATTTTATATTTTAGTATCCATAAGTGACATGCAATTTCTAAATGTACACCTTCAAATTGGACATACAAATAGCACAATGAACCAAAACACATTCATTGCCAAAAGTCAAAAAGCTCTAGATTCAAATCCTGGTATGAAACTAGTTAGCTCAAAAACTTGTCAAGTACTTTATATTTAGTAAGCCTCAGATACCTCATGTAAGAAAGGATTTTACTATTCACTTTACAAGGACTTTTTGAATACTAAATCAAGCAATATTTGTAAAGGCAGTACTTGGTCAAGGTGAACTGTCAACAATTACCAGGTACTGGTAACATCATTAACATTACTAAGTTTAAAATGTGATATGCAAATCTGTAAATAGGAACAGGTGACAAAGGCATTGGACAGTGGTAAGGCCTCTTGTTCTCTTCCTGATATGCAAAAATCATGAAAATCCTGCCCCCTTTTTATTTTTGACACTGACATCACTGACCTGATGCTGGCAGATTTTGCTTTTAAGTCATTCCATCTTTGGTTCATATCATCCAGTCGATGCTGAAGCATAGTTGCCTCTTCGGAATTTCCCAAAGCTTTTACCATCTTCTGCCTGTTTCCATCTATGCTTTTAAATATGTCATTGTGGGCATCAATTTCTGCCTGGATGTCCTGAACAGAAAAAGGCAAAGAGATAATACAAATATTAGATATTAGTGTCAACACTACTTGGGATTGCTGTACAGTCTGTATTCTTTTATACTCCACAGATGAGCTTTTTAAAAGCAAAATAGCTAATTTTACTTTATATGATAACAAATTGATGTGTTTTCACAATTTCTACATTGAAAATAATAGTCTTTGAATCTTTAAGGCACTGATTTCCCCATTCTTAAAAATACAATGTATTAATCTACATTTCAAGTACTAACTAGTTAGATGTTCAAATTCAATGAGAAATTTTTGAAATCTTGTACAATTGTGATTGCCAAATCACTCAACTTTACTTAATACCCAAACAAATTCTTTCTCCCCTTTCCACACAAACAAAACTTCCCTCAAAATATGAAGTTTTACAGAGGTCACTATGTTATTACATATTTGAAAATTTTTGTTACATTTAGACAAAGTTACTAACAGTTCATTCTTCCAATCCAATAAAATTCATTTCTAAATTTAAAAAAGCATTTCACAAAAGTGTTTATCCTATTAAGAAATAAAAAACAATGACAAAATAGTATTTCTCCTGTTAAAAAGGAAAATATTTGGTTCACTTTTATGAAGTAAATTTGAGTATAGTTTAAGTAAAATAAGAATTACTATAAATTAATAATAAAAATTGGTTCAGACTTTGAGAAAGCATTTTGGCAATTTGTACCAAAAGTCTTAAAACTGTTCAAGTTACCTATCCTAAGAAAATTTATGTATAAACGCATTAATGACATTGATTGTTTTTAAAGTAAAAAAGTAAAAACCATCATAATACATTAATGCTGACATACTATTGGGTTTTTAAATGGAGGATACTGTGATGTCAATTTAATTTTTAAAGTAGGTGTTTAAATTAGCATATGTATTTGTAAATCATTGAACACACATACTTTAGAAAATTGTAAGAAATAAATCAGAATAGTGTAATCTCTGTATAAGAGGATTAAAGGTGATTTTAGTTTTCTTCTTTACATTTCCCTGAGCTTCCAAGTTTCTATAAAAAACAGGATTTCTTTCTGTAATTAAATAAATATAACAAATTTAAACTTTAAAATACATCCAGTCTTATGAATTTTTTAGTATCTCCCTGTTACAAAGTTGTCAACACAATTTTTTGTATTAATTTGGCAATTATCTTTCCTTCAAAATGAATGGGACATGTGGCTCACTCTAGTGTGATAGTCATCATCATGCAACAAGCAAGCATGAACTTACAAACGGAAAAGCAGACACCAGAGGGGCCCTGAGTCTGTGGGGTAAGTCTCCACGGCATTAATTAGTAATGAATATTAAGGCAAGGTACTGCAGAAATAAAAACTGTATTTCTGGTAATGAATGAGAATTGGTAAAAGGAGAGCAAACACTTAAACATTATAGTTTTGTTATATTTCTCATCTTTAATTTCCCTTATAAACCTCATTCTTAAGTTTCTCCAATTCTAAATGAGCATGGTAAAAAATTAAACAGAACTTTTTCCAATACTCAGAAACCTGTTACTAGTTTAGAACTCACTCCTGATAAGCAATTCAGGTATTCCATTATGAATCAAGGCTTAGAGGACTTCCCTGCTGTCCAGTGGTTAGGCCTCAGCACTTTCACTACAGAAAGCCCAGGGTCAATTCTTCTTCAGGGAACTGAGATCCCACAAAGCACAAGGCACAGCCAAAAGGGAAAAAAGAAAAAGAAAAAAACAAGAGAGGGAAACAGTCCCTCCAACCACCCAAAAAAGAACCAAGGCTTAGTGGCCAGCATCAAATTGTTTTTCAAGCATCTACAGACCTAGGACACATGGAAAAGCCTTTTCTGCCTCATTACTCCAATCAGCATGGTAAAAAGATAACACTTACATGAGGTTAAGGTATAGAACTGTTGTATTACAACTTCTGAGAAAATCTGAGATATCTAGCATGACATTAATGGAGTCTTATTTGAGAGGTGGAAGAGGTGAACACAAAGCTGCTGCAAAATTTATGCTCCAAATTTGCAAACCCATTGGTCTCTGGGTTATCTAATGACAAAGCCAAGCCAGGTGTTCCTGCAAAGTGTAATCTGAGTACACCCAGAATTAGCATTAAGCACTAAACAAAAACGCTAGACTGTTGACTCTTCTCCATTTACTAGCACCTCCATCCCAGAGAGTACAGAGCAGACACTGACGGGGAAGCAGTGGAACACAGCCAGATACTGATTAAGGTTTTCAGGTTGGGCAACATTATGCATGCAAATAGAAATCTGGTTATAGTCTTTGCTTGGGATATTTCAAATAGAAATTCTCAGTAAAAAAGAGAAAGAAAAGTTCTGCTGGAAGAGTCTTTCATGACATCTCCTGAACAACACAGTCCTATCCTTTAGAACAGAACTGTTCTGTTTTTGTATCCTGAAGTGCATTTGAAGACATCCAAAGAGATACATTAAAAGCCAAGTTTTAAAACTTAGGCTGTAAATACGTATGATAGCCATTTTTCTTAAGAAGCTCAGTGACAGAGTAAATAAGCTCTGCGTTGCGAAGGAGAACCTGGCCTCAAATTTCCTGTGCAGGTTCCTAAATATCATTATCAGTGGACCACACCAAAAATCACAAGGCAATTTCAAAACACAGCTTCCTGAAGCAGCCTATTTGCTTCTTTTCATATTCAAGAGACATAGAAAGGCATAGACATAAGATTCATAAACAGTTGTGTTTCACAAGAGCATTCCACAACATGAGGAAATTTGGATACCAACAGCATGAAGCAAATTTGGCTCTTCACATCAGATCAAGTGATGGGTTTTCCAATCTGGCCACAATTACAAATGGAGTAAAACAGAACTATGTCACTGGCCCAGTCAATGATTATAAGCATTTCTATAAAGTTGTGATTAACGGCACCAGCAGTGATCATATACTCATGTTGGAATATAAGTTTCAATATGTGGAAAACCCTTCCACACATTAGCCTCATCAAAATTGAGGAAGAAAATCCAACAACCAGAAAATGATCAAAGAAGAAGAAACCAGCATACATTATTTTTTTAATTTAACAGCCGGTGGCATATTTATTTGGTCAAATGTATTAAGAGCTGCTAAAAACAGACAATCATCATAATATTCCTTCTGTATCCTACACAGTTTCTGTTACACAGAAAAACAGATGTAGATAGATAGATAAGTATAAATAGATAGTTGTAAAATGCATAAATAAATGTTTGTATAAGTTCATCTGATTGACTAGCATATTAACCACTGTAATGCCAAGAAAAATCAGACAAATAATTAGAAGAAAATGTAGCAATCATTTTGGTTAATCTCTTCATTTCAGAAATATAACATGGAGAATCTAAAATTACTTACAAGCTTGCATGGCAAAGCCTTGCCTCGCAAAGCCTTGCCTCAGCTTCTCACTGGAAATTTAGAATTACACATGGTTAATGAATCATGCTCCTTCATAGATCCCTGTGTAATGATGCACTGGTTTTTAAAATCAAGATGCCAGCATGGGAGGCTGTCAGATCATGACCTTGATGTAACATCAAATGCCAAAATAAATTAAAGTTCTATGAAAGAGGGTTGAGTCTCACTGCATAGCCGGCCAGCTTGCCCTACTAATGTTCACCTCTGTCACCTGAAAGCCTCTGACCATTAAAGAAACATTAAAGCTCGAAATGCTTATTGATAATTAGTAATGGGAATGTAATCCCTCTAGAAGCACAAAGCAATGCTCCTCCAAGCATTTAACCTAAGCCAGTCATGTGCACAGAGGGGCCTTAGCAACATATTCAAGCAGTTAAACTAAGATTTGAAAACAGAATACTTCAGGAATTCATGTGAAAGGCTTGCAATGAACCTTCAAATAACATAAGCATCATGCAGAAGGTTACAGAAAGCAAAGGGTTAGAATAAAGAGATTCCATATTACTCTCTAAGTAAAACAGCGGCACAGTGGTAAATCCTCCTGCCAATGCAAGAAATGCAGGTTCGTTCTCTGGGTTGGGAGGATCCCCTGGAGAAGGAAATGGCAACCCACTCCAGTATTCTTGCCTGCAAAATTCCATGGGCAGAGGAGCCTGGTGGGCTACAGCCCATGGGGTTGCAGAGTTGGACACAACTAAGTGATTGAACACACACACACACTCCAAGTAAAATACCATCAAAAGCCTTAGATGCACACTTACAGAAGAACTTTGCAGAAAACAGTTACAAGGGTTCACAGAGGTTCACTGGATGAACAATTACTCTTTTTGTACACAGCACCCATTACCCAGGTCAAAACAAATGACGCAAATAAAGAAAAAGCATTTATTTATTTTCTTACTCAATAGTTGATATTTTAATACCAGCTTTACCCTAACTGAACATTTCTCTAATGATATAACCCCTAGAGATATTATATGCAAACACTTTATACTGTAAATCACATACATTTTATTTCTTCATAAGGATCAAAATGTGGCTGTAACTATATAAGAAAAAATGTTTTCTTAGACTACAGTAAACAGAACTGTTTTAGCTCTCTGATAAGAAAAAGAAATTCGGAACAGTACCACTAGGAAGTCTTCGACAACTAAGCTGGTGTTAGGATAGATTCATCCCCTTTGTTGACATAATTTTGGTTTATTCTTGCACGGCATATTTACCTAACCCTACATGGCCATTGCAATGTTTTCTCTGAAGGAGTTCTGACCCCTTTCCTGAAAGCAAAGAAGTGAGGTTAGCAAAAACTTCCCAACTATATCCCAAGGCTCAGGCTAAATCAACAAAGTTAAGCATTAGGGAACAAGAAATCTACTGTTCCTTTCAAAAGTAAGACCAGAAATCAGAGACCATTTAGGATGGATTGTCGAGAGCCCAGTAGGATCACTACCAAAATTTCACGTTTTGAAAATGAGGGATCATGAGTATCTTTAAAATTAGGCAGGTGTTACCTAAAAAATACACAACCAAACAATATCCTCAAAGGTCATTATGTGCTATGTAAATGTGCTTTGAGACAGTTTGTGAGACTTCTGGAATGGTGAGCAATTGCAGTTAGTCAGTTAATTATTATAATTAATTTGTTGATGTCAACAAAGCATTCAATTAATTATTTATAAATTATCTTTTCTTTCAATAGCTAATTTCATAAGTTTTAACCACTCTACTGATAATTATGGAAGCACATTTTGACACACAAAAGAAAGTGGTATCCCCTGGTATATAGGAGCATTTAAAAAGTAAGAAATCAATGCCAGTAATGTTTTTTTCCCATTATCTGTGATTATAAATACATGTTAGACAATAAAGTAGGAAAAAAGTTAAATTACCAAGTGGAACAAATTTACAATTAACTGCACTTGCAAGACAATTTGAAGAAGCCAACCTGAAATGATAGAGAATCAATAAACAAACTACATTTTAAATTCCAACAGAGCAAACACTGCTATCAAGAAAGAGATCTTTCACAACAACAAAAAATGGTGTTCAAAATCCTTGACTCTAAACCAACTGCTACTAAAACATACTAACATCTTAGTGAGTTAAAACATAGTGGCTTTCCTTCTGAGGTGCACTTTCTACAAGCAGGCTTGATCTGCACAGGAACATGAGTTTAAGAATAGTTATCAACCAATGTTTTTATGTAATCAAACTATTGTCCTACCATAATTCCCAAAATCAGACTGTATAAATAAAATTGAACAAGTTTGAAAACTCAAAGGTTTTTGTATTTTAAATATTTTAAACTACAGTCCCGGGGCACCCAACTTTTCAACTCCTGATCTGTGAAAAAGCAGTTCTATTGCTCAGAAAGCTCTCAATTTCTTCCCCAACACAACCCTCACCATCCACATATCAGCACACAACCTCAGTTCCTTCCTTAATTTTAAAGTCATCTTAAGTCCCAGCTTAAATGTCATTTCTCCAGAAGAAACTTCACTGCACTCAGATTAGATTATGTCTACCTCTTAGACTTACTTACAGCTTCCTCCTTTTGCTCAATTACAGACTTACATAATACACCCTTGTTTAAGGTCTATTTTCTCCTACTAGGCTACAAGCTCAAAGAAGGGAGGTCTTCCCTGTTATCCAATCCACCCCATCTTTGAACTCATCCCAGTATCTGGTATATAGTGTACATTTCTCAAATATTTACTAAATATACATTAAAGAAAGAGTAGATCTTGAAATTGGATACTGTGTCTTTCTAGAAAAAAATTTTTGTAACTAGATACTACAAATGGAGCAGCAAAGTATAGCTTCAAATTATATTTTTAAATAGTGATCATCCTAAAGGATATCAAAATCATAAAGGAAATTTAGCACTGAATGGTTTCTGTCTGTGTTGTCATTATAAGAAACATCTTTCCCAAAGGATTCACCAAGAGGGTGGACTTACAGAAACACACACACACACACATCCTTAAAGAACTAATATTATTGTTAATCATCGAGTAGCAGAACTGCATAAATAAAAGGCAACAGTCACTCAAAATGCCACTAAGCTAAAATTGTCCATTATTCTGTCCTCTGTGACTACTATATAAAGAAATGGAACACACAGTGCATAGTATAGGTGGCTCAAGTATGACAATATTAACAGTCACTAAGTCCGTCACATACTTTCTTTATGAAGTAATTTCAAGGAGAAAATTAATTCATTAAAATCAAAGCGGCAATAAAACAACTCACAGGCTGGACTTCAGAAATATGCTTTAGCGGATCAGCTTACTGCGCCAAGTCAACTGTGAGTGTGAACTCTTTGTTTACACCCTGGTACAAATGCTCACCCCTCATCACCTGGTTGAGTGATTAGGACCTGCTTGCTGACTGGTACTTCTTGCCATAAGGTCATCCTCCCCTGATGAGAAGTTTCTGTTCCGATCTCCTCTTTAAGACTGCTCTGGAGAACATGTGGTTCCCTTCAGCTGGGGTTTCCTGATCCCTGGTGAGCTGTCACCATGAGGAAACACTACAGAACACTTCCTGCCACTTGGGTCCCCAGGAACCCTGAGGACCAGGTACAATCTGCCCATCCCGCTTATGGGGGGAAACCACAACTCTGGCATCACACACTTTGGGACTAGCTAACCAAATTACAGATCCCAACCATATGCCAAACATCTATGTGTGAACAGATACCCAATGTAAGTCACAAACCACTCGATTTCTCTAAAATTCAAAAACATAAACTAAATACCCCCTTTCAATTTACAAACTGCTGTCCTGAAGTTATGTTGAAGATCAGCTATCACCTGGAAACTTCACTTATCTGACCAATCTGCAACTTTTCAGAAAACCCACGACTATTGCCAACTTGGACTCTAGCCTGAAATGGCTTCAGGACTCCAGCAAAATACCTTTTTGCTCTGAGAACTCAAGCATAAGCCTTAACTATTACAGTTAATAGTTGAAGCATAGGCTGGATGAAGCACAAACTGGAATCCAGATTGAAGGGAAAATACCAATAACTTCAGATATGCAGATGACACCACCCTTATGGCAGAAAGCGAAGAGGAACTAGATTAGAGTCTCTTAATGAAAGTGAAAGAGAAAAGTGAAAAAGTTGGCTTAAAATTCAGCATTCAAAAAACTAAGATCATGACATCCAGTCCTATCACTTCATGGCAGACAGGGAAACAACAGAAAACAGTGTCAGACTTTATTTTTCTGGGCTCCAAAATCACTGCAGATGGTGACTGCAGCCATGAAATTAAAAGACACTTACTCCTTGGAAGAAAAGCTATGATCAACCTAGACGGCATATTAAAAAGCAAAGACATTACTTTTCTGACAAAGGTCCTTCTAGTCAAAGTTATGGTTTTTCCAGTAGTCATGTGTGGGTGTGAGAGATGGACCATAAAGAAATCTGAGCGCCAAAGAACTGATGCTTTTGAACTGTAGTGCTGGAGAAGACTTGAGAGTCCCTTGGATCGAAAGGAGATCAAAACAGTCAATCCTCAAGGAAATCAGTCCTGGAATATTCACTGGAAGGACTGATGCTAAAGCTGAAGCTCCAATACCTTGGCCACCTGATGTGAAGAACTGATTCATTGGAATGCTGGGAAAGATTGAAGGCAGGAGGAGAAGGGGAGGACAGAGGATGAGATGGTTGGATGGTTCAACACCAACTTAATGGACATGAGTTTGAGCAAGCTCCAGGAGTTGGTGATGGACAGGGAAGCCTGGTGTGCTGCAGTCCATGGGGTCGCAAAGAGTCAGACATGACTGAGGGACTGAACTGAACTGATTACAGTTACTGATAAGAAAAGAAAAGTGTTAAATCACCAATGTTAGTATTCTCTCTAGAAGCAGATCACTAAGACTAAGGAAAAGATAAGACTAGAAACTAAGAATAAAGGGACTATGGGAAGACTTTTACTCAGTTTCCAAAGGTATCGTGTGCCTTTTGCTTTAGAACAGTAAGCCTTAGCCTTTCCGTAGAAATGACACTTTTGCTTCCAGAGCTGGGGGGAACAGGGAATATTTGAGAGCTGTGAGGTAGTGGTACCTTTCCATAATATAGTTTTCCAGGCAAGGGATCAATGTAGCATAGGCTAAATATATGAGATAGCTTTTGTGAAAATAGACAAAGGATTTTTTTCAAAGAGACTTAAGTTGGAGAAAAAATACACTCACGTATGACAACTTCCTAAAAATGAAATATGGCAAAGAGATTAACTTTCACATAGATTTTTATAAAGGCATCTAAAACAAAAATAAATATATACGGAGAACTTCAGATGATGAATGGCAACAAGATTGTTTCTTTGAATTTGCTCTGTCTCAAAAAAAAAAAACAACCCTAAATCAAGCCTTTAACAGGACGAAGTCAGTAGGCTTCTTTTACTGTCAATTTAACTACTAAAATAGACACATGCAGGTACTAAAGTTTGGGAGTTAAAGAAGGAAACAGAGGAATATGACCAGAGCTTGTAACTTCGTCAATAAAATGGCCAAAAGGCTGAGTCAGGTTACTAACCTCGGGGATCTGACCTAGGCTTTGGAGACTAATGCCAGCAATTACAATACAAAAGTCCAGCTATCGCCCACAATTACTGCTTCTCAGGGGGTCTAAGTAATGAATTATTTATGTAACATATGCCCTATACCTTTTTAGGAAGAAACAGAAAAATATATGCAAACCAAGCCAACAGACCTCTTTATGATCATAAAGTTTGTCACCTGCTGTTACCAGCTGCCATAAAGAAAGTTTCTCTAATCTCCTCCACCCCTTCTAAATGGTGGGTGAGTTAACCAGGAACCATCCTTTATCCTCAGGAATGTAGGTGCTTAATAACATATTAAAGGGAGAGGTCAAAGTGAATCCTGAGTTAACAACTCTTCCTAGGACAGTTGGGGTGCAAGGAGAGAAGCCAGGAGGAGGGATCATTTGACCAGCAGAAGTTGAATTCTTCCATCCTCTTTTCACTGCGCTGTTTCTACCATCAGGAGGCAAGCAATGACTGCAACTGTTTTGGAAAAGCTTTCAAACTTTTCATAAAATGACGAGGTTTTATGCCCTTTTTCTCCGGCAATTGTGGGTTTGTAAGAAAAAGCCCATAATTCCTTCAGTGACTCAGTATAGTCTTGCTTATGTTTGTACATTCAAAGAACTATAGGGTATTCGTGGTGAAAGCCCCTGAGTACATCTTTAACAACCGAAAAGTAATTGATTTATGCACAGCAGATCCTCTGCCCCTTTTCTTTCCTTTAAACATGGGAAGTTGAAAGAAGATAGGTGTTTGGTATCCAAAAGCTGAGGAAGGCAGGAGCCCATGAGCAGCACTCTGGGGGTTTCTGTTTTGTTTAACTATAAATGTAAGGTAGCATTTGGCAGGCTAGACTCAATCCAAGAGTGTGCCAAGAACTTTCCTATGGAAAAAAAGAACTAAATGCAAAAATAAAGATCCAAGCATGAAAGCTCCACGGTGCACACAAGCACTCGCATTTAAGACAGACCCGGCCAGAAAGAAAGAGGAAAAGTCTAGGATCAAATGGGCCATCAGCCCTGGGAGGCATCCTCCCCCATCTCTCAGAACTGAAACTTCAGAAATGAGGCTAGAAAAGTCAGTGCTTGGCCACTGCAGGGAGAGAAACCTGAGGGGTATGGAAAATAGAACCCACGCCTGATGAAGTCAGACTCTGGCATGAAAACAGAGTGTTGTTACTGGTTTTTGTTTTTTTTTTTTTTTCCAAAATAACTTTCAATTAAATTACCAGCCGACCTGACTACAGAGGATCTCTTCTGATGTGAAATTCTAAAACTGACAGGCATCATGACAAGCCCCCCAGACCAAAGGAAAGATTGCTAACTCAATCTTTAGTTGGAAAAAAAAAAATTTAAGAGGATATCAAATCAAATGCCTTAGAAATTATATTAAATAATCAGAATTGATAGAATATCTGCCATTCAAATGCATAGTAGAAAGAAGAAGACAAGGAAAGGAAGGAGAGAGAGGGGGAAAAAAAGTACATTCATGAAGTCTGCTTTCTGCATACCTTTTCAAATTTTGTCAGCAATTCCCGTAAGCTGAAGTTCAGACCAATCATTGTCCAGTAGCCCTTGAAGCCTACATCCTTCCGGCAAACTTCCTTCAGACAGCAGCATTTAACTTCTAAAAACCGTATCTTTTCTGGCTATACTTTAAAATCCTTTGTAAAATCCTTTACGAGCCTTGCCCTTGAGCTATGGCCCATGAGCAGCAGCAGCTTGCGTTGGGACATTTTAGCCACTTCACCGAGGCTCCGGGACTTCATGGACTTCGGAGTTCACAAGGAAAAGACCTGTCGGTATGGTCTCTGCTAGCTGCGTTCCACGAGGCTGGCATGGTCTCCTTTTTCTCTGGGAAGCTTAGGAGTCCCTTCTGTTCACCTCACTAATGACCTGCAGCCCACAACTGTTCTCTCCTGGGCCCCAAGCTTAGGGTTTGGTCTCAATTACGCACAGCAAAAAAAGAAGTTATATCCTGGAAACTTGCATGAGAGAAGGCCAAAAAAAGAAAGAAAGGGAAAAAAAAAAAGAATAAAAATAAAGAGCCAAGCATTACCAACTTCCTCCATTCACACTGGTTTCAGGAAGAAAAAGGAAAAAAAAAAAAATCCTGGGTAAGGAGCCAGTTTTCAAAAAGCATGACTTATGTGGAGTTCGAACAGCAAGGAGGGCACTCGTGTCTGAAGAAACACCCGAACTCGGGACAAGAGGCCACCGGCTTGCACTCGCAGACACCGGCAGCCTGTGTTGCTATGGTAACCACCAAGCTAGTTTCAATCCATTTCCCTAAGTCAGGCTGTGCCTAAGGGATGCTGTGTCAGTGCAAAAGAACTAAGTTATTTAAAAAGTGGTTCTATGCACCCAGGGAAAAGTTTAAGCAGCAGGTCTCATGGTCCCCCTTGCAGAATGTGCAACAGGGCAGGCAGCCTCATCAGCTTTGGCAGCTCCCCGGGCCAATCTGACAGGAGTGTGGTAATCCACTTCTCTTTCAAGCAGTTGTTTATTATTTTAATCACCATCCTCCCTTCCACCACCCCTCAGACACAGTTTGAAGTGAAGCTCACTCCCACTTCCTGGAGGTCTCCCCGCCCCAATCTGCAGTACTAGAACCTCTCAAATTGTCTCAATCCTGAATAATCACAGGACCCATATTCCAGTTCAGAGCCCACCCATGAAAACATGACCATACAAATCATCAAACAAAGTAAGTGTGATCAATCACATTACTTCTAAAACAATATTTTAACAGCAAAATGGATGGGAAAGTCTTTTTGAAAGGACAGTTTTTTTTTTTAAATCTCATTGACTGTTTTCATGGAGGGAATCTACTTGTTTCTGAAATAAAACTTAAGTGAAATTACTCAAAATGTGAGCAATAATCAGTTATTTTTAAACGTGCCCTCTATTTTGATGTTAAATTATTCCTCACACTGAAAGAAACACTATCTTCTACAAAGTTTTAAGAGTTTAAATGTTTTCAAGGAAAAAATCGAATCCAAATGATATATTCTTTGCACTGCTCTTAGGGACATCATTCCAAGGCAAAAATGTGATTTTGTTTTTGCATTACATAGCCATTTAGTATACCAATAAACATATAACAGATATGATCATATGAAACATACTTCTTTAATTGTGTGCAGAATTTCATCATAAATATGTAATGCTCTTAAAAGTGACACTATCACAAATGGAAAGAATTTAATCTTAATATAACTAAGTTTGTTTTTTGCATCAGTACTTAGAGCAAAGGAAAAATAACCCTGAAATTAGAATATGTATCACCTAAAAAGCTATTTGAATTACTTAAACATCAAAATTACTAGCACCCATTTAATCATATGGAGAAAGAGATTCCAAACAAAAAGAAAAAACAAATGCTATAGGGGAACACTATACAATGTAATTATTATTTTTTGGATTTGCAAACAATTTTTCTTTCCAAGTCATTCCCAACTTATTCATATCAGTATTGAAGTAGCATGTGTTTTACATATGCAGATCTATACAAAATTTAACAGGTTTTAATAAATATTTTCATCATTTATTCATAAAAATCAACAAGTCCCCAGAGGCAAGCTGGCTTTATGAGATCTTTAGTGGAATGTGTTTTCAAAGTGCCCATTTCAGATTTATATACAGACACTACAATTTCAAACACAAGTGTAGTACACTGATTATCCAGAAATTTAGAAATAAAATTAGTCTGTGCAAGGTACATTCAGGGGAAAAAAAAAAAAAAAAAAAAAAGCACTGACATCAGCATGGAGACCAATCATCAAAAACGGAGTGAAGAAACTTACATAGAAACTCACCAGGGCAGCCCTGACCTGGGAGGGCTTGGAGGCCACATGCTGAGAGCTCTCAGCAGCCACAGATAAAACTTTTTACATAAATACCAGACAAAAGGAACCACCAGCATGGACACCACCTCCAGCACCATCACCACAAAAAACAAAGAAAGGGGAGAGAGAGAGAAAAAGAACCATCTTTCTCAGCTGGGCAAACGTCCAGCTACCACCCAGGATGCTGGGTGACTGTGATCAGAGACGTGCGCAAACATGAACCCCGCCCCACCACCCAACCCCGTTCCATGCACTTATCAGAAGAGTGAATTAAATGAGAACTCTCTGTAACAGACAGGAGGAACACAGTCTTTCCCTGAAGTAGAGCTTTATGTTTAAAGGGGTTTTATACCAAGACAAGAATGGTGTGATACAGTTGGAGCTCCGAATACCTGGTATGCTTAGGCAAGGCTAATCTTTATGAGGGAAAGGAAGCAGCACTCTGCAGGTTAGGGTACCTTCCCAAGAAAAGAGCAGAGGGAACTTTATCAGCATGACTAAAGCTGGCATTTGAGTACTAGAAGAGATAAAGACAGACAAACCAGTCCATCCTAAAGGAAATCAGTCCTGAATATTCACTGGAAAGACTGATGCCAAAGCTCCAACACTTTGGCCACCTGATGCGAAGAGCTGACTCATTGGAAAAGACCCTGATGCTGGGAAAGATTTGAAGGCAAAAGGAGAAGGGGGATGCAGAGAAAGAGATGGTTAGATAGCCTCACCGATTCGATGGACACGAATTTCAGCAAACTCCAAACTCTGGGAGACGGTTAAGGATGGGGAAGCCTGGTGTGCTGCAGTTCATGGGGTCGCAAAGAGACACAACTTAGTGACCGAACAACAAGGAAAGAGAAGAATTCCCAAGTGGAATTCAAGAGTGGGGCGTCCAGAAGTCAGAGGCTCTACCAACCACTCACCGCCCTGATGTTCCCTGTGAATGTTTGGTGCTCATTCTCGGAACTGACATCCTCTGCTTGGGCAGAAAAGGGAATACTTAAACAAAGCTCCCTACTCCCAATTTCCATCCCTGGGGTACAGCAACCCGCTCAGAATTCTTGCCTGGAGGGGAGCCTGACAGGACAGAGGAGTCGGTAAGGTCCGTAGGATCACAAAGAGTGTGTCATGATGAAGCAACTTAATATGCATGTATGCATGCACTCACAATTATAAAATACCAAAAACTAAGAGAGTGATGAACCTAGCTATGATGACATCCTCTTTCGGAGAAAAACGGATCACATGGAACCATTCAAAAAAAAAATTTTAATTCTCATCTAATTTTAACAAGACTGTGACTATATCTTCACTAAAACACTGTAAAGTAACTAAAAGTGTTAGTTTTTAATTGAGGCAGAAGTGACATTAACAATTTTATTTTTAAAGGGTTAAAGACAAATTATTTTATGTAAAGTCCAAAGATACTCCATAAATTTCAAATACTAAATATTTAGTATATTATTCAAAAGGACTGTGCCCTATGTAACTGAGTGACACATTAGAAGTAAAACCTGTAAAATGTGACTGTGAATTGTTTTTAGAACTGTGAGCACATTCTACTATCTGCTTGTTTTTGGCATCTATAAATAAGAATATTTTCTCAGTTTAAACTCTGTACACAAAATAACCTCTTGGTAATATTCCTTACATCTCCATAGTCCTTTCTGTTTTTAACCAAGCACCTCTTTGATAAATTATCTTCTGTAATCCTGTAATTATTAAAACACACACACACACACAAACAGGCCCCCAGTGAAAGCAATACATCACCACAGACACTTAGTAAACTGGATGGTGAAATCTGAAGCAACTGACATTCTGCCAGTCTAAACTAGTGTGCAAAGTAATTGTGCACTGAATCTTCAAGTGGAATAAACATAATTCTACCAATCTGTTTGTAACAGATCTAAAAACACTGACTATTCTGATTCTCCAGTTAAATAAATCATGTCTCAAATGTAGACAACATAGTTCCATGAGAAAGTGAAGGTTACAGAACCAGAGAGAACAGGAAAAGTCAATAATGGAATCAATAAAATCTAAACCTACATTGCTTAATAAAAATGACATTCCACTGCCAAAATGAAAAGAGCTACATGTATATATGGTTTTGGCAAAAACTTTCAAAGGATAGGCTAATTTTAACATTTTTTACACTTCAAAACAGTATTTTATTTAGTTTTTTAAATGATGACTTACTTTTTAGCAATTTCATCAAGGCAAGAAAACATTCCTTAGGGTTCAGTCAAATATAAGCAAAAGGAGAAGTCTAAATGATTTACTGAAAAACAATTTATGCCATACCCAAACAGTGGATCTTAAAGTACCCTTCCCACTAAACATAAACTTCACATTTATAAACACTGTAAAGACAAAAGTATGTTTCCTATGCAAAATCTAACAGGTTTCTCTTTACATTGATCAAGATAACAAAAAGAAAAGAAAGCCTTCTTGGGAGTTTCTAAAGCAAAGCATATGGAGGTCAATAGGTGATTACAAATAAATCAGTACATCATGGCTTTATTCAAAATGAAGAGCTCAGGCATGGGTAGAAAATTTTACTTATTACAAAGCCATTCAGACTTAAGGAAAGATCCCGATTGTAATGGCTTTGAAAGGACTATACACAATTATCTTTTCTCATAACGTTTCTAACTTGGGGTTTATGTCAAAAATAAAATAGCTTGTAGACCCTAATCATGATCTGAAACTTCCATTCATTGTCTACTGCCTCTGCAGTTCTCTTAAGGGAAGACTACTCAATACATTACTGCCTTCTAGTTAACGGCAGCCAGCAACCCAGTCTGTCAGCTGGTAGCTATTTAAAATAATATACAGCCCTAAAGGGCAGAAGGTTCATTTTAAAATGGAGGCCTGAACCCCCTGATGAAAGGCGGAACTCTCCTTTTATCCCAGGAAGTTTAGGCAACATGCTTGGTGCACAGAGAGTTATTTTGCACATTCATCTCTTCAGTAATGTCATCTATTTTGATAATTATGCAGGTAGCAATTGGGAAATAAAAATTACAAATTGTAAAATAAAAGATTCTATATAAGATTTTCATAACCTACAGGCAGAAGACTCTCCTCACATTTTTAAAGGCACAAAGAGCTTTTTCTTCTTGTGGGAAGTGGATGGGTGCGGTGGGGTCTGAGGAGGAAAAACTCCAGCTGATTTGCTTATGAGTTAGTCAACCAGGTGCAGGGGTCAGCCTTCAGCAACCTTCTCAATAGTTAATGATTCAGAGAGTACTTTATTAAGTGAGTAAAATAATGCCAAGATAAGTTAATGCTTCAAAACCATATCCTTCCTAAAAATTATGCAGCATCAGACAAGAGTGAAACCATCCCAGATGGCTGAACCTCACAATTCCAGATGTGTACTGATAGTGGAATAAGCAACTAAATTGCAAGGGCTTTGAAGAAGGTCCTTAAAGATTTTTAAAGGGCGTTTCCAACTTTCCGCAGCTCTTCAGATTGAGACATTTAAAGACAAAATGAAAATACAAATTTTAATAATAAGAATGAATGTGTCAGGATAAGTCAAACTTGAAGGCGCTGTTTTCACTCCTGAGTGAAACACTGGTACTCTTCCCAGGAGGGCAGTGTTCCTACAATCTGGGTATGGATTTGAGGAACTGGACATTCAGGGAACCATGAAGAAGTTCGGACTAATCTAGTGAGATCAGAGAGGCTTCTGTGGACAATAAGAGGTGGGGCTTTTGTGAGGCTTGTAGGCCAATCCGTTCAAAGCTGAGTTGCTGCTTCAGCTCTGATCCAAGCTCCTGCCATCTTCCTGCTTAGCATCTCACCTGCAATTCTCTGCAAAATCACGCCCCAAGCCTACTTTGACTCCTTAAGCATAATTCACCCTCACTAGTCTCAACAATAACCAATCAATACACATACCACACAAACCTCTTATACTTACAAATATGGCTCTCTACAAATAGTCATCCCTTTTTCTCCCTGAGGATATTTAATTTTATTTACTATCTGTATCTTTATCTCCATTCCCTAGTCTGTTTACACTAAGCAACAAGTTCTATATTATGTCTTTATTTCCTCCCCAAAAAGTTTCAATAAAGTACTCTCTACACAGTGAGCCCAGACAATGCATTATGCAGCTCATAATAAAACCTGATTATGGAATGAGGAATTCCTATGTTTGATAGCTTTAAGTTAAGCCATTACATTTCCTGAAGATTATTAAAAGCAGCAGAGTTGACTTTAAAAAATCTGCCTAACTTGGGGCTGGGGATCATTTAGCAAAATTCATCAAACATTAAAATGCATATAAACTTTGAGTCAGAAATTCTATCCCTAGGAATTTAATTTTCAAACATGTGAACAGACATATGTACAAGGATGCACAGTGGTCACATGTGACATAGCAAAAAGCTGAAAACAATCTAAATGTCTGTCAATAGATAACTATGTAAATAAATTATAGTGGACTCCTACAATGGAATGTTGCACAGTTTTGGAAATGACGGAGATGACTGCTATGTGCAGATAAGAAATAATCTCTAATTTCATACATGTATATGGGATATATATGTATACACTAAAAAAGTAGAGATAATTGATACAGTTACATAAAGGAACAATATATGAAATACAAACAGTATTTCTAGAAAAAGATAAGACAGATACTTCTAAGAGGGGGCTGGAGATGTGAGTGCCTAGAATGAGACACTTTATTTTGTCTTTTATTCTGTGTGAAAATTTTACTACAGAGCCATGTTACTTTTTCCACACAAAATTAAGTCAAGAAATAGATGAAAAATTCCCAAGTAAAACAAAATTATAAAAAAAAAAAATTATCTTTCGAGGTAGATCCTATTTAAAAACGGTAGCCTCATTAGACCTGAAAGCAAATCCCACTGCAGACAATCAAAGTTTCAGAAACTTTGAGGTGCCAGATGGTCAGACATTCTAGCAAATCAAACCTCAATAGAAATAAGCCTTCCACAGCAGTGGGTTGGTCAATGGTGAACTTTTCTAAAAGAGATGGAGACAAAGCCTTTTTGTTCTCGTAAGTTACTCTATAACTAGTAGCTCCAGCTTATTTAAGTAATAACTTTGTGTCTAAATAGGCATTGTACAATTCAAGCTATTCTTTTTCTAAGGAAACTAGTATTCCTATTGTCATCTAATACTGTGATATTCTACCCTATAAAAAATGAGGAATGCTTATAAAACCCATTGATATACACCCCAAAAAGAATATCTAGCCTGATTTGTTCAAGGCAATTTAAGTATGGCTTCACCTTTCAAACTGGGCTAGTGATCTGACCTGGTGGGTTGGGAGAGAGAGTCGAGTACCAGAGTCCACTAATGGCTTAAGAGATGCTGCAAATACAAACAGCGATTTCTTTCATGGATCCAAGTTACAGTAGTGAGAGAGAAAAGGCCATGGACTCTGCTTTGCTTGCCATGTTTGGAGTGGGTGTCTTTAACAAAATACTGCAGGAAATGTACAACTACAGCTTAAGCAACCACGGGACACAGAGATCTGGCAATTTCTTGTTTAAGGCTACATCAAATAGTAGAAGGAGGTCTATAATGTCTGTGTTGTTACTTAGTCGCTGACTTGTATTCAACTCTTTTGCAACCCACATGGACTGTAGCCCACCAAGCTCCTCGGTCAGTGGGATTTTCCAGGCAAGAATACTGGGGTGGGTTGCCATTTCATTCTCTAGTTATCTTCCCAACACAGGGATTGAACCCATGTGTCCTGTATGGGCAGGAGGATTTTTTTTTACCACTGAACCACTAGCTCTACATTAAATATTGTCAAGCCAAGGCTTTAGAGCACTATTTAAATGCAAAATTTGATCTGGCAGGTGTTTTAACTTTAAAATAAAACTATGAGATGATTGCAGTAATAGAGCCTTTGATAGCACAACACTGAATCTAGTATTTAGGCTTATAAAAGGAATACTGGCATCATAATTATAACCTTGGGAGGCTAAACAAATACCCAAGCAATGTTGCTACCGCACAAAACCTTTTTGGAATATTACTTCAGAGACCCTTTTATAATTAACCAGAGAGCCAAATAATAAAACTTATCTCAGTTTTTAAAACATATTGCCACTTTTACCAGAAGTTCTTGATACTATCATATCAGCCCTTCTATCTTTATTTAATGATTCTTCACATCCCAACCCCAAAATATCAAAACTGTAATACAGCATTGTCCAGTAGAACTTTCTGCAATGGTGGAAATATTCTCTATTTTTGATGTACCTAAGAGCAGAATGGCTCTTATGTGGCTAATGTGACTGAGGAACTATATTTTGATGTTGTTTTAGTTCATTTTAATTTAAATGTAATAGTCACATGTGACTGGTGACCCTGCCATACAATTCCAGGTGTGATCTCCACACAATATTTCCAAGGACATGTTTTTCTAACTTTCTGCAATACCTACTCAACTTTTTCTCTAATGATAGGATCTTTTCCTCTCAAATAATAGCCTCCCTTTTCTCTCTCTGTTCAAGTTTTACCCAGCCATTAAGTTCCAATTCAGTTGCCACCCTCTACTCAAAGCCCTGTATTATACAGCTTTAACTCAACAATTTTCTTTCCTCGTTGGCTATCTCCATCATGCTGCACTATCACCCTGTATTTTACCTACAGGCATTAATAGCATGTTTTGTTTAGAGGCTGTCTTGTGAATTTGTTTTCACTTTCCTTTCACCTCATTAGAGATTAGGCTCTTTGAAGAAAAAAGAGGGAGAAAAAGTTAATTTGTGCCTCAAATGCCCTGTAGACTGCTTAACATGCAGCCACTGTCCAATAAATAGTTTTTAATTGACAAGAGTAAAACAACCAGAATTTACTAAAATGATACATCCTTAATGTGATTTTAAAATTGAAGAGACAGCCATGATCTTATTAGACTCTTACATAATTTAAAAGTTACTAAAGTAGTTCATCTCACAGCTTTTAAAATAAAAAAATTCTAGGGGTTATTATAATTCATCTTTTCCTTTCCTGAAAGGATCCCAAGTTACTCTAAAATTTTGCACTTATCTTACTCTTAAATTTCCCCAAAGAAAGATAGGTGCTAGTTCTTCTGTAAACCACTCAAGCTTAACTTCAAGACAGAAAAAGTTAATTTGACTATATTTTTGAGTCATACTTTAAATTGTAAAAGAAAGTGCTGCCCTCTTGTGAAATGAGGTAGAAGATTTGTCATTTTACTGACAGTTGAGTAAATACTTCAGTGGGATTGAAAGTTAAAATTTAACATTGAAACAAAATGGAGTTTCTCTCCAAACTGTGTTTCCCCTGAGGTATCTTCCTCCTGTTCTTGGTTAATTGTCCAAATAAAGGAAGGATGGATCATCATGGTAAATTCACACTTGTAGTATAAACTGTGAAACAATGAAGGAGTGACTGGTAAACAATGAAGGAGTGACTGGTATCGTTTCACAATAATAAGGATAAAAAATTGCCGCTTTTAATTTGTTAGTACTCTTGCCTGGAAAAGCCCATGGACAGAGGAGGCTGGTAGGCTACAGTCCATGGGGTCGCAAAGAGTCGGCCACAACTGAGCGACTGAATTGAACTGAATTGATTGAGGGGAGAAAGGGAGCAACAGCCGGTGAAGGAATAGATGAGCCCATGACAACGTGACTAGTCTGAAGTCAACGCGCTGTCTGACCCTGGGAATGAGCTGTCTCTGAGCCTGAGGGAGGAGAAGAACAGCCGAGCTGACTCCATCTTGAAAAAGAAGTAAACTCCATCTTGCACTTTCAGGGAGCGCTGGACTATGTAGCCATGGGGATAACATACCTAAAGCCGAACTGGCCTCCCGGACTGATAAGCACCGGATTCCATACCAAGATTTCCCGTTGCCAAAAAGAATGCAATAATCCCCTATTGATGCAATAATCAATCACCTTTGCAATATTTATGGCAACCACTAGTGTAGGCAGCAATGTATAACCAGCTGACCCTTCTGATGATGAATCATGGCTGTAACCTGACTGTAATCTCCCTTTAACACTTTCCAGGCTAGGTTTAAGGAATCTGGGGATGTGGGCTTCAGCAGTACACTTAGGTATATAAGGTTTTCACAAAAGTTGGTCAGGGTCCTTGGCTAAGAGGAGACTCTGCCTTGGGGCCCACCGGTGTAATAAACTGCACTCCACTATCTGCATTGTCCTTCTGAGTGAGTTTGTTTCTGGAACACATAGGTATAGCAAGTCCACTTAGTCTTACATATAAGGTGAGTAGTATTCTAATAATGCCCCAGTTGCACAGATTTGTGTTGAGATTAAGTGAAATAGCAGAGGTAAAATAAAGTTAAACACTTGTCCAATATATGTTGTCCTTTAGTTATGCATCCATTATGCAGTACTGTTAGGGGAAGCACATTGATTGAAACCGCCCACCCTGGCCAGGCACCATAGTAACCGTTTGCATGAGTTGTTTTATGACAGGAGATCCTGATAAGGAATACTAAACTAATAAGCCACCACCAACCAGAAGAGTTCGGGAAAGGTCAAAAGGAGACACCGTGTGTCCGTCCACTTCCCAGAATCCCTCTCGCTAGCATCCATCTTGCCTGAGCGATGCATGCGCCACCAGTAAAGACTCTGAATTAGAATGATTGGCCAAAGACCACCCGGAAACTAATCTCATCACCATAAAACCCGAGACTGCGAGCCACGCGGCAGAGCAGTTCTCCTGGGTTCCCTCACCCTCCTGCTCTCCACCCGGGTGCCTTTCCCAATAAAATCTCTTGCTTTGTCAGCATGTGTCTCCTTGGACAATTCATTTCCGAGTGTCAGACAAGAGCCCAGTTTCAGGCCCTGGAAGGGGTCCCCCTTCCTGCAACAGTACTAGGTACAAGGTACCAGGTACAGTTACTAGGGACCATTTTAAAAAGCCATGAAAGTATTATTTTGAAGTTCACACTCAAAGCTATTCATGAAAATACATGAAAAATCTTTTCACAATTTCATGAACAACAAATGTGAGCAGATTCACAATTCACAGAAATGAGCACTATAAATACTATGGACTTTAAGGATTCAATTAAATTAGATCAATTTACTAAAAGCACACTTGAGTGACAAATTTGAAGTATTTTGATCTAAGGGTACCAAGAACTAGAACAGGAGGGTAAAACTTATTTAGCATTACCTAATTTAGTATTATCTAATAATTTCCTCTCCACAGAGCGTGTTTCCTTCTTAATATTTCAAAATTCTAAGTTGTTTGTTTTTCCTTTTTTAAAAATTTTTATTGGAGTATAACACAGAGGATGCTTCCTTGGGTGAAATTTCACTTTGTCTCCAACACTCTCCTCTGGGATTGGGATGAAAGGATGAGAGGTTAGCAGGACAAAACAGTATATGGCAAAAGTAGACTAAGGCATCATGACTGTTTTTTCAACATTGGCAATTCACAAACCATTTTTCACTTACCCCCCACGCAGGGACACACATGTAAATAGCATGCATTTACATATGAATATTAGGAACAGGTGTGCCCATAAAAGAAAGTGTTTAAAACTTGGAACATTCTTTGATTGGATTCTCAGCACACTAAGGGACTTGTCTATTTAAAGTAATCTTCAGGAAATTCTTTTGTAATGGAGAAGATCTTCTGTCAAAAACCACCTCCTGATATATTTGTTTTAGCAGTTTGAGCTTTTATGCATGAAAGCTTTTTTTTTTTAACTTGGGAAAACATTCCATTTTTTTGGTTGGTATTACGATAGAAAATAAAAGAATATCTAGATAATGAGGTGAAAAAGTGCCTTAAGAAAGAGTGTGGATCTTATATTTAGTAATATAATACATCTTTGGGCACAGCTTCCTTTAAAAAAATCTCCATTTAAAAAAAAACCCTATAAAAATGCAGGAATGACAATCATGCTGTTCTGTTATTCTAATTAGTTGCCTCTCTGTTCAAATACCAGACAGACACAGAGGAACCTAGTAACATTTTAGTGAGCTAATTGAGAAAAAGTCTCCAATTAAATGTTAAGAAAAGAACATAACATGCACAAGATCTATAACATTTTAAATTAAATAATGCTTTGATTTTATTGGACTTAGGCAAAAGAAATGTTGACTCATCATATACTTCAGGGAATGCTTCTAACAAATAAATGATGGTTAAGAAGGTGGGAAAATATATGCCTCAGTAACTTTTCAAGCTGAATAAATTACATTACCTTGTAACCACTAATTTCCCTAATCTTGTAGAGGGAGTAGAAATTTGACAAAGTGAACTGTTAAGTAAGTACAGTAAAATAGAAGAAGTCGACCTAAGTCTTGTTACCATTTATCTAATCAGGTAAAACAGAATCTGTTCAATGACCCATATTAAAGATCAACAAGAAAAGGTTTTCAAGTTCAAAGACCAAGAGAAATGTGCCCCCCTAGGGTGTGCTAAATAATGTTCTCCATAAAGGTGTGTTGATTCAATGTGATGGACCACTGAACACCATTTTGACATAAATTTTTTTAAAGAGGTGCTTGCTTTCTCCCTCCTCCGCTCCCTAGCAGTCAAACCATGGGCATCTTCCCACTTGCTGACAGTCAGAACCTTGCTCCCAGCAGCTCAGACACTCACCAACAAGACTTTCTACCTCTTTCCCTCCCCTGACTTTTTTTTGGGGGGGCATCCTTAAGCCCCAACAACTCCTCTATTCAGCACAAATTTCTTAATTACCACCTTTAAGGCTGCTTTCTCCGGGTTCATTTTACTTTTTCAGATTTTTACATATTTCCTCTAACCCTTAATATTTTGTCTCCTGTTATCAACCTACCTTACTGATTTGTATTAACTATCTTGTTAGTGTTGCAAAGCACCACTCTATCATTTGGATCATATTTGTGTCATTCACCTAAATTCTTGTGTCTTCTCTATTTTCAAATTGAACTAGGTGCAAGGTCCAAGTTGGAATACAAAAATTGTCTTTAGAGCCATTAAATTTAAACACATCTTGCAAACAAAATACTTTATAATTAAACAGTGTCTAACAAGCTCTGTAACTTTTTAAAATTGAACTACAATTCTATTACATTAGATAAACAAAATTATGCAGAATAATAGGACAGACAAAGTAATTCTTTTTAACTTATTTAACTTATATGCAGAGTACATCATGCAAAATGCTTGCTGGATGAAGCACAAGCTGGAATCAAGATTGCCAAGAGAAATATCAACAACCTCAGATGTGCAGATGACACCACCCTCATTGCAGAAAGCAACAAACAACTAAATTTAAAACTCAACATTCAAAAAACTAAGATCATGGGCATCCAGTCTCATCACTTCATGGCAAACAGATGGGGAAACAATGCAAACAGTGACAGATTTTATCTTCTTGGACTCCAAAATTACTGTGGATGGTGACTGCAGCCATGAAGCTGAAAGACGCTTACTCCTTGGAAGAGAAACTATGACAAACCTAGACAAACCTAGAAAATGCAGAAACATCACTTTGCCGACAAAGGTTTATATAGTCAAAGCTATGGTTTTTCCAGTAATCATGTACAGATGTGAGAGCTGGACCACAGAGAAGGTTGAGTGTTGAAAAATCAATGTTTTTGAACTGTGGTATTGGAGAAGCCTCTTGAAAGTTCCTTGGATGGCAGGGAGATCAAACCAGTCAATTCGAAAGGAAATCAACCCTGAATATTCATTGGAAGGGCTGTGCTGAAGCTGAAGCTCCAATACTTTGGCTACTTGCTGAGAAGAGCAAACTCACTGGAAAAGACCCTGATGCTGTGAAAGAGTGAAGGCAGGAGAAGAAAGGGGTGACAGAGGATGAGATGGTTGGATGGTATCAATGACTCAATGGACATGAATTTGAGCAAACTCAGGGAGGTAGTGAAGGACAGGGAAGCCTGGAGTGCTACAGTCCATGGGGTTGCAAAGACTCAAACATGACTGAGTGACTGAACAAGAAAGAAAAAAATTATATGAGAATAAGAATTCAATTTCATAACTGGTATGGATATACTTCTAAGACTTCAGAGAATCTATGCCAACTAGACTTGAATTCATTAGCACTATTTATTAAAAATGAGATAAAGCTGGTTTCTCTGATAAACTAAGAATTATGAAATGATAGCTATTTTTTAAAAAACAAGAAAAATAAAAGGCCCAATCAAAAAGTGGGCCAAAGAACTAAACAGACATTTCTCCAAAGAAGACCTACAGATGGTTAACAAACACATGAAAAGATGCTCAACATCACTCATTATCAGAGAAATGCAGATCAAAACCACAATGAGGTACCATTACATGCCAGTCAGAATGGCTGCTATCCAAAAGTCTACAAGCAATAGATGCTGGAGAGGGTATGGAGAAAAGGGAACCCTCTTACACTTTTCGTGGGAATGCAAACTAGTACAGCCACTATGGAGAACAGTGTGGAGATTTCCTAAAAAAACTGGAAATAGAACTGCCGAATGACCCAGCAATCCTGCTGCTGGGCATACACACCGAGGAAACCAGAATTGAAAGAGACACATGTACCCCAATGTTCATCGCAGCACTGTTTACAATAGCCAGGACATGGAAGCAACCTAGATGTCCATCAGCAGACGAATGGATAAAGAAGCTATGGTACATATATACCATGGAATATTACTCAGCCATTAAAAAGAATTCATTCGAATCAGTTCTAATGAAGTGGATGAAACTGGAGTCTATTATACAGAGTGAAGTAAGTCAGAAAGAAAAACACCAATACAGTATACTAACGCATATATATGGAATTTAGAAAGATGGTAATGATAACCCTGTATGCAAGACAGAAAAAGAGACACAGATGTATAGAACAGACTTTTGGACTCTGTGGGAGAGGGCAAGGGTGGGATGATATGGGAGAATGGCATTGAAACATGTAAATTATCATATGTGAAACAAATCGCCAGCCCAGGTTCGATGCATGATACAGGATGCTCGGGGCTGGTGCACTGGGATGACCCGGAGAGATGGGATGGGGAGGGAGGTGGGAGGGGGATTCAGGATGGGGAATACATGTACACCCATGGCGGATTCAAGTCAATGTATGGCAAAACCAATACAATGGTGTAAAGTAAAATTAATTAATTAATTAAAAATTTTAAAAAAGAAAAATAAAAAAACACTATGAAAAAATATAACTAAAAAGCTTCTGGGGGGGGAATATACATTAGTTCTCTAAAAATAAATGTACGATCAAGTATATAACTAAACATATACCTAGCTATCATAATTTCCTCTTTATTATAAAGCTCTTAGACTTATTATTAGGTTATTAACAGTTTATAAAACTAAATAATAGCACATGTGTTATGAATTTTTTTCTTTTAATTCTTAATCACTCGGATGAGAGGTCATTATACCCTGAATACTCTGGTACTTTATACCAGAAGCTTAATTCCGTTTAGAAAATGATTGTACCTCTGTATGAAACTCTATATTTTGGATATCTGGATCACAAATGACATAAACATCGGCCATTTGAACTAGTCAGAGAGACTTTTCCAATACTAATTTTCAAGTTCATTTAAAACAACATAAGAGGATAATGAAAGTCGTATGGACCCACATAAAGGCCATCCCGGTACCCCAGCTCAGGTCACAAAGCAGAACCCAAGTCAGCCTGCACTTCTGGGAAATACCTCTTGTCCAGGAAACAGCATCATCCACCAATCATAATCAACCACAGCTGGCTCATTTTACCCTAGAAAACAGGACCTCGCAGCCTTATAAGAAAGTCCGACTTCTTAGCCAGTCATGTTCTTGTTTCCACTCTGCCTCCTCTAAACGCAATAAAACCCACTCTTGAAGGACTTCCCTGGTGGCCCAGTGGCCCCTTGCAATGCAGGCAATACCGATTCCATTCTGGATCTGGGAAAGAGCAACTAAACCCCTATGCCACAACTAGAGAACCCTAACACCTCAGCGAAAGACCCAGCATAATGCAGCGAAGATCCCACATGCTGCAATGAAGACCCAATGCAGCCAAATACATTTATACTGGGGGAAAAATAAAAACCCTCACTCTTGCCCCAAAGCCCTTGGGAAGAGTACTCTACTGCTTGTGAAGTACCACACTCACCTTTTTTGACTTGAATAAAGGACATTAAACTTTAAGTGGTATTATCTCTGCCCTTGGACAAAGATGACGATTAGGAATTTTTTCTTAAAAAACACTGAGTTTCGTACATGTTTCTATATAGGGTTTTGCTTTTCCTACATGATACTGATTCACTTCCACAACTAAGGAGCCGTGCTTTTATTCACATATATATCCCTCTTTTGCAAATGTAAAAGTAAACTTATAATCGTATGTGACTTATTAAAGAGAAAAATGTCCTACTGGTTTTTCTCTTTTCAGGAAGATGATGAAAATAATAACCTAATCACAAATACGGCAAGCCATGTAAAAAGTGTTAGTGGCTCTGTCGCGTCCAACTCTTGCAATCCCATGGACAGTAGCCCTCCAGGCTCCTCAGTCTATGGAATTCTGCAGGCAAGAATGGAGTGGGTAGCCATTCCCTTCTCCAGGGGATCTTCCAAACCTGGTCCTCCTGCATTGCAGGCAGAATCTTTACCATCTGAGCTACCAGGGAAGCCCCATGGCAAGCCATAGACACTGGGGACTCAACTGTACATTCAAAACATCATTTTGAAAAGTGAACATGTGTATGTATGTAGAAGTATACAGCAGTACAATTTCTGACCCAGTCTCAGTGTTGCTTCAGCATAATTGACATAAATCTTTAATAAAGCCCAATTATTTATAAAAATAAACAGGAATTTGCGTATTTCCATTGAAACTATCCAATCCAACCTGCTCTTCATTGGACAAAGCTAAACTCATTGTCTTGTTTTTCCTGCATGCAACAGTCGCACCTGAATCTAGACCTTGGGTGTATTTGTAGTTCCCTTAAAATACATTATATTCTAGTTCTTTCTGATAAATCCAAATTTAAACTTCCACCTTTAAAATTCCCTCCCCACTTCTTCCATGAAGCTCTAATTCTAAAATGATGACCACTCATCTTTTAAAACTTTTTAAATTGAAAGATAATTGCTTTACAGAATTTTGTTGTTTTCTGTCAAACATCAACAAATATCAACCATAGGTATACACATGCCCCCTCCCTTTTGAACCTCCCTCCCATCTCCCTCCCCATCCCACCCGCTAGGTTGTCACAGAGCCCCTGTTTGAGTTCCCTGGGCCATACAGCAGATTCCCACTGGCTGTCTATCTTACATATGGTAACGTAAGTTTCCATATTATTCTCCCCATACTTCTCACCCTCTCCCTCCTCCCCTCCCTCCGTGTCCATAAGTTTGCTCTCTGTGTCTGTTTCTTCATTGCTGCCCTGCAAATAAATTCATCAGGACCATCTTTCTAGATTCCATATATATGCATCAGTATACGATACTTATCTTTCTCTTTCTGACTCACTTCACTCTGTATAATAGGCTCTAGGTTCATCTACCTCATTAGACTTCATCATTTTCTAGACTTTATCACTTTCTGAGAGAGACAAGAATCTTTTTTTTTTCTTTCCTTAGTATTTTTATTTGGCTGTGCCGGGTCTTAGTTGCAGAACACAGGATATTTAATCACAGCATGTGGGATCTGGTTCCCTGACCAGGGATCCAACCCAGGCCCCCTGCATTGCAAGCCCACCTGCATTGGAAGCATGGAATATTAGCCATTAGACCACCAGGGAAGTCCTGAGACAAGAGTCATTGATGACAGTACCTTTAACTTTTGCCTTATACTTTAGCCCTTGCATCAACAAATTTTCTAGGACAATGTACTTCAACTTTCACTAACGCTGTGTGATTATTTTGGATGAAAGAGCAACTGATAAAGAGTGCTTTGGGTTCTGAAAGACTCCATGGAAAAATCAAAAGTTTATCTATGTTAATTCAGGAGGAGAAAAAAGTATTTAACTAGGCCCAGGGTTAAAATATTCTTGATTATAGGACATCTATTTAAGAAACAAGAGATTCCTGGGTGGCTCAGTGGTAAAGAATCCAACTGTCAATGTAGGAGACATAGGTTTGATCCCTGGGTAGGGAAGATCCCATGGAGGAGGAAATGGCAACCCACTCCAGTATTCTTGCCTGGGAAATCCCATGGACAGAGGAGCCTGGAGGGCCACAGTCCATGCGGATTCAGAGTCAGGCACAACTAAGCAACTAAGAACACACGCACATATCTAAGAAGCACATCCACAACACACTGCACAGTTATAAACAATTCATGCAGGGAAGTCAACATGATAAAGTCATACTTATTTATTCCCCTAATTCTCAGGTGACCACCCTTTACACTCAGAATAAAACAACTACCCTATTAGAGAAAGATCTCCTCTTTCATGGGTTGGTGATACTGTGTCAGTGTCTTTAAAAATTTCCCAAAATAAAGCATTTCCAGTTTAAAAAGCCAAGAAAATGGGAATTTATAGAGCTCCTTGAGATGGTGGAGGAAGTTGGTAGATTTGTGACATTTTATCTCTAAAATGACCTTCTGTCGCTGCTTCATAAAGCAGCTGGAATTGAGCCTTAAGCATTGCAACTTGCTTGAGGGGAGAAAAGGAAACACGGAATACAAAAATTTAAAAGTATCCCTCCCTAATCCTTCAAAATATAGTAATTTTTCCGCTTGGGATTAAGACTAGAAAAAACAAAAGATCACATGAAAAAAAGAAATTGATTATGGGGTAAATGACGTTGGATTAGCAGGAAGTTAAAGAGCAATGACTGGAAAAATCTTAATTTGACTCAGCCAACTAAGGAAAAAGAACTGAACATTTATACAATATGTACAACCTCTGCGGACTAACACAACAAATTAAATCCACACCTGTGAAATTTCCTGGCTCATAATACAGGGTATTTGTACAAGTAGTATAAATTTAAAGGAAAATTGGCTATAATAAAAAAAAAAGTTTAGACCATGTTTTTGCAGGTTTGTAGCTAAGTCAAAATTAGCTAATCCATACACAGACACTCATTAAGAAAATATCATCACCTTTGCAAAAAGGGACATACACTCTATGCCTTGTTAAGATCTCATTAACTTGGAATAAGTTATAGTCAAAGACAGATTTTACATACCACACTAGATTTTAATTACAGCTAAATATAGTTGCTAATTTTATATTCATGTAAACACCTGCATTGCCCGTGTCAAGATTTGTGAGCAATAAGATTTCTGTGAACCTAAAAGCATCAAATGAACCAATCACAAATCAATTACCTTATTCATGGAAATATTATTCGGGTCTCAAGTATTTTTTCCTTAGGAACTGAGCCCTGCTCAACTGAATTTACTGAAGGCAAGGCAAGTTGAAACTGTAAAATTAGTATTTTGTTACATTGCTTAATCTACATTGCTTAATGATATCCAGAATTCATGACTACCTTAGGACCAAAGAACAATTTCAATAATGAGTTGCTATCATTGATGAGAATGTGTTAGGATCACTAGGATACTAACATTTAAGGGTGTAATTTTTATTAATTCTCACCCTCCTCTGTTCCAGAAAAAAATTCTCTCATTTTTCTTATCAGTCTGAGATAGAAACTCTTTGTCCAAGAACTTCTGGTCTTTAAATAAAAGAGGGAAAAAAGACTGGCAATAGAAACTATTTCAACTGTATGAAATGAAAACAACTCCAGTACATTTTGGATTTCAAAAACAACAAAGATCACAGTTGAGAAGCAGCTCTTTTCAAAACATTTTGATCTATAATATAAATATTGAGACCATGTTGGCAGACTTTCATACAAACCCCTAATAATAACAGTTGTTGAAACAACTATACATAAAGCAATTTTCATGAGACCAGAGCTTTGAACAAATAAATATAAACTGTCTCATGATTATATGTCTCCCCACCTCAAATCTGGATGTTGCAAGATGCTCTTTAAAGAATACAAAAATAAAGTAAAACATTTCTTTTCTGGCAATGTCTCAGGAAATTGTAAGCTAATAATCTTAGTTGAGAATAAACAGATAAATTTTATTTATGATACCTGTTCAGAAAATAGATATAAAAGACAGTTCAGACTTTGTCTATTAAGTAGTTTATTCTTGCAAACGCTTTCAAGCTTAACAGTAAACCATTAAGTCTCTGAAGTTCTTTAGTATCGAAGCAAAGGATGTTTGAAGTGGACTTTAGAGGGCCCTCTAAGCTACATTTATATAATGATTCAGTTAATATAATGATTTCCCATAATTGTATTATTAGCAGTATGAACATTGTAACAATCAGTATGATGATTCCACCTACAATATACTTGATAAGTATTTTCCAGTTTCTATACAAACATCTGGAACAGTGAAGATTGCCTCTCAATGCAGCAGACCCTAAATTTTCTCCTTTCTATTAAAGCAGGGGGAAATGGTACACTTGTTCTATTGTCCTACCTTCTTCCCCTCCTGCTGAGATCACAGACAAACACATTTTCAAAAGATGATCCTTCCTCTATCTGAATGTAACAATCATGTCTCTTTTAGTTTCTCTCTTTTTTTTCCCTTAGCCTAGAAGTTTCTTTGCCAAACCATCTTTCCTAAACGCCTTTTTAATGTTAGATTTTTATAACTTTGTCTTAATCTTACCTGCCTGGTTTCTGGCACATGCTGGAGCCTTTCCTGGGAATATACCCTCTCTCTCATTCCCCTGATAAGGCCTCATGTCCCTTTGGCCAGGATAATGCTAATACATTCTTCCAACTGCAGATGGCAACTTCTAGACTTTGAGATTTCAAGGCTTGGTTAAGTGCCTACTCCCTCAACCTAGCAACTCCATAGCAGCTTCCTGCAGACAGCCCTAATATAACCTGCTACCTTACCTTCTCTGTTTACATGGCTTTGTGATTCAAGAAATAATGGCAGTAAAAGCAGTAAGACAAGAAAAAAGTAAGAAGCAATAGGGCTTGGTATTAGATTGCCTGGATGTGACAAATGACAGAGAAAATCTTCAAGGAGGATGCCTAAATTTCTGTCTTGGGTAACTGAGCAAGATTAAGGGGAAAAAAGGAATACAGTGCGAGACATGGATTTGGGTTTTAAAAGATCTGTGAATTCACCAACTGAAATATCTAGTAAGCAGTTAGACAAAAGAACTTAGAGCTCAAGAAAGTCAAGGTCTAGAGATAAAGATTTGAAAGTCATTAGCAAATAGAGACAGAGGCCAGAGAAGAGTGTACCAAGTGAAAATTGTTTGAGGACAAAATTCTGGAAAATTAGCTAAATATTGAACAAAGGAAAGAAAGCCAACAAAGAATAAAGGGAAGGGATAGCCAACTACAGCAATAAAAGTAAGAGTATGTGATATGCCAAGAGATGAGAACACTTGGAGAGTATTTCCATGTAAAATAGTACAGAAAGACAAAATTAGGTAAGACTTGGGAAATGTAAGCAATAAAGTCATTGATGATCCTGGCAACCACAGCACTGATGTGGTTGAAGCAAAAGCTAGACTGCATTATACTGAAAGCAAATGGGGAGAGTCGATGTCAAGACTGTGAGTAGAAACTGTTTCAAGATGTTTGACTGAGAGAAATGATGAATGAATGAATGTTACAGAACAGCTTATCCTGATGATTCATAAAAACACTGAAAAACAATCTTGGCTAAGCTAACCACTAACAGATGCAAGAATATATGAATAGTAGTAAGTCTAGTCCTAGTTCTTTTAATTAAATAATTGGAGTCCTAGCAATAAAGTAACTGGACAGTGATTGACCAGTTCATCTCACTGCCCTCTAGAAAAGGATCAAAACCAAGAGCCACAATTTAATACATGGACATTAAGTTAAATAATAAAAAGACAATAAACCACACACACACACACACACACACACTTCCAAAAATAACTTTTAATACTACTGTTAATCTGGAGCACTAATTAGTAACCCTAACTGAAAATCAATTCTAATCTAATTTTCCAAACAGACATATTTTAGGCCTAATTTCCTTGCTAAGAAAATGACACTGAGCTCCTAAGAATTCTATATATAAAGACAAATGAGGACAGACCTATGTGAAATGACTTCTTTCACTGAAACAAAAATTCACCCCCTGTGAATCCATGTTCAAGGGAATCACCTAGGGTCCAGAGAAAAGCGGTCCCCAAGGGTAATAAAATCCATGTTTACTACAGTCAAACCATAATACTGCAGACTCAGAGAACAACAAAAATCCATGAAATACATTTCCTATTTAAATATGTTGCCAAAGAATACAGTGTAACTATATCAACAAGGATGATAACAGATGCACAAGAGTTTATCTTAAGGACGAAACAGTCGCTACCTTTAAAAAAAAAAAAAGAACCATCCTCTATTTCAAAATTTTTTTAAATGTTTCAAATAGAAAATCATTAGTGTCTTTTTTTAAATAATGCTCTCATTAGATTAAAAAAAAAACTTTCCTGAGTTTGTTAATTATATTAAAGTAGTTTATTTGGAGTACTTCAGCACCAACTACAATACTGAAAAAGTAGTTTGCCAAATATTATCTTGCTGTTTAGAACTTCCGAAGTCATAAATTATACACAATAGCATCGAACAATAACTGGTGCATGAGGTCAAATAGATCTGTTATTTTAATAATAACTTTTCAATTCTCCTATTTACTGAAACTGCTTACATGGCTCATGTAAAGAAGATATAATAACCCACCTCCCACCAAAAAAAAAAGAAAATTAAAAAGACAGAAGACAAATTAAGCCAGAAAATTGGTCCTATAATAGGCAACTGTAATTGGACAGAAGGTTCCTGGCAACTGTGAGCCCAGAGTCCCCTGGCTGTCAAAGCAGACATGAAAGTAGAAATTAGTTACATCACCCCTCAATGTCGATTCTAGATGGGATGGGGGAAAGAAGTCAAGATATTGAAGCATACGTAATGTATAAAATAACATTTCCTTAAAAAATGTATGTGAATATAAGTGTCCGAAGTGTATGTATGTATAATAACATTTTCTGGAAAGCTACATTCAAAACTGGTTGATCTGGGTTGTGGTACTTGGGAGATAAAGAATCACAGTGTGGGAGATATTTCACTGTATAATTTATAAGCTTTAATGTTTTTCTTAAAAGAAACATTTTATATCTCAAAATTTAACATAAATAAAAGCAAAATAATAAAGAAGAGAGTGGGTGTCAATATAATCTAAGGGCCAAATGATGCTTTTGATTCTGAACATAACATGATGAAAATAAAGATGCATGATTTCAACCACATGATTGCAAAATAGTTATCATAAAAAAAAACTCAATGTTCTATTATGGTGTGAAATCAAATTTAAAGATAGCTTAAAGCAGAAATCCAACCATGTTATTTCACAGGACCAGTGAGAGATGAGAGAAAGCGAGTGTGAGAGGAAGAGAGAGGATGAAAAAATAGGAAAAAAACAAGAGTTGCTCTCAGAATGACTCATAAGCAGAAAATAAAAATCCAAACACATAAAATTCATACTGTAAACAACTATATTCTTAAGTCATGGTCCTGGAGTAAACCATAAAGACGACTATGAAAATGTCTAGAAAAATAGAGAAAAGAATATTTCTGCTGGTCTAGTCTATCTTATCTTCATCATTAAAGGAAAACTTCGCTGGAGAATCCGGTTAAAAATAATTAATCTCATTACAAGCATAATGAAGTGACAAATCAAATCATAGGAGTTTGCATTTCAGTGTAAGTAAAGTAAGTAAAGTCGCTCAATTGTGTCCGACTCTTTGCGACCTCATGGACTGTAGCCTACCAGGCTCCTCTGTCCATGGGATTTTCCAGGCAAGAGTACTGGAGTGTTGCCACTTCCTTTTCCAGGGGATCTTGCCGACCCAGGGATCGAACCCGGGTCTCTGGCATTGCAGACAGACACTTTACCGTCTGAGCCACCGGGAAAGTCCATTTCAGTGTAAGGAAACTATTAACTTGTAACATATTGTACCTTAGAATTTTCTGTTTAAAAAAGTCAACATACATATATTACCATTCTTAAGACACTTAAAATTCATGTATATAAATTGTAAGCAAGAACCCTTATATGGTGCCAAAAGTCATCACATTCTTATAAAAAAGTAACAGAATAACTGCCAAAGAGCCCACAAGCCAAAGAAATTCAGAATAGGCTTAAATATTTTAAAAATCTGGATAGAAAAGAAGGGCTAGCTACTAACAGTTCAGAAAACTTTACTGTACTAAAAGCAAAAAGCCTTTTAGTGACAACCACAAAAAATTTGAGGTTTTATGTTATTGATAAAATAATTCACATTAGTTGATAATGGCCCCAAATACATACAAAAAATTACAACATATTAACCAGCCTAGCAATTCTACTCCTACATGAAATACCCAAGATAAATTACATGTTCACATTAAAAAAAAAAAAAAAAACTGTATAGGAATACTCATAGCAGCAATGTTCATAATAGGCAAAAAGAAGACATAAAGCAAATATCCCATCAACTGATGAATGAATATATAAAAAATGGTATATCCATACAATGGAATATTACTTAGCCATAAAAAAATACCGATAACAAACTACACCATGGACAATTCTTTTTTTTTTGGGGGGGGGGAACCAAATTCATTTTAATTTAATCACCATTTTAAACACCCTATATCTCAATACAATCACATTCTAAAGTACTAGAGATTTGGAATTCAACATATAAATTTGGAGAAACACAATTTAGTCCATAGTAAGTGTTAAACTAGAGGTGAAACTGCTGGATCACATGAAATGTTATATTTAATTTTTTGAAGGAACTCTATATATTTTTCATAGCAATTGCACCATTTTGCCTTCCACCATGGACAATTCTTGAAAACATGATGCTTAGTGAAAAAAACCAGTCAAAGAGTATCACAAACCATATGAAATCATATGAAATATGCAGAATGGCAAATTTATAGAAATGGAATATAGATTTGAGGTTGCCAGGGGACTGGAGATTAGAAAACACTGGGAAGGCGTTGGGGGACTTCCTTTCAGAGTGATAAAAATGGTTTAAAATAGACTGTAATAATGGGTGTGCAACTCCATGGATAAACTAAATACCACTGAACTATACAATTTAAAAGGGTTAAGTTACATGGTATGAGAATTAAATCTCAATAAAGCTGTTAAAAAATTCTTAAAAATATATTAACAAATCAATACCTTCCCCCATTGTACTCATTGATCCCAACCTTATAAATCCTATTTCTGAACCAACTCTGCCAGAGGCAGAATCTAAACCACTCCAGCCATGAATCATGGATAATTACTGCAAAGTCTTCTTGTCACCCACACGGCAGCTCTAACCAGGGATGACCAGCCCTCAGCGGATAGTCAGAAATTGATAGGCAACTGTTAACCAGGTTTGCAACAGATCACAGGGCTTCTATGCCCAAATTCTTTAATCCAAGACACTTCTTGGTGTCCTACTATCAGAATTTTTTGACACCCTTGCCCTCATGGCCTATTTACCCTACTTGTGTGTGGGCACAAGTCACTTCAGTCTTGTCTGACGTTTTTGACCCTATGGATTGTAGCCCACCAGGCTCCTCTGTCGGAGAAGGCAATGTCAACCCACTCCAGTACTCTTGCCTGGAAAATCCCATGGACAGAGGAGCCTGGTAAGCTGCAGTCCATGGGGTCACGAAGAGTTGGACACAACTGAATCGACTTAGCAGCAGCAGCAGGCTCCTCTGTCCATGGGATTCTCCAGGCAAGAATACTGGAGCAGGTTGCCAAGCTCTCCTCCAGGGGATCTTCCCAACCCAGGGATTGAACTCACATCTCTTCTGTCTCCTGCATTGTCAGGCATTTGCTTACCACTGGCACCACTCAGAAGAGCTCTAAATTCTCAAGTTCCTGACCACTGGGAAGACTGCACATCCACAAATCGCAAGCCTGGGTTTGTGCTCGCTGTGCTTCATACACCAGCTTGCACCTGCCTATCTGCAGGTGGCTGACACAGGAATTCCCCTGCGCAGCCTGATCTGACTGCCAGCTTGTACAGCTGGACGTCTGTGGCTAACAGAATACCTATCACTGCCCAGCGAACTCCAGAACCTTCCACCTCCTAAGCAGATACTAATTAGACGATATGTGAGATTACAGAACAGTTAAGTATTGATGAAACATTTTCTGAGAAAGTGCAAAATAAGATTTTTTTTTCATTTATTTTCAGTTTCCTGGGGTTGAATAAAATCATTTGGAAAGAATTTATCATACTGCAGGGAAGATAAAGAATGAAAATTATCCTAACAGATCACTAAAAATATCCAGTCAATCTCTCAAACAGAACTCAAGAGAATATTTGTGTATTATAACACATTAAATGGTAGGTGTTTCTTTTTGATGATTATTCTGGTGACTATCTCAAAGAAACTGTGCATTCACTGAGAAAATGTCCTCACTGCAAAACAATGGATATAATTCAATACCACAGTTCTGAGAAATAATGTATTTCTGTTTTCAAAATGGAGAAGGAGGAGATTATATTTCAAGTTCCTTAACTCCTTAAAAACTATATTATCTGACTGAGTAGGTGAAAGAATTATAAATCTACACTCCCAATTCATTCTCTTAAATGCCTCTTTGCAAATAAGCAATGAAGGATTGGCAAAGTACTAAATTATGCCATTTATTAATTGCCTAAAAGCATACTGAAAGAAAGGTAAAAGTTTAAAATGGTGTATACTCTTACACAGTATCTCAAACATTTGTGAAAGCTAATCATTGGTATGTTCTCATTATTATCACAGAATGAAAATGAACATGTAAGTCTAAATATTAGCAGCCATTTGAGAAGTGAGTTTTCATGGTTCAATACTGAAAACAATATTTTATAAAACTGTATATCTCTGCTGTTAAGAAAGACAATATAAAGGTCTGAGGACACAGAAGCCATATTTGCTAATACTTTAGTCCTCATACTTCTGGAATTTCCCAGGGAAAAAGTAGTTAAGATAAAAACCTTTCCTTAATCTCGCTGTAAGTTTCTGATACAGTCAGCTCTCCTATCTGTGGGTTCAGCTTCCTCAGATTCAACAAACCTCAAATCAAAAATGTTTAAAAACAAAAAAATTTCAAAAAGTCCCACAAAACAAAATTTGAATGTTCTGTGTGCTAGCAACTAATTACGTAGCATTTACACAGTATTAGGTATTATAAGAAATCTAGAGATGATTTAATGTACATAGGAAGATGTGCATAGGTCATATGCAAATACTCAACTATTTTATATATATGGATCTTTGGGTTTTGGTATTTGCAGGAGGTCCTGGAGTCAATCCCCTGCAGACACCTGAGACAACTGTACTTGGTGGGGCCGGGCGGGAAGGTAAATGCCCAGAGAATCTGTATCTGTGTGCATAAATGCTGCTCAATTCAATTTCCTTTTTTGTTTCAGTGTATTTAGAAAAGACTTCTTTACTGGATACAGTTGTCATGCAGAATACAGACAAATAACTAGAAATCCCAATTTTTAAAAAGGATTTTCATATCCTTTAGAGCAGCTGGGACTTAAGTTGCTTCCTAATAGGACTGAGTCAAGAGAAAACTGAGTTTTTCCTTGCCAGAACTTTCTGTCTCAAGATACTCTGAAGGCTGGATGAGCCTCAGGGAACTCAGAAAGCTTACAGAGATGTGGTTACTAATAAATTTCCTTACGTCTTGATGTACCCTGGGGCCTCCTCAGGTCCCTCAGAAGACAACACATCAGAAGGACTTTTCCCTTAACATCTGAATGTCAGTCCTCCAGGATTTCTCAGGAAAGTTCAGGATTACTTTACCATGAAAAATTCAGCTTTTCTTCCTTCTTCTTTTCCTTGCTTTTCTTTGCTTTTCAGAGCATTAGTATGCCATAGTGAAGTACAAGACATTATTGCCTTCCCAATGTCAACTGGAATTTCAACAAAATTTTAAACAAAATGAAAGACTTTACAAAAGGGGAAAAAAAAAAGAGCTTGAAGTCCTCACAAACAAGAAATGGGAGAAGCAGCAAACTCAAGGAGAACTGACCCACAGCAGATGAAATGAAAGAAAATATTCTATATTTCCTTGAAATCGTGACAAGCACTGCTCTCAACATCTTTGATTACCTGCTAAATTACCGTCATTTTCCAGTATCTACGCCCAACTTTCTGTTCTGCCTGCTCCTCCTTTCCAACACAAAACCAGTTTTTCCCTTAATTATTTGTTCCCACAAATTACCCTGTCGTTTCTGAATTTTAAAGAATGACGAATCATGAACCATGAATATTTTACAAGTTCTGTAAAATGAAATTTCTTTACAAGCTTCCTCTCTTTGTTCCAACACTTGGAACATGAGCTGTATGGTAAAAATATCCAAGGACCAGCAGAGCTAGAGTTTGCCAGGTGAAATGAGTGAATTCCAGGCGGGAAGTTACTCACTGAGGAGCAGGCCCAGAACATCTTAAAATGAAGAGTTACAAATGCACATACACACATGGCTTTTTACTTCCAGTTAAGCAATTGCAGAAGTGTCTTCCATTCTTAGCCTGGGAGAGGGTGTCAGTTAATCAGGCTCAGCAACAGACCAGGATTGAGAAGAGTCTTCTCAGTATAGTTGGTCTGACAGTCTCTGCTCCATCGCGACCAGTGGACATCATTTCTAACACACTACATGGACAAAGTGACGAGAGAGCCAAAATTGAAACAATAGAAGTATCTTCTTCTTCCTTTTCTCACTCAGATCAGAAGAAACCTGAAAAGTCTTCTTAGGATGCTTATTGTAAAAGATGGGGAGCGGAGTGACCGACAAGGAAGGGTGAAAATTAAAGCAAAAGACAAGAGTCAGGTAGACAAATACTGTCCTCAAGTCATTAAACAGAGGAAAAAGCATTAGTGATGTGCAGAATGACTGAAGAACACCTATGACAAATGAACTGTTCAGTTCAAAACTATTCAATAAACATCTATTAATAACCTGCTATGTATAAGCACCCTGAAGACCATCAAAATAAGACTAAGCTCCCTTTTTGAAGGTTAATCCTTCTCACAATAAAAATTTAGTAATTCCCAGATGCCATGTTTGAATGCTCTACAGGTTTTAAAACTGTCTTCCATTTTCCAAAGCGCCATGCTACATTAGCAGGTGTGCAATATGTCTAAAATAACATGAATATATTAAATTCTGAAGTGCTCTTATAGGTGGAATTACTTTTCAAATATCTAAATCACGTGATAAGGGGAGCAAAGTTTCAGCTCAAGAGTGCTATAATTACATGGAAACATCTATAATGTAGTTTTAAAAAAAGATGAAGAATTCGTCAGTGCTTTAGAGACTCAGTCTCTATATCTGAAAAATGTACATTAGCAAGGGCTTTTAGGATTCAGTGTCGCTGCTTCTTTGCTGGACACAAGAGAACGGTCATCACAAAAGTCAGAATTGTGGTCAACTCTTAAGAGAAAGGAGGCGGGTCCAACTAGACAGGCACACACAGACAGCTTTAAAGGACTGGCAACAACTTTCTCCTGAGGGTTTGGTTCTTTTTATTATTTTTTTAAATTTAAAAAATGTTCCATTAATTTATTTTTGGCTGTGCTGGGTCTTCGCTGCACAGGCTTTTTTCTCTGAGTTGTGGAGGGTGGGGGCTACTCCCCAGGTGCTGTGTGCAGCTGCTCAATGTGGTGGCTCCTCTCCTTGTGGAGCACAGGCTTTAAGGCATGCGGGCTTCAGTGGTTGCGGCTTCTGGGCTCCAGAGAAAAGGCTCAAGAGCTGTGGTGCATGGACTTAGCTTCTCCACACATGTGGGATCCTCCTAGACCAGGAATTGAACCTGCCATGACAGGCAGATTCTTTACCACTGAACCACCAGGAAAGCCCCAGGGCTTGTTTTTATTATGATTCTTTATACTGAACATATATGCTTTATATACCATTCTATATATATATATATGTTGTACTGCACAATAAGAAGAAATACACTGAGTGTTCCTAGAACACACACACAAAAAATGGTATCAGTGACTTGTCTCGTGGGAGAAAAATACTCAGTACACATCCTTTCCACTTTTTAAAAAACTAAATATAGGCAGCACTTTTTGAAAACTCAGTAAAAGCCAATATGTTAAAACTTCACCCATACATCACATTAACATCAAGGGTAGGTCATGAAGATTTGCATTCACAGTTAAAGGGAAAAACCTCAAATATGAGAGCTAGTGTTTCTAATGCCCACATTCAACATAAAAAGTTTTTTTTAGAAAAGAGCTGCAAATGTAGTAACCAATTTTCCATACACACGGCGGTGGTGGCAGTGTAGTCGCTAAGTTGTGTTCGACTCTTGTGACCCCATGGACTATAGCCCACCAGGCTTCTCTGTCCATGGGATTTCCCAGGCAAGAATATTGGAGTGGGTTTCCATTTCCTTCTCCACACACATGGTAATCATCAGATTTAACAGCTGTAGAGCTTTATCTCTACAGCTCAAACATTCAAGATGTATTATAGGTACAGGTTAAGTGACCTGATTAGTTAAACCAGTCCTATCCCAGATCCTCCCACCTCCCAGGGCAGGCTGTTCTTCTCCACAATGACAGCTGATATATCCCAAGAAGATATGGATTGTGAATCAGCCAATCTCTAACCCTAGGTCTCAGAATGCAAATTAAGATTCATAGAAAAAGAAACTTTCTATCTCAAAACACCAATCAAACTAAAATCAACTATTTCCAAGTCCTCTAATTAGATGACTCAGTTTAGATAATCAGTAAGCTAAAAAATCCAGTTCAGACAGCAATCAATAAATGAATGTTTTACCTAAATAATATCAAGTAATATCTACTAAAGAAAAAGTCAAAGAAACGCTACAGGTATTGGAAGTTCTAAATAAGCATGGTTTCAGCAGAGCTTCTAAGGAACAGAGCTTCAGCGGAATTCTTGTGAGATAAGAACCAATGGTTTCAGAGGGAAGTTTCAAGCACTGGAGTCCAGTATACATTTCAAAAAAAGGGTTACCACATCCCTCCCAGGAATGCAATAATGAAAGCATAGAGATATTTAGATAGCAAAAAACATTCAGATAGCAAAGGAAATATAGATTGGGACAAAAACTGTAAGAGATGAATAAAACACCTGATTAAAGTCATGTTTATATATATATACCCCAAAGAATTGAATTCAGGGACTCGGGTACTGTACACCCATGTTCACAGCAGCATTATGCACAAAACCAAAAGATGGAAGTAACCCAAATGTCCATCAACAGAAAAAGGGATAAGCAAAGTGTCTTATCCAACATCCAATGGAATAGTGTCCACGCTTAAAACGGAAGGAAACTGACAAATGTGCAACATGGATGAATCTTGAGGACACGATGTGAAGCAAAATAAGCCAGTCATCGAAATAAATATACAGTATGATTCTTCTTTTATGAGGTACCTAGAGTATTCAAAATCAGAGACACCAAGTAGAATGCTGGTTGCCAGGGTCTTAGGGAAAAAGGGAATGAAAAGCTATTGTTTAATAGGCAGAGTTTCAGTTTTGCAAAAGGAAAAGAGTTCTGGAGATGAATGATGACCATGGTTGCACAATAATGGAAATGTACTTAATGTTGAATTGTATAGCTAAAAATTATTAAGGTGGTAATTTTATATTTATATATTATACCACAACTTTTAAAAGGAAGTAAAAATCAGCCCATATGGTGCTGAAACAATTATTTTATAGCATACCTGTTATCAAAATTACACATATATATAATTTCGTACATTTGTATACATATATAAAACCTATAATGGTTGTATATTCCCCCGATTCCTCCATGAACTACAGGCAAAATAAATGTTAATATATTCTATGTTTATGTAAAAAAACAGGAATGAAATTTTGATACACGAAAAAACATTAATGAATCCTAAAAACATTATACTAAGTGAAATGTCAGACACAAAAAGGACAAGCATTGCCTAACTCCACTTATATGAGATACCTAGAGAGTCAAATTCACAGAGACAAAAGCAGAAGTATCAGGGTGCAGGGAACGGGGAGTACTAATTCACGGGTACAGAGACTCAGCTTGAGATAACGCAAGAGTGCTGGAGATGGACAATGGTGTGGTTGCACAACACTGTGAATGTACCTAATGTTCCTGAGCTGAACACTTACAAATGGTTAAAATGGTTACCAAATGGGGCCTGATCTACTCAGACACAAGCTATTCCCCAGAGCTGCAAACTGAAGTGCTGGTAGCATAAATGCACAAAGTGAACAGTGGGTAAGAAAAATAACAGCACAAACTTGATGTCAGATGGGTGACACCCTCAATACTGGAGAAGACATAGTGGTGGGTCAGGCTCCTGTGAAGCAACAGAACAAAGGAGCATCTGCTTGCTTCCAGACAGCTGCTGCCATGTACAAGTCCAAGGTCACCACAACAACCAATTCTCCAAGAGAAATCATTTTGAACTAATGGAAATGAAGCTTCTCATAAAATATAGCTCTGGGGTTGCATCTTGAAGGTGGAGTACAACTGCAGAATGAGGGACTTCCCTGGTGATTCAGTGGATAAGATTTCATACTCCCGATGCAGGGGACCTGGGTTCAATCCCTGGTCAGGGAACTAAGCCTGCGCATTGCAACTACCGAGCCCTCACGTCATAACTAGTAAGCCCGTGCACCACAGTGAAGATTCTTCACAACCAAAACAAATATATATATATTTTTTTATTGCAGGATGAGAGTAGAAACCATTTCAGGTACCTATAGTACTTGGTCCTTAATCTAGTAGAAGACCTAGCATTAGAAGAGAAGTACTTTAAACTCACTGTGCAATTTTTGCAACTTGTCTGTAAAGTCTAAAATCATTTCAAAATTAAAAGAGTTTCTAAAGTTAAAAAAAAAAAAAAGGAAAAGAGGTACTTTGTGAACAGAAAATCTGCAGGTATTTCTGAAAGCCATGCTAAGAATTATGGACTATTTATTACTGATGCATAAGCAAGAGCTTTTCAGATTTGTTGAAATAGTTTTTGTAGTACCTGAAAAACAAATGGAAAAGGTTAGAGATTATAGGGGGACTGGTTGAAAATTTTAAATCAGCAGTCTCATTAATTCTCTAAATAAATATCAATTACTTTATATATATATATATATAGATATATAGATATATATATATATATATATATACACACACACACACACATATATATATATACATATTTTTCACTGAAGTATAGCTGATTTACCATACTGTGTTACTTTCAGGTATAGAGCATACTGATTTGTCTTCTGTGCTTTTTTGCAGATTATATTCCATGATAGGCTATTAAAAAATATTGGGTAGCATAGATAATTCTCCATGCTATATAGTAAATCCTTGTTCCTTATCTACATACATTTTAATCAAGAACTTTACAAATCTACATTCTCATTCTCTTTCTTTAAAAGTTTGAGGCAGTGAAACTTTACTGGCCACTGTCAGGCCTTGATTTCTGAGATACAGCTACAGAAATATTGTCTCAAAAGAAAACTATTTACTTGGCCCAGTGTCAATGGAAAGATTTTCAGCTGGAAATTGATTTTTCCTATTTCAGTCTTAGAACTAAGCTTTATAAATCTCAATTTTGTTTCTATTTTCAAAATAATTAAGCATCATTCAATGTTTCCTGATCATTTTTGACATATATGCAGGCACAAAAGGAAGGTAAAATTTATTCAGCTGATCCAAAGAAATCATTTATGCTTTGTTCCACGTTGCATAGAATTGATTCTAATAAGTAACAGACGACTGAAAGGCACTAGGAAAAATATTCAGACCAAATCAATTCACAAGTATTTTTATTATTACATTTCCTCATAAACTTGGTAGCTTTTCTCTGAACAACGCATACCAATTTTTTCCCTTGAATCCTCAAGCTTCTAAGCCACTTCCTTTGAAAACTCTAAGGGAATTCTAACTGTAGTGGTTTTATGTCAGATATTGTTTATAAACCAAAAACAGACAAAATGCTTTCTTAACAAAGTTCAAGTTTTCAATTCTGAGAATTAACAAAGTCGAAAAATAACAAGTACCAAGTATACACAGGAATCAAATATACAAACACCTTACTAACAAATGATCCTATCAAATTTCTCCATGGAAAACATACACCATAAAAACACAACTCAGAATTATGTAAGTACACAGATTTTCATATGCCAGGTAGCCTGTGTGGGTATTTGAAATATCTGATGGAGGGAGAAGAGACATTTTTGTAAGAATCTATCTGGTACTGGGGCCTTCCCCAAAGGCTCAGCAAGTAAAGAAGTCACCTGCAATGCAGGAGACACAAGGAGATGCAGGTTCCATCCCTGGGTTGGGAAGATCCCCTGGAGAAGGAAATGATAACCCACTCCAGTATTCTTACCTGGAAAATCCCATGGACAGAGGAGCCTGGTGGGCTACAGTCCAAAAGATCACAAACAGTTGGACACAACTGAGCGACTAAGCACACACATCCAGTATCAGTCAATTCATTTTGTTGTTGTTCATTCATTGCTGACCTAATATTATGGATGTTTACTGTGTCTGCTCTGTATTTGAAACTTAGCTTTCCTGAGTGCTTGAATTATATCCATTGGTTTCTTTCCAGTAGCATCTCATCATTTCCTCCATGTATATCATCTAACTGGATACAAGTCTCTCGACCTCATGAATCTCTCAGCCTACTCATGGCATTTGGTTTAATTCCACTGCCAAAATAAATAAATAAATAAATAAATAAATAAATAATAACTATACTCATTGTCTCATGAAGTATTGACTTTTAAACTAAGTTCCTAAGACTACTTACTCAAATGCTTTCTTAAAGGTCTTTCTATACTAGCCTAGTACTATCTTGCCAAGAGCCTGGTGGACATGTCTAGCTGGAGAGCTGACATATGTCAAAATCTCAATGAATTTAGAGCACAACTCTTCATCCCCTCCCATTGTCCCTTCTGTCCAGTCTCAACAAACTTAGCCTCACTCCACTCTTTCTGGTAATGGTGCTCCCAATCATGCCTCTGGTCCTCTTAGCTAAAATCTTGAAAAGCATCTCCAACTCTTCCCTCTTCTTCTCTTATATACCCCTGATAACCAGATATCGGTGATTATTTTCTACTAATTCTAACTGCCCAAATCAATTATTGCTTGTTGACTTTCACTGACATTTCCGTTCTTGTTTATTGTCTTGCCTACAGTCATAACGTCACCATACCTGGTTCTCCCTGTTCCTTCCACCTAACTATGTTACACACTGTGGCTGGATTAATCTTTCTAAGATACAGTGAGGCTCTCTCCTTTGCTCAAAAACCTTTAACAACTTCTTTGAGTCTAGAAAGCATCACATTCAAAAATTTTTACAAGAAATCCAAATTCTCTGACCTAATTCTACCCTTTTCCTTTTAATAAGTACCACTTGGTGATACTGCCTTAATCCCTTTTCTAAAACACAACCCAAACTGTCCCTTCCAACACTGGTGCCCTTTTCCTCTTTTCTACCATTCTTGCATTCCCCAGATTACCAGTTTTCCCAACTAGAAGCAGTGTCTCTCAAGTCAGACTTACTATAACACTTTGTGCCTCTCTTTCAATGATAACTTCACCCTACTTGTCTTCTTTGATTGCTATAGTGATATAGTTTTATCTGCCCTCTAAAATTCCAGTGTTTTTTTAAAGGCATCACTATCTTTCATCTTTATATCTTTCTTTCTTCTACCAAGGCAGGGTAATTTCCCTAAGATGTGCTCTACAACCTGTTGTAGAATGACAGGAACAAATTTCATAAATATTCATTAGAAAAAGAAAAAAAAGCCGTGAAATCTGTAAAACACTGACACAGCAAAGAATGAATTGGGAATATTGAAGCAAATATATTTCCTCTTTCTACAGCTTGCAGGGTCCTAGGACCTTTTACACCAAGAATTTCAAACAGCTGACTTAGTCATCTATTCCAAAGGGGGCTATTTTTTTCTTCACTAAATTCTGTGTGTACCATAATGAAATTGAAAGAAACCCTCCTCAGTGTCCTAAGTAAGATCCATTTCCATCTATGAATGAAATACAAATACAACACTTTGTAAAGAATTTCAAAGATGCATTTTACATCTAAGTTCCTTAAATGATTAAAATACTTTGCAAATGTAAACTTCACTGATGGCAGTAATGTTTCTATTAAGATTTATAAAATGTAGTGCCTTGGACTGAAAGGAGATCCAACCAGTCCATCCTGAAGGAAATCATCCCTGAATATTCACTGGAAAGGCTGATGCTGAAGCTGAAACTCCAATACTTTGGCCACCTGATGCGAAGAACTGACTCATTGGAAAAGACCCTGTTGCTGGGAAAGACTGAAGGCAGGAGAAGAAGGGGATGACAGAGGATGAGATGGTTGGATGGCATCACTGACTCGATGGACACGAGTTTGAATAAGCTCCAGGAGTTGGTGATGGACAGGGAGGCCTGGCATGCTGCAGTCCATGGGGTCACAAAGAGTCAGACACAACTGAGCGACTGAACAGAGCAATGCCAAATCAATTATTTCAACCTTTCTCACGTCACAGATGAAGAAACTGAAGGTCAGAGAACTTAAATGACTTGATTCAACTCATGCAGCTCATAAAGCCGCAAAGTCAGGACCCACACTGTATTGAGTCCTCAAGTCAAGAGAGCCACTCTGCTGAGTGATAAAATACAGCCAGTAAAAGGTAAGTTTATATGAGAGATTCTTCTGTAATTTCTGAAAGAGACCTGGTTGATAGGAAGCACTGTCATAGCGTGTCTTTATAACACCTCTCCTATAGTCAGCCTTCTGCAGCCACAGGTTCCATATCCACTGATTCAACCAACCTCATATCAAAAGTATTGGGTGGTAAGTGGCTTCAGTTCTGTCGGACTCTGCGACACTATGGACAGTAACCTGCCAGGTTCCTCTGTTCATGGGATTCTCCAGGCAAGAACACTGGAATGGGTTGCCATTTTCTACTCCAGGAAATCTTTCTGACTCAAGGATTGAACCTGTGTCTTATCTCTCCTACATTGGCAGGCAGGTTCTTTACCACTAGCTCCACCCGGGAAGCCCTCAAAAGTATTAGAGAAAAGAAAATTCCATGTCATTCCAAAAAGCAAAACTTGAATTTGCCACACACCCAGCCATTATTTACATAGCACTGACTTTGTATTTATAATGATTTACATAGTATACCCAGTATATTAGGTATTATAATTAATCTAGAGGTGGTTTAAGGTATATGGGATGATATGTATAGGCTAATATATGCAAATAATAAGCCATTTTATATAAAGAACTTGATTTTGTTGTCCTAGGGTCATAGGTGGACCAAGGGACAACTTATATTTTGTGCTCTAAACATACCTTCCCAGTTAGTACTGTCTTTATACTAATATTATAAAATTACTAATAATATCACATATTAATTAGTCTTCTCTAATTTTTAAATAGAGGTGGTTCAGAATGAAATAGATACCATTTGCAACAATCATTGGCCCAGCATGAGAAAAGTCACTTTCCAAAGCAGATGGGAGTTTCTACAATCCTTTCCTGTTTTCTAGAGTGAAACTTCCTCTTTTGGAGGAAACGTGTGTGGAAGATCCACTTATAAATAAAATTCTATAAATGTTCACGCTTTATTTCCCCCTGGATTAGATGATACAGCATTATAATACAGATGATTTCTAAAATACCTGTGAAGATATCAGAACAAAACACCTATTATTAATCCCATTTAAAAATAATAAACCAGCATCTCTCTCTTATCAGCTAACCCCACAAATTTGTATATGGCTATTGTTCTTAAATCTGGTGTCATAATTCTACTATTTTTTTTTTAAATTATAGAACACCACCCTTTGTAAGACCAAAAAACAAACAAACAAAAAAAACAGATTGGGGTTGGATACTGTATTTATATAAATAGCTTATACACAGAAAATAATCAACCAGTTATTAATTAAAATATCATTAAAATGTAATAAAATACTTCATAAACAGGACGAAAATCTATTTATACCAAGATTAAGTAAATCTCTAAATGGATGTGCAAAAATAAACAGTGACTTTAAGTAACTATACCCTCCCCCCAAAAAAAAGAAGTGGGGATAAAGAAAGAAGAGGAACAAGGAGAAAAAAGAAAAGAAAATGGAAATGGGGAAGAGGAGGAAGAAAGAAAATAAACATTTCTTTTCCAGAACCATCCAGATCACCTTACCAGTTCCCTTGAGCATTTCCTGGGAAATGAAGCAATGTTTATTACATTCTAAAAATGGGATCTTTATAAGCAGGATAAAAGGCATGGCAGTGTCTCAGGTATGAAGAGAATCTTACCTATGAACACTAGGCGAATCCTATACCTTCCCTAACCAAGTATTAGTGACATTCACCTGTTTCATATACACAGATGGCCCATGTTGATTACTAAAATTTACAAGATTCTGCATTTGCTAATAAGGAGGGAATACACAAATGTAAGAAGATAGTTTCATTATAATGAGATAAGCACCATATTAAAGATATTAACTTTATAAGCACCATGGGGGTCCCTGGGAGAGGGTAAACTAATTCTGCCTGAAGGCACTCATAGGGAATTCTCTGAGAAGACAGCATCTGAGATGAGCCCTGAAAGATCAGTAAATATTTCTTTCTAGAAGGCATTCTGGGCAAAGGAAGGGCACAAAATCAAAATAATGTGTAGTTCCTTTGAAGACCCATGACAAAACTGATGTACAGTGTGGTCTATTCACATTAGCGATAAAATAACTACTGCTCTCTAAAGTAGAACTCAGATTTCTATTCCCACTCCAGCAAAAAATTATTAAATAAGAAGATAACAATTAAATAAGCATTTTCTACACACTTTGTCTATAATAGCTCATTTAATCCTCACAACCCTAAGAGGTATGAGCTACTATTACTCTCCCCATTTTATAGATGAAAATACTGAGGCCCAGAAAGGTTAACAAAGTCACACAATCTGATTTCAGGATGTCCTTAGAGCCATGTTCTGACCCATATACTGAAACATCAGTCCTCATGATACTGCACCAGGGCAGCCCTTACTCTTAAGCATCTCCTCATGCCTGCCTAATATACTCTGTACAAAAAGAAGGAAGGTCTGAGACCTCACACTCACCTCCCGCGTCTAGTTAGAACCCTTTTCCACTTCTCTCTTTTTCCTTCTTTCCTCTCATTGTTTCAGACTTCAAGACTTTTCATTTCACTCTCTGAGAATCCCTTATTCCCCCTCATTCTCATGGTAATGTCATCAACAGCAGGAGGATTAAAAGCAAAGAGGACTGTGTCTGCGTGAGACAGACAGAGAAATCCCTGGGCTACTTGTCTCCAGTTCCCCACGCCTCTGCAAGAGAAGGCAGATTTTCATGAAATACAGACACAAAGATGCACAATGGATGGGAAAAAGTAGTAAAAAAAAAAAAAAAAAAAAAAGGAAAGTATTATTTGTGATGCTATTTCTCATTCATTACAATTCAGCAGGTCAACAGCAGAAATTGACTGTTTCTTAAATGATGCATTTTAAAGGGTCATGGTTCTTCTTGCCCTTTACGAACTATGCTTTTTCAAGTTGACGTTTAAAATATGAAAGGGCTATATGTTTACCAATTTGGCAGATGGTACCTTCATTAGAGCAAGAACAAAGCTAAAAGGGTGACGGCACAGACACACAGATTCATTTACTTACACATAAGAGTTGAAGGAACCAAAACGGAGCAAAAACACATTAGCCAATAAAATTCAAATGGAGAGTTCAGCAGCACAGGTGGGTACTTAAAAATGACTTAAATGAACTGGCATGTAGCAGCGACATTTTCCATTCTGCAATCATGGCCATCACAATGTGTTATGATCTCTTTAAATTCACAAACCAACCCCAAATAAGTCAGTCTTGATAGAAGCAGACAGTAACTAAACTAATCATACAAAAGGTATACAATAGATTACATTGCTTTTGTATTCTCAGCAAAAAGGAGAAAGAAAGGGAGACAGATAGACAGACAGACTCATATATACACACAGGATACCTGGCTTAAGGCTATGGCTCACACTTACACAATATATGTGGTGAGTTATTCCAGAGTTAAAGACCTTTTTTGTAGACACCAAATGCATTTTCTGGGTGGTCTGGATTTAATCACTCACATGGTTTTAAAACACCTCTTTATTTCTAACTCAACTGTAATATAAACATTAATTCACAAAAGTCACACTATCAGAATTGGGAGAGATTTTAAGAGGTCATTTAAATTCTCTTCTTTCCTATGGAGTCAGTCAAACTTTGTCTTCTCCAGATTATGTGTTTCAAGTCAAAGAGGCAAGATACTTTATGTTTTTGGTATATTGGCAAACTCAACCAAATTCCAAGGCAACTTTAGAAAGATGAAAGGAACTCTCCAAAAATAAAGCACATAGAACAATAAATGTATTCACCATTTGGTACTTCCTGAGAAATTTCACATGGCACATTATCACCTTTTTCCATGTAGACACCAAAACGTTTGAAGGGTAAATTGGACCTCTTCCATATTCTGGTTTAAGAGGTGGTAGAGCTATATTCTGCTCCATTTGTTAGTTATTCTACTTAATCCCATAATGGACTGCATTTCTAGACTGGATAGGTATATTCTCAAATGATAAGGCATCATTTAAAGTAGAAAGTACTGCTTAAATGGCAATATTCCTGATGGCTTAAAAGCAGTTGTACTTGGCTAATGAATATGAAATTGGTCATACTTCTATTTATTGATTGAAAAAATTAATGTTAACTTAAAAGCCAACTGGAGAAGGAAATGGCAACCCACTCCACTATTCTTGCCTGGAAAATCTCATGAACAGAGGAACCTGGTAAGCTACCATCCATGGGGTGGCAAAGAGTTGGACATGACTGAGAGACTTTACTTACTTTACTAAAAACCAACTAGTCTACCTGCACAATAATAAAATGTGTATATTGATCAATTTGATCTGAATTTGCTGTGTTCATTTAGTCACATATATAGCAAATTTGTAATATGCTACCAAAACTTGGAATCATTTATTATTTTAAACTTACTATGATCACAAAGCAATTATATCTAATATAATGGGCTCTTTGCTAAGTGTCAAAACACACTGATTCCATTTTAAAAGACTAAATAGTTTAATTTCATCAAGAATTGCACATGGTCAGTTTAACTCTCCTCTTACAAATAATTCTTCTTGAAAAAAGTATAAATTCTGATGAAACATGAAGCTTATTAAACACAACATCTAAGAATGCCATACTAAATCTCTGAGTATAAATAAAATATATTTGGTGCATCCTGACTTTATTGGCCGTTACTACTGTGTTTGGTGACACACCTTCATGAATAGCTCTAACAAATAAAGCATGTAACTGTAATGTATTTTAATCTCCAAAAATTAATAATGACAGAGAAAAAGAACTGAGCAAAGGTTTTCATTGGGCCATGTATACAGTAGGGGCTTCCCAGGTGGCACAGTGGTAAAGAATCTGCCTGCCAAAGAAGGAGACACAGCTTCAATCCCTGGGTGGGAAAGATACCCTGGAATAGGAAATGGCAACCCATACCAGTGTTCCTGCCTGGAAAATTCCATGGACAGAGGAGCTTCACGGGCTAGTCCATAGGGCCGCAGAAAGTCGGACATGACTGAGCAACTAAGCATAGGTACATAGTAAGCACAAATAATCGTTTGTTAAACGAATGAACAGCTGGACAGATAAAACTAGAATGGGCTCCATTGTTTTAAATTTCATGATTAGCTACTAAAATTAGTATTAAAATTATTTGAAACAAATGGATTTTGAAAATTAACTCTAAAGCTTTTTAGTCTGTGACTAAAACACAGTTTGCAATCTTCTATGTTTTGTACTTACCTAGTTTATACGGAAGTATAAATTGAAACTGAAGATTAGCTGTGGCAGAGCAGTCATACATGTTGAAGACATATCATTAAGGAAATCACGTGCAATGAAACATTGTGCCTCGCAGTATTAAGAATTAAAAAATAAGTATAATTTTAAAATTGAAAAATATTCAGCTGACTATATTTCCAACTTTTAAAATAGTGTAACATTACTGAGGAGGGGGAGAACCTCAAATTTATGTCCCAACTCTTTTGTTTTCCAACATACGACAGTTACATTAAAAATTATTATCCTAATTCTAACTTTCAAATAGTGACATATGACTTCTCTGAATGGTCACTATACCTTTTAATTTAGTTTGCAAAATAACCCATCTTCTGAATTACAATGTAAGTGCATTAACACTCATATATACTCTCTTTTTAAAACACCAAGGTGCAATTTAATTAAGGTAAGCTTTTAGAGAACCAATACAATACAATCAAAGTAAGGGACTTCCCAAAGGTCCACTAAATCTAGGGATAGATTTTGATGATCTGGAGGAATGACTGAATCGCATATTTCAGGTAATCCTCCCTAAGTTCTCAGGCCAGGGCTGAATGATACTGAGTGGGTGGCAATAAAATTTGAGATTATGCTCCCTGCAACTATACTTCCCAATAGAATAGTAAGTCTATCTATATAGCTTATTAAATGCAAAGTGATCATGCTTAACAATCTGGCCATGAAGAACAGGGCTGATGGATATTTATAAGCAGCCAAATTTTATTATTATTTTTTTTTATATACATAGTTTGATTTTTATTTTTTTTTCCATTTATTTTTATTAGTTGGAGGCTAATTACTTTACATCATTACAGTAGTTTTTGTCATACATTGAAATGAATTAGCCATGGATTTACATGTATTCCCCATCCCGGTCCCCCCTCCCACCTCCGTCTCCACCCGATCCCTCTGGGTCTTCCCAGTGCACCAGGCCCGAGCACTTGTCTCATGCACCCAACCTGGGCTGGTGATCTGTTTCACCCTAGATAATATACATGTTTCAATGCTGAGAACAGCAGCCAAATTTTAAAAACCACATTTCTCAAGAAAAGTCCAATTCAACTCTCCTAACATGAAGTAGAGGGGCTAAGATCACTCTAATGTGAACCCAAGGACAATCAAATTCCTACAATTCACCCACAGAGAACGGTCACAACAACTTTAAACTGGAGGCTGTTCAAAGCAAATATAACCCAACACTCACATGAACTTCATGAACATAACCTCAGCAGATCTAGCTTTAACACATGTGCTCTTCTGATAATGTTAGGAATTAGCTGCGAAACACCTGGCACCCAGGTTTCCAGGTTTGGAACCTGGGGACCAAATTGATACAACTTGCTTTTTCATATTTCTAATCATACTAGTTTAAACTTAGGGACTATCAAGTGAGATTTAAAATGATGGTTTTAAAATAATGAACCAATGGTAAGGACTGAATAGCTGAATCAATGGGTGGTTTAAAACATTCTCAGTTCCTGTTACTAAACATGTTATCTGCATTCTAGAGAATGCTTCTCTATTTGCCATGTAAGGTTATAATGAATCCAACTCATCCCAAACTGGTATTAAATCATTAAGAACTTAAAAGATGTGGACAGGTGGAAGACAAGAACACACTCCTATCTAATATTAACAAAAACTGCCTTCTGATTTCTCAAGAGATCACTCCCATTGACCCTGAATGTAACCAACAGTGTAACAATATTATAGCACTAGCTCTGCTTGAAAATCAATAATATAGTGTCTGAGTTGAATTCATGTGCTTTATTCAATAGTGGATTTCTGCTCACAGATTCAAAGGCAAAGGAACAGTCAATAAAAGCCACAAGCAGTCTTCTCATACTCCTGACAGATTTCTTCACCAGGTGATGGAGCACCATGGCAGGTTGGCTGGGCTGCAGCCCGCCTGTGCCTGCAGCAGAACGTGGCACCAGAAATGCAGGCTCCCAATTCACAAGAGCAGAACTGGCGTTCAGAGAGACCATCCAATGAGCCAGTGGGCATATGATTTGGAGAGACGAAAGAATTCTTCTCAAATATTGGAAAAACATTCTGGGTCTTAGGAAATAGTAAGTAACTCCAACAACATAGATGGAAAGCAGAGTTTAAAATCTATTCAATATGTTCACAAGGGTCAATTTTATGCTACGTGAAATTCACCTCAATTTTTCAAATCCAAACATAAAAAAGCTATCAGTGAAAAATCTGCTAGGGAAAACACAAATTTCCAAAGCAACCACTGATCCATGACTGAAAAAGAAACAAATATAACTGACTCACAATTGTGATTAGCATCACAAGGCTCGCTGCTGCAGATTATCACAGTTTGGTGCTTAATCCAAAGAGATCAGCTAACAATTATTTCCTTTCATCTGTGTGAATCATCTTCATTATTTGAAGATATCTAATAAATTCCCTTCAGATTGCAACTTTATTAAGTAGTTCTTAAGCAACAATGCTAATTATAGTTAACTGTGAGAACTATCCGACAGTTCAGAGTCAGTAATTTCTGAAATGTTTCAAGATTTCACCCTGATATACTGTATGGGCCTCTATTTATCTCCCTCAGAGTAACTGAACAAAACACAGGATTAAACATGCATATCCTTAGAGCCCAATACTACTGCTAATGAGGAGTAACCACATGGAGATCTATGAAAATTGTTTCAAGATAAGGGAACAGTGGTGCAAAGCCTTTGTGGGAGGAAAGAGTTTGATGTGTACAAAAAGAGAGGTCAGTGTGGCTCAAGTGTAGTTGGCCAAGGGGACCAGAGTGATTTTTTTAAAACGGAAAGACAAATGGATCCCTGATCATAGAGGACCTGGTAGAGCAGGTTGTAGTTTTAGCCGCTCAATCATGTCCAACTCTTTTATGACCCCATGGACTGTGTAGCCTCCCAAGCTCCTATGTCCATGAGATATTCTGGGCAAGAACACTGGAGTGAGTTTCCATTTCCTTCTCCAGGAGATTTTCCCAAACCAGAGATCGAACTAGCATCTCCTGCATCACATATGGATTCTTTATCATTAAGCCACCAGGGAAGCCCAGGACAGATTAAAGGGTTTGAAATTTACTCGAAGTGTGATGGGAAGCCTTTAGGGTTTGAAGCAGAGACCTGGTAGCTCAGTTGTAAAGAATCTGCTTGCAGTGCAGGAGACCCGGCTTCGATCCCTGGGTGGGGAAGATCCCCTGGAGAAGGAAATGGCAAACCACTCCAGAATCCTTGCCTGGAAAATCCCGTAGACAAAGGAGCCTGGTGGGCTGCAGTCCACGGGGTGGCAAAGAGTCGGGCACGACTGAGCAACAAACAAGATCACTGGGGCTGCTGATCAGATTGCAGGGAAGTAATAACAGAAGCCAAGAGAACACTTAGGTGGTTACTACATTTGTCTAGTTAAAACGGCGTGGCTTTGACTGATTAGCAGTGAACATGAAGAGGATGGTCTGATTGAGAACCTGCTTTGAAGACAGACCGACATGCTCCCTGATGTGGACCAAACAGGGATGGAGCAAAAGACAGGTGAAAAATGAGCAAAGCAGCATTACTTTCAGGGCTTTTTTTCAAGCTAAAAAATTCAGAAACTAATCAGGATGAAGATAACAAGGTGGGCTTTCAAGAGCTGAAGGAATTATAAGACTCCTAAACAGAACACTCCACATAGTCAGAAGGAATAATACTTGGTAAGGATCAGAATCAAAAGATTAGGTCCATACATTTGAGAAGCTGAATTATGGTCAAAGAGCAAAGGAAAGGACTTTTGGAAGTGAGCTGTTAAGAAGTGGGCAACTGGGAAGACCCAGAGGGATTGGGTAGAGAGGGAGGTGGGAGGGGGGATCGGGATGGGGAATACATGTAAATCCATGGCTGTTTCATGTCAATGTATGACAAAAACCACTACAATATTGTAAAGTAATGAGCCTCCAACTAATAAAAATAAATGAAAAAAAAAGATAAATAAAAATAAATAAATGAAGTACACAATTCAATTAAAAAAAAAAAAAAAAGAAGTGGGCAACTGTTCATGATATACACACTGACTGACTCCTCATTGAAATTGATCCTCACCCAAACAGATCCAGCAGTTTGGGATACTGGGTCAATAAAAGTATTTTTGAACAATTATAAGTTTTTCATATACTGAAACACAATAGATTTTAACACTATTTTAAACAATTTCACCATTTTTTCTGACCTTAATTTTGCCATCAATACTTTTTATCCTGCAAAGGAATACCAGGAAAAAGGGACCTCTTACGTATACTACCCAAGGTGAAACTTTTAATAAAGGAAATAAAGTGCTCCAATCTGAAACACCTTTGGAATACTTAGGATTTCTTAAAGACCCATATATTGGGATAGATGCTATTTTTGTTTAGCACCAGAACTTCTTCTAAGCTCTTGTGATTATCATACAAGACTTCACTGGGAAGGAAAACAATTTAGGAAGAGGTTATATTTCCAACCTTATACTGACTGCATAGCTCAAAGCACTGAAAGGAATTTATCCTTCTTCACATTTCATACCACTGTGCACAACATTCAACCACTTCATTTTTAAGTTAAATGTAACTAACTAACCCACGCTGGTAATGGAAGCTCCACCGTAGGTCAGAGGAATCTGACAACCAGGTCCCTTACATTCGTTCATCTGTTCATTCATTTTGCCAGCAGAATATGCAACTAACACAGAATTCATATTATACATCTAAGAAAATATGACATTTGTATATAATTTGTACCTTTCACTCATTATTCTCCTTCATCTGCTCTTTTAGGATCTGCCATATCTTTTTCCTTGCTTTACTATTCCTGTTTTAAGGTAACATTTGAATTTATGTTCTTGTTTACCATTAAGAATCACACTCAACACATCTGAAAACAAGCACGTTTTGGAAGCAGGCAGAAAGCATTAAACACTGGCACTGTACTGCATAATATATCATATATATTTTATTCCATTAAATGATTAATGATGGACAAACCAGGTTGCTGAGAGCACTTCTAGTGCTAAGAAATAATTGAAAATTTGGAAAAAAGAAAAAGGATGCTGTTTCTAATAGAATTCCTTCTTTCCTATAGTAATGAGGTAGGGAAAGGCGGGAGAAATGAGTAACAGTCTGAACTTTTACTAGCACTGGTCGATATAAAGAAAAGTGTGCTTTTTAAATATGTATGTATATATATACACACACATCTTAACATGTATAATACTTTATATTTCACAAAATATAATTAAATCAACAATTTTTTAAGGTTCCTTTCTCAGTTTTCTGCCTCTTAACATTCAATTGAGGACCCTGAAAGCTCATAAAATAATCCACAACTCAAATTCATCATCCTATCAACAAATACAAAATTTAGGTGAAACAACATAGCTAGGGACATTTCTTTGGAAAATATATACTATCCTCATTTACTCATTAAACCTTTCCAAAAAGTCACAAATGGTGGTGATACTGTTTTGTTTTGTTTTTTTCCTTTTAACTCAAACTTAGCATTTTCCATAGAGACCTTTCAATCCATTTATTGTCCACTAGGGAAAAGTACAGTATATAAAGCAGAAGGAAGTCACTCTTGTTACTGTTGTGACTATGAAAGATGTCATTTCTGAACATTTCAGACTGCCCTTACAACTTTAAAGAATCTCTCATCTTATGAATTTTTTTGCTAACGTTCCAATATTACTTTGGCAAAAGTTCTCTACAAACCTACTTTATTCAATATTTATTCAATTTATTTAAACATTGTTTATTCAATATTCATATTGCATGAGAAACTGATGTGGCTGTATTCCCTATGCATAGCAAAGATAGTTCCCAAAGCAGATTTTGCTACTTTGCTGTTTTTTCAAACACAGCTGAGGTTAACTAGAATGAATGGTGAACTGTGCTACTAGGGAAAATCTGTCCTCCCAGGACTCCTGAATGGTGCTCCCCTACCATCACAGCACTAGCCTAACTCTCCTGCTAGAATGTGAGTACCAGGAGAGCAGGCCCTTTGTGGTCGAATTTGTCCCTTACTGTATCCCCAGCCATAAAATGCTGCCTGCCCATAGCAGGTACCGAATCAATGCTTTGCAACTAAGTCTGGGAATGGATGAATAAATAAACAAAGAAGATACGCATCAGCCACCCTCAAGCAGAACCACCCAGAGATATTTTAATAGAGCAGGGTTGTTTACTAATATTAACTTCAAAAAGCCATTTTAATTTTCTTATTCTGCAAATAACACAGCCTAATCGCCTTGCAGTGTTGTTATGAAACACAAAGGAGAGTCATCTGAAGGGCCACTCTAGTAACAACATCATTCTCAAATTCTTCCCTCCCTGAAAAAAATGTGTATATAGTCTATTCATCTACCTGTCTTCCCGAGAGGGTAAGGAAACCCAAATTTTGACCTTTAAAACACTAATGTACCTCTCCTTGGATGGGGGGAGGGAAGAGAAAAGGATGGACTCCACTGAAAAGTCAGCATAGTATTTATCTTTGCTCAATTAAGCCAAAACAGAAAAAGTTAAATATTTTCTCAAAATTTGCCTTATACTATGCTCTATGGACTCTTCAGTTGAAACCAGCAACAGTTAATGAGTTTCCTCTATCCCATAATTCTGCACTTCATATTCTTTTTTTAACTTTTTATTTTATATTGACGTATAGGTGGCGCTAGTGCTAAAGAACCTGCCTGCCAATTCAGGAGACTTAAGCAAGGCAGGTTTGATCCCCGGGTTGGGAAGATCCCCTGAGGAGGACATGGCAACCCACTCTTGCCTAGAGAATCCCACGGACAGAGGAGCCTGGCAGGCTACAGTACACGGGGTCACAAAGAGTTGGACACGGCTGAAGCAACTGAGCACACACAGCTAATTAACAACGTGTGATCATTTCTACTGCACAGCAAAGGGACTCAGCCACATGTACCCGTTTTCCCCTAAACTGCCCTCCTATCCAGGCTGCCACATAAGCAGAGTTCCCTAGCACTTCATATTCTTAAAAGAGTGCAGGAACTCACTTAAATCTCTGCTAACTTGACTCTCATTGGAACTGAATAAGATTTGGAATTCCAGCAGACTACAGCTATCTTTGGTGCTTTCCACATGCAATGTAATTGCCCTTTTCAGCTTCATGTCCTCCAGAACGGAAATGGCTCGGATATCTGGGCTTACTACTTACAAAAGAAAAAGAAATCTTTAAGCAAAAAATAATGAGTTCAATTACAAGATGGCTTAGATTCTGACAAAGAAAAAATATTTGAGAGTAAAATTGACACCAGGACAGGCTAACAAACAGAGCTGCACAAATCATTTATCTTGAACACTATTTAAAAAAAAAATTTTTTTTTAAGTTATTGTCTTCTTTCTTTGGAAGACTCTGACCTTGTGGAATGTCTCCTAAAGTTAGAGTCTGTAAGAACACTATTGAGTATCATGAGAGATAATAATTAAACATCATAAATCCTTTTCCGTAGGCAAAATCTGGTTACATTCACTGTTGTGGACTTTCAGTATCAAAACACTGTTATACACTGTGACAGAAGAGATTTTTCCCAGGAACACTGTCCTCAAAGTAATATTAATTAAATTGGTACCACAGTAAGAAGATGGTGAATTCCTGCCCTTGGGTCTGGTGAAGTGGCAGTAGCTTAATCAAGTTTTCTAATGTCTCTAAAGAAAGCTGAGAGCTGAAGAATTGATGCTTTTGAACTGTGGTGTTGGAGAAGACTCTTGAGAGTCCCTTGGACTGCAAGGAGAGCCAACCGGTCCATCCTAAAGGAGATCAGTCCTGGGTGTTCATTGGAAGGACTGATGCTGAAGATGAAACTCCAATACTTTGGCCACCTTTTGCGAAGAGCTGACTCACTTGAAAAGACTCTGATGCTGGGAAAGATTGATGGCAGGAGAAGAAGGGGACGACAGAGGATGAGGTGGTTGGATAGCATCACTGACTCAAAGGACATGAGTTTGAGTAAACTCCAGGAAATGGTGATGGACAGGGAGGCCTGGTGTGCTGCAGTCCATGGGGTCACAAAGAGTGGGACACAACTGAGTGACTGAACTGATCTGAATGTCTCTAAGAAAACAAAATGCCTCAAAAAAAAAAAAGGAAAGAAAAGAAAACAAATGCCTCAGAAAAAAAATGGTACCCAACACAGAGGAAAAGAACAAAATCTGGTAACAAATCTTTGACAAGGTTCTAGAGAGAAAAAAAAAAAAAATATATATATATATATATATAATTTATTTTTGAATATATATACACATACATATATATATGTATATACATATTTAAACAGAAAGGCTCTACAAGGAGATCAAGGCCACCACGTGGTATAGTAGAAGCCCCTCTCTTTGGGTTCACTTGAGGCTTGGTGGGCGATACATCCTTCTACCAGTCGGGATTCATAGGTCGGGAATCAATGGGATACATGTCAAATTAATCTAATTGACTTTACAAGCTCCAATAAGTTTTTAAGTTTATACTGACACTAAATCTCATATATGAACTGCAGGATAAATGATCAAGATAAGAGAATATGATCAGGGGAAAATTGTGTCTTGCAGGTTGGGAGGGGGGCAGTGTGGATTGTTAACTGGGAGGGGATCTAAATCGAGTAGGCTCAACAACACAAAGATCCAATTCAAGGGTGCTGGATAACATGTTTGTGACAATTTGGATCAGTGCTAGTTTGATCCACTGGAGAGACAAACTTTAGGACCAGATCAATTTGGAGATAAGGTCTGAAGACTCTTTTAAATATAATACAAGGCATTCAAACAAAAATGCATACTTATTGAAATAAGAAAACAGAAAACTAGTAAAAATATTGAAAATGTCAGTACATTGCATGGCACTTAAACTGAGCATTAGCTAATTTTAAATGATTGCTTTCTCCTCCAAAGCTGCCAATATTGCCAGCAACAGATGTTGTTACTGAAAATGCTAATTATTATATGCCCTAGCCACCATCTAGCTCTCTCTCTCTGTCTCTCTCTTTTTTTGTTTTGTATTAGCAACTACATCTGTGCATGTATAAACTGCGTATGATTTGAAATTGTGTTTTGTGTAGGGTGACATCACAAAACCAATATAGCAAAGAGATCACTTATTTTATTTCCCAATATTAAATACTGTTTTATAAATAGTACTGAATAAAATGAAGTTCATCTATAATCTCTGACTTTGTCACATTTCAGGTCAATGGGTTATAATCAGAATTTATTTCCATTAAGTTCTAGTAAACAAATGCCCTCAAAATACCAATAAAATGTTAAGACATGGAAAAAGGTCACAAAATACATTCCATGTTTAACTTTCCAAGAAAGAGTCACTGCAGTATGAACTTAAATATCATTAAAACAGGTATACACCTTAAATATTACTCTTTTTAGCAACTCAGAAAGGCAAACATTTACAAAGAAAAGGGAGATCCAAAATGAGACTAGACAGCTGTCTGAAACCCTAAAATAATTTCTCCTGCTTCCTTTCTAAATATCTTAGATACCAAAAAACTTACTTAACCTGCATTTATACTAATGAAATCTGAAAATGAAAATTTATCACTTTATGCCTAGTATTAAATTCAGTTGTTAGATATAAAAGATTGAAGGTTTAAAAAAACACTGCACACACTAAAGTTAAAAGATTCTGAGATTAGATACCAAAACACAGGCCTGTAGCCTTTTAAAGTAGAGGTGACACAATTAATAGAATATTGATTCATTTGTAAGTAATTTTCTACAAGTAATTGACAGGTTATTTCTTGCCAAAGTGACGATAAGGGAAAAGTTATTCAGTCGTAATGAAAGAAGAGTGGGAACAGATCTGGAATTGAAGTTTAACAATGATATTGCAGGGGAAGTTCTATTATCAATGCCCTGCCTAGCAACTGATATTCTATCCTAATTTATTCCAAATACTTTTGAATATCTATTATGTGCCAATGCTGGCTATCAAGGCTATGATTTTCTGTGCACAGCAAACCTTTGACAGATGCACTATAGAATTTTGATGCATAGAAAATCTATTTTTGTTTCAAATTTTGTACCCTGCTATTTTGAATATAACTGTCAGAAATAAGTGATGAATTGAGTAAGTCCTATGAGTTGGTACAAAGGCAATTCAATCAAGTCTAAGACCCAAGAGATAATATCGAGCTCTTGCCAAAGAGAGATCCATGTTTACTGTGAACTTGGAAGAACTTTTTCAGTAGAATTTTACAGGGCAGTAGAATTTTACTCGACGGCAACAGAGCTGTAGGGGAGCCGAGGATAGACAATAATGCACGTATCCTTCCATAAACAGTGCAAGAAACTAGGCTCAGATCAAATACTCGCAGACTTTAATGAGTTTTCATCTCTCTCTCTTTTTTTGGACTACAACTGCTTTACAATGTTGTGTTAGTTTCTGCTAAACAACAAAGTGAATCAGCCGTATGCTTACATATATTGCCTCTCTCTTGATGGCATACATATATCCCCTCTCTCTTCTACTTCCCTTCTTTGTTCTTTCATAATTACGATGATCTTTCTGAAGACCATTAGGGGAGAGACAACTACAACATTTTTGAGAGAGCTCCTACATTTGCTTGTTATGTAGGACTTTTGCCATGCAGAGTCTGTCTTATGGACAACTCTCAGAGATATGAATTACTGCATCCCCATCCCACCCATCTAGGTCATTACAGGGCACCAAGCCGAGTTCCCTGTGCTATACAACAGGTTCCCACTAGCTAACTATCTTGCCCATTGTCATCTACAGATGTCAATCTTATTGTCCCAATTCATCCCACCCTCCCCCCACCCCATGTCCACATGTCCATTTGCTACATCTGAGTCTTTATTCCTGCCCTGCTAGAGTTTCACATATAGAGAGAAGTCAGAAAGAGAAAAACAAATAGTTTATACCTTTTGAAAGCCATCAAAACATACTACCAAACTGCAATATTTAGAATTAAGCAACAATCACAAAATGCCCTATCCATTACACTGGAGAGAGATGGCGGAAGAAGGACAAAAGAATTTATCTTTTGTGGAACTCATAGAAATAGAAAAGTACAGTGGTGGTTGGCAGAGGCTGGGAGTGGGGGGAATGGGGAGATGTTGGTCAGAGGGAACAAGCTTTCAGTAATAAGAGTAATAAGTTCCAGGGATCTATGGTATAGCATGGTGACTAAAATTAACAAATACCATATTATCAGTACATGTTATATGTCAATTATATCTGAACATCAGCCTATAATTTTATGAAGTGTTAAAATAACACTAAATAACACTAAATTGTTTAAACTCTTAAAATCAGATCATTGATTTCTTAAGACTAGATCATTCATAATGAGGTAGAAGTTACACCTACCTCCCACTCTTTGTTTTCTCTCATAATCCTGTGATCTTTCAGAAGACCATTGGGGAGGGGCAACTAAACATTTTTGAGAGAGCTCCTACATTTGTATGTTATGATGCACTATTGTCATGCAGAGTCTGTCTACTGGACAACTCTTAGAGATATGAATTACTGTGCATACCACATAGATGTGGAAACAGGGTTCAGACAGCTTGAAAGTGACAAAAGAGAGTGTGATCAAAGGCTGTGGAATTACATAGAAAGAGAAGTAGAGATAAAGATGCAGAGGCAGACAAAAATCTATTTTCTAGAAGGTCTTATAGTGCAATCATACCTAAAATCATTTAATTCAAACATTTTGTTTATTATGAGAATATGAATATTGATGCTCTATTCCTGTGTCAGGAGTGGACTAGACCCTTTCAGAATTAATTTAAAATATATGTAAATTCCCAAGAAAATATTAATTGCTTAAATAAAGCTAAGACTATACTTGTAACTTCTGCTTTTATTTTGAGGACTAACAGATACATCTGCAAGTCAGCATCTTTAGCAAACAATGGTATATCTGATCTTCTTCATAGATGTCAAAATGTTTTACTGTAGAAACTGAGGCATGATATTTTGTTCTCAAATATCTAGGAAACTACTTCATAACTTCAGTGATGGAATTGCTTTCTAAGAAATTTGAATCCCATAACATCAACTAGATGTTGGCCAGGTATTGATATATCAAACAGATATAAAACAGCTCAAAGGAAATTGAAATTTTTTCATAGACAAAGGGCCAAATAAATATAAGAAAAAATTCTTACAGGTAGTCAGTGATTTCAATGTAAAACTATCAAATCAACATGTATCTTAAATTATAAAATTCGTGGCTCACAAGAGTATGATGAAATCAATAGTCTCATACATTCAGTCTGTTCAATTCAGGAGCTCAGTCATGTCCAACTCTTTGCGACCCATGGACTGCAGCACATAAGGCTGCCCTGTCCATCACCAACTTCCGGAGCCTACTCAAACTCATGCTCATTAAGTCGATGATGTCATCCAACCATCTCATCCTCTACCGTCCCCTTCTCCTCCCGCCTTCAATCTTTCCTAGCATCAGGGTCTTTTCCAATGAGTCAGTTCTTCACATCAGGTGGCCAAAGTATTGGAGTTTCAGCTTCAGCATCAGTCCTTCCAATGAATATTCAGGACTGATTTCCTTTAGGATGGACTGGTTGGATCTCCTTACAGTCCAAGGGACTCTCAAGAGTCTTCTCCAACACCACAGTTCAAAAGCATCAATTCTTTGGCACTCAACTTTCTTTATAGTCCAACTCTCACATCCACACATGACTACTGGAAAAACTAGAGCTTTGACTAGATGGACCTCTCATACATTATAGGAGTATATCTGGGAACAGTCCTTCTTGAAAGCCAACTGCCAGTGTACAACTTTTGATCCAGCAGAACTACTTATATGAATTCATCCTAACAAAAAGTACAGTCCACTAGAGTCAAATCTTTATATAGAAAGAATCCACTGCAACATTATAAGGTCAAACAGAAAAAAGTCATTTTTCCAGTTTACAAAGTACAACAGAATATCTAATATTACCATAAAAATCATGATTTTTTAATATAAAGAAATATAAAAAAGCTTATAAATCATTATTATGAGAGGAAGAAAGAAATCAGTATTCAAAAAGACAAAAGGATGATACAAAATATGATTCTAAATTTGTATAAATATGCTTTACATAAATACATTTATACAAAGAAAAGTAAAATTAAATAGAGAAAGACAATAACTTTCCCTCTTGAGCAGCAGAATTAACTGATAAGTTTTATTTTCTTCTTCCTTTCATTCTGCATTTTACAAGAAAAGCACTTTCTCTTTAATATATTCAAGAGTAAAAATGTAAATGCTATCTTTAAAACTAATGAAATCTGTTTCAATTTGCCAAACAATATTCAAGGTGGTTTGCTATATATATGCACATGTGTGTTTAAAAGCTGACTGTCATTACTGTCTTTGATGACAGTATAATTCACAGATTTTTCTGAAGAACCAACTTTTTATACCAACTTTTTCAAGATGAAAAACCAAGGCTCAGTAAGGTAACTGCTGTGAGCAAGGTAAGACCATTTCACTCAACACAACACAACTTTTGAGTCCAGAAAGAAAATCTCTTCACTCCCCTTCCAGGGTCCCCTCTACTATCTCTTGCTGCTTCAGAAGTAGTCATTCCACTGTATATGGGGGTGAATGGCTCCAGGACCATTAGACTTAATAAAATCCATGGATGCTCAAGTCTGTTACATAAAACGGCATAGTATCTACACACAGCCTCTCATCCTCCCACATACTTCAAATCGCCTCTAGATTATTTGTAACACATACTATAATGTAAATTCTATGTACACACCTGTAAGTACAATGTAAATACTATGTAAATAGTTGCTGTGTGTGTGTGTGTGTTAGTAGCTCAGTCATGTCTGACTCTTTGCAACCCCATGGACCTTAAATCTATCGGGCTCCTCTGTTCATGGGATTCTCCAGGCAAGAATACTGCAGTGGGTAGCCATTCCCTCATGTAGGGGATCTTCCTGACCTAGGAATTGAACCCTCATCTCCCATATTGGAAGGCTGGGGACATCACAAATTCAAGTTATGATTTTTGGAAATTTCTGGAATTTTCTTCTTTTCAAATATTTCTGATCTGTGGTTGGTAGAATCCAGGGATGCAGAACCTGCAGATAACAAGGATCAACTGTACCGTAATTCTTTATTTAACCTCCCAAAGATGTTTTCAATGTAAAATGATAACACGGAGAACTATTTAAATGAGTACCTCCTCAATTCCTTCCAGCCCTAATCTACCACCCTATTTCCTGATACACACTTGTCCTGAATAGGTATATATCGGGAAATGGGGTGATGGATTCCCAATCTTCAATTTCTGGTTTGTATTAAGCCAACACTCTACTATTTTATATCACTTTGAGCCTCAAATGAGATTTCTCCAAGATTGCAATAAATATTTGCTAATTTTGATTTAATTTAAAGAGCAAGGAGGTTAATCAAGAGCAGTTAATCAAGAGCACAAACTACATGTTACAAATAAATAAATATGTTTTGAAATCTCCCAACAACTCTTCCAGTTATTTATAGTCTCAGAATATGCCATTCCAATTCAGTCTTAGAAACAGTATAAAATGTGTTCCATATAATTTTCAGTAAATAAGGAGCAAGTCTAAGTTTCAAATATTACAATTTCTATCATTTCTTCACCAGATGAGAAATTTCAGTTTATCTGGCAATGCGAAAAGTATTATGGATATTGAGTTACAAAAGACAAAAAGCTTAAAGATAATAGCACATGTCCTGACAAAAACCAGACCATATGTGATTAAGTCATATTGTATAGAAGCAGCTTTAAATGTCAACTTGTAAGAAATGGGAAAAATTAAAACAAAAAGATGTAAATAAAAACAATTTTTATAATAATCTACCAGGAGTAAATTGCTTTTGTGATAAAGTTTGTATGTCTTTCCCAAGACAGGATTAAGAAATTAAGAATTTCATCTTGATAAACTTCTACCAACTGAGAAAAATGTGAAAGTCAAAGACATTATGTCAATACCCAAAATGAAAAGGCCCTCCTCAACAGAAGTTATCAGTTCCAAACAGGATTTGGAAAATCTTATTAAATAGGGGTGCAAACCAAACTTTCCTATTAGACTGAATTTTTTAAAATAAATGCTTTCATAAAAGACAATCTTCTTTCTAATCTCTATAGGAATTACTAAACTATAATAAATGAGGGTGTCAACACTACAAATTTCCTGCCTTGGGAAGTCATAAACTTTAGCTGTAGACATGTGCAGCTTTTGTAAAAGGAAAAATGAGAATTTTAAAATGCCTTTTGTTCACATTGAAATGACCTAAAAGAATGAAAAGCTACAGAGCAAATATTGACCACCAGGTAAAAAGTCAAGACACTTTTAAACTAGTTTGTATTTGTCACAGTCTCAAGTTAACAAAATGTGAAAAAACACAAAGAGGGCAGTTGCATCTTTTATTTTTAAAGACCCTCAACAGTTATGTCTGCAGAGTTTCAAGCAATCTCTTCAACCACTATCAGAGTAGAGTTGCTGTTGCTTTTGAAACATTTTATCATGAAAATACCCAAGCATACAGAATAGTTGAAAGAATGGTATACTGTCATATACTGACAACCAGACTTAACAACTGGTAAGATGTTACCACATGGATTCTAGCTGAAGAGATATATTTTATTTATTTATTTTGGGGAATCATTTCCAGATAAATCATTCATACCAACTACTTGATTCATCTGATGTCTATCCATCTCCAGAATCTATAAAATATACTTTTATAATATAGTCTCATAAAACCCCAAAACAGAATATACCCTTATCAAAGCAGTTCAACCACTGCCACTATTAATCGGTGCTAGGACAAATCACTTAACCTCTACAAGCCTCTGTCTTCTTACCTTTAAAAAATGAGGGCGCTAAACTTGAACATATCCAATGTCACCTTTGGTTATGGGCTTCCTTGGTGGCTCAGACGGTAAAGAATCTGCCTACAATGTGGGAGACCTGGGATCGATCCCTGGGTTGGGAAGATCCCCTGGAGGAGAACATGGCAACCCACTCCAGTATCCTTGCCAGGAGAATCCCATGGACAGAGGAGCCTGGCGGGCTGCAGTCCTTGGGGTCTCAAAGAGTCGGACACGACTAAGCGACTAAGCACACAAGTGCCTTTGGACATAATATTTATCATCTCAACACCACAACAAAACTGCTCTCACTGGTTTCTTCAATCTTGACATGGAATTCAGATAAATCTTAAAACACCTAAAAGGTACAAGACACCTGGTCAGAAGCAGTCCTCTCCCTCAACTCTCAGTGCTGTGGGTGCATTTCTGGAAATCACTACAGCTTTAAACCGAATATGACATATGGTACAAGTAAATTATTGACTATTTAATTGTCATAAAGTATTGATTCTCAACTACATGAGATTTCCTGAGATTTTGGTTTATATTATAATTTCACCAAGCATTCATTAGCTTCCTATCAAGATTCACTGCTCAGCTTTTATAAATAAGCATAACAGGTCATTAGACTTCCATTAGAAGCAATTACTTCAAAAGAGCAAATGTTCCCTTTTCTTTCCCACCACATCACCTATCTCCCACAACGATTGGCTATGTAATGAAGAAACCTAGGATTTGCTTCAAATATTAATGCAGAACAGCAGTCATTGCAGTCATTAATTCAAGTTATTCACTACCTATCAAAAACCTCACTCACAAAATAGAGATTAAGCCAAAATTATCTGAGAATCATCAGAAGGTTTAATTATTGAAATTTAAGAAAGATCTTCCCCTGAGTCTCCCCAAATCTAACACGTGGCCACCAGCATCTGAGATAAAAAGTACATAGATTATAAAAATTATGGCTGCCCTAATTTTGTGTATTTTTTTATTTTTTATTTTTTGCCATGTTGCATGACTTGCAAGATCTTAGCTCTCCGACCACAGATTGAACTCATGCCCTTAGTAGTGAAAGCACGAAGTCCTAACCACTGGACATCCAGGGAATTCCCAATGCCCTAATTGTAGATTGAACAAAAATGTCAGAATATTTCTTTTCACCAGATACTGCTGCCTCAGGGGCCATTAGTCACACTCAGAAGACATGGTCCCTTTCATGTAGCTCCAATGGGAATCTGAGTTGTTTGGAAATAGTATGATTTTGCTGGCAGAGAATGTACCCTAAAAGGGAAGTTGGTTTCGTGCCCTAGGAAAGAAGAAAAATGAAATGACCCTGCATTGCAGAAAGATAAGAGGTGGTTGGTATACAACATTCTGCCACCTGAGTTGAGACAAACAGAAACTTTTAGCTAACATGTTCTTCCACTATTTCAAAAATTAATCCAGTAGTCAACAGTAGTAAACCATGTGGATAAATACTGTCATGGTTTTTGTTTGCTTGGAATATAAAAAATTACAGAAAATCTAATATTTCCATTTAGTAATACTCTAGCCCTACATACAGAGAAGGCAATGGCAACCCACTCCAGTATTCTTGCCTGGACAATCCCGGGGACAGCGGAGCCTGGTGGGCTGCTGTCTATGGAGTCACACAGAGTCGGACACAACTAAAGTGCCTTAGCAGCAGCATCCCTACATAGCGAATTCATGAACATTAACTTATCAATCCTATACTATCTTTCTAAAATAAATAGAATGCACATTACTCCCACTATCTAGAAACTGAGAATGGATATACCACTTGAATATTGCAATAGATCAGACAGCAAATAAGACGATCAAATGGAGGTCTTCAGATCCCAAATTCAGCATTTTCCCCATGATATTTCCCTTTTAATATACTCTAAAGAACTAACATGAAAAACAAATTATACATTTTGTAGTTTACAAATTATTTAGCAAAGAGTGCTGGGCATGACACTCTAGCACTGCCTGGAGAATCCCTATAGACAAAAGAGCCTGGCAGGCTACAGTCCATGGGGTCACAAAGAGGCGGACACAACTGAAGCAACTTAGCACGCACTGTACAATATAAAGTTTATAAATTGTTTAACAAAAGCTATCCTAATTATTATTAACAATTAACACATTCCAAAACTATCAAATTCTGTAAGATAAAGTCAAATTTATCACAATAAATTTGAAAAAATTTTCCACTTTTAAACCTAACATTTACAGTTTCAAACTCTTACTCCCAATCTAATGCTAAAAAGTAGAAAAGGCAGAAATCAGATTAGTGGTTGCCTAGGAATAGAAGGATATGGTTTTTTTTTTAAGTTTTCCTTTTTTTTTTCATTTATTTTTATAAGTTGGAGGCTAATTACTTTACAACATTGTAGTGGTTTTTGTTATACATTGACATGAATGGTATCATTTTTCCAGTAGTCATGTATAGATGTGAGAAATGGACTATAAAGAAAGCTGAGCACTGAAGAATTGATGCTTTTGAATGTGGTGTTGGAGAAGACTCTTGACAGTCCCTTGGTGAGAGAGTTCCAGAAAAACATCTACTTCTGCTTTACTGACTACACCAAAGCCTTTGACTGTGTGGATCACAACTGCGGAAAATTCTTAAAGAAATGGGAATACCAGACCACATGACCTGCCTCCTGAGAAATCTGTATGCAGGTCAAGAAGCAACAGTTAGAACGGGACATGGAAAAACAGAACGGTTCCAAATAGGAAAAGGAGTACGTCAAGGCTGTATATTGTCATCCTGCTTATTTAACTTATATGCAGAGTACATCATGAGAAATGCAGGGCTGGAGGAAGCACAAGCTGGAATCAAGATCGCCGGGAGAAATACCACTAACCTCAGATATGCAGATGACACCACCCTTAGGGCAGAAGAAAAACTAAAGAGCCTCTTGATGAAAGTGAAAGAGAAGAGTGAAAAGTTGGCTTAAAGTTCAACATTCAGAAAGCTAAGCTCATGGCATCTTGCCCCATCACTTCATGGCAAATAGATGGGGAAACAGTGGAAACAGTGGCTGACTTTATTTTTTTGGGCTCCAAAATCACTGCAGATGGTGACTGCAGCCATGAAATTAAAAGACGGCTACTCCTTAGAAGAAAAGTTATGACAACCTAGACAGCATATTAAAAAGCAGAGGCATTACTTTGCTAACAAAGGTCTGCCTTGTCAAAGCTATGGTTTTTCCAGTAGTCATGTATGGATGTGAGAGCTGGACTCTAAAGAAAGCTGAGCGCCAAAGAATTGGTGCTTTTGAACTGTGGTGTTGAAGACTCTTGAGAGTCCCTTGGACTACAAGGAGATCCAACCAGTCCATCCACAAGGAAATCAGTCCTGAATATTCATTGGAAGGACTGATGCTGAAGCTGAAACTCCAATACTTTGGCCACCTGATTCAAAGAACTGACTTATTGGAAAAGACTCTGATGCTGGGCAAGATTGAAAGCAGGAGGAGAAGGGGAAAACAGAGGATGAGATGGTTCGATGGCATCACCGAACTGATGGACATGAGTTTGAACAAGCTCCGGGATTTGGTGATGGACAGGGAAGCCTGGTGTGCTGCAGTCCATGGACCGAAAAGAGTCAGATACGACTGAGCGACTGAACTGAACTGAACAGAGGGCTAGGAGGATGGAGGAGAGGAAATAAAGAATCCTCATGAGTAGTGGGTTTCTGTTTTGGGGGGGAGTACAAAAACTTTTTAAAATTTCATTTGTAGCAATAGTTGCACAGTCCTATGAATATGCTAAAAAACACTGAATTATTTACTTTGAGTGAATTGTATTGTATGTGAATTACATCTCAATAAAGCTATTTTAAACAGGAAAATAAGGAGTCAAAGTACAGCATTTTACTTATCATAATAACATTACAAATCTAAAGACAAATTGAAATTTGGATTATTTATTCAACATTTATGAATACTTGCTCTATTCTAAACACTCTTTTAAAATAAGATATGACACCAAATTCAAGAAATTGACAATACTTTAGAAAGTGAAATGAAGAAATAGTGAATTTTAATACCAGAGAAAGTTAAATATATAAAAATTAAGTACACATAAAATGTAATGGATACTAGAGCAATCCCCTGGAAATTTAAATATGTAGCCAAGTATCACTTGGCTGTGTGATCTTGAGCAGCATAAAATAATATATTAAAGCACATTAAGAACAAAGCTCTCCATAAATGTAAATGCACTGTTTCCTCCTAAATAAAATGAGAAAAATGGTAAAATAACTTATACAATTTTATATACTCCAAAGTTTTATAAGTCTACAATTTAGATTAATGCTAGACAAACTGATTTCTATCATGAATTATTTTTCATTTTTTCTTGAAAAATTGTGTCAATCTCTCATCAACAGAGTATAACTACTTTTGTCATTATCATACCAAAATGACTCACATCCAAAGGAAGGTCATTCCATTTAAGGGAGACATTCAGAAGAACTGTTTTCTTATTTCAAAGATATGAATATTGAATAATTTCAATATTATTCAATAAATTTTCATTTTAGAATGCTATTTGGAAATGATCTCGATGTTTGAATATCTCCAATATTCACAAACATTTTTTCTTTAAAACCGGTCTAAATTTTGGAAAAAGTCAAAAGTCAATGACATTTGACTGGCATTCAAAAGAGTAATAAGAGTAATTCTTTTTATTAGGATGAAAATATTGATAAATGAACTTCATAGCCACTTCTGATAAACAAGTACCCAACGTTCTCTGGATACCGTAAGCATACTTCTATTGCCTATGTCTTCACTCATTGAGGGGTTTATTTCCAGAATGCTCTATTCAACTCTACCTACTCTCAAGATCTCTATTATTACCTTTCTCTAAACTCTTCTCTTACATTTTCAAGTCAAAATATACTCTCTCCTATGTTCAAACAGGTTTGAACTTTATTGAATGCTTTTGTCACATTCCATTTAGACAGTGTTTGGGTTCCCAGCACAGCATCTGGAACTCAGATAGTTTGGAATAGACTATTTGGTCCCAAAATTCAGTATATCAGTTAACATCACTATATTTTAGTTTATATTATACAACATGGTTTCATTTTTCTTCTGAAAATTTCATATGATATCACCTATCTTCTGGGAAGAAATAGGAAAGGAGAATTCAAGCTGCCAGTAGTCGTGTAAATAGTCTTGCCAGGGGAAATTTTTGCAATATATTGCAAATGTCATTAAATGCAAATTTGATCCAGTTATCCTATTCTATAATGAAAATATATCCAGGAGATAATCAGGATGGTCTCAATCATTTATGATGATGTTCAGCACAGAATTGTTTATAGTGAGAACATTGGTAATAACCTAATTATCTAACTATAATGGATCCCTTAAATAAATTATCCTTCAATAGAATTTATATTTACCCCATTAAAAAAATCACAATATAACAAAATGTTTAATGACACAGAGAAAAATTAATGGTGTGTAATGTTTAAAAAGAAGGTTATAGAATTCCAGAGAAAACCTAATCATAAACAACAATTCCTTTGCTTTCATATCACAATCACACAGGCATGAGGGTTGCCAATTGCCCAGAAGCTCCACTCTAGGTAGGCACACACCCACCTTCATTTTTTTAAAATTCTGAATTCTGAGTAAATATGATTTCAGATAATGTTTTCAAGCAAAAAGATTCAATACTTTTGGTACAGAAACCTTAAATTATGAATTAAAATCCAAAATCAACTGTATTAATTTGTATTAAAATGAACCAATCCATCTTCTTAGACCCACAAAATGAGTATATTAAAAAAGCATCCAATGAACAAATTTCAATAAGAACAAAGTCTTTATCCTCTTTAGAGTTATATAGCCAGAACTCAAATATCAAAATATCTTTGAAAAGAACATATTTCACTTTGCTTAAACTTCTAGGAGAAAACAACTACATCTGCACCTCACAAAACTGGCAGCAATAAAGCATCCATTATAGATGATCTGTTTCCTCATCTGTAAAATGAAAAGGTTGAACTCAATGGTTTCCAACATCTCCTCTTGCTCCAGGATTCTCTAGCTCATGTCTTAAAGGATACTAGCAGAAATTTATATAACTGAAAACGAAATGCACATAAGTTTAGAAATAATACTATTACTTAGTCAATGTGACTTATCTTTCTATACCTTCAATAATGCATGGTTCATTTTAGTCCAGTATAATTCCTAAAACTATCTGAAATTAAGTGTAAAGAGACACTGAATCTGGAATCAGAAAGCCTGTGTTTACTTTAGTTTGTAACACATATAAGTTGAGCAATTACTGACATATTTCTTAACCTGCCAATTTATAAAATCTGTTTCTCCACTTGCTAAATGGGAATAGTGACAAATTTCTTTCCTACCTAGCTCTTAAGGAAAAATAATCATGCAGTAGTTAATTAATGCCATATGTATTAATGATGAAATATATGAGAAAATACACTGTAAATTCTCACACACTCTAAAAATAAAAATAAACTGCACCAGTAGTAACAAGACTTTTTTCAGTCATGGAAGCTTGAAGTTATTTTACTGCTGTGTTTGACCACTTTTCTTTCAATTTTCTTAAAGCAAAAGTAAAATAGTCTACTGTAGAAACAGTTCAATGTCTTCTTCCATTTGATGCTTTTCCAAAATTCTTACTTAAGCTTTATCTAGCCATACCTTCATATCGGCCTATTATTTATTAAGCATTTAAAGGTTCTTTCTGCTTTTATAAACAAGCTTTTTTATAAATTAATCTTCTAGAATTCCACAGAACTGAACAAACTAGAAGAAGAAAAATGAAAAGAAATCCTCTGATGCACTTCATATGCTTTCCAGTTTCAATTATTTGGATTCATTTACCTTGCCCAGAAATGAATATACTTTGTGAAACTGAGCAAGCTACCATAGCATGAAATTTTCTCTATTCTTCTATCTCTATAGTAGGAGTTCTACTAATTGCTTATTTTAGAGGGCTAAAAATAAAGTACCAAATATACCAAGAAAAGCAGGAAGTGCTCACAGTCACTACTAAGGGGAGTGGATAATGTCTGTACATTTAAAATCTATCAGTGCATTCCTCTTGGAAATTTCCCCTTGAAATTTAATAAACTCTATCCCTAAATTAAACACAAATCACCAATATTTTAGTTTAAATTCTCAATACTCTAAAGGAGATCTTTTATCCATAGTCATAATGCCATATGAATGCTGTCAAAATGGCTGTTTGTCCCCGATTTCTAGATTACAAATCTAGACTAAAGCAAATAATGATATCCTGGCTGTTAAAAAACAATTTAGAAGGCAATCCTGTAGAATGGTTTCAATTATTTTTTAGTTAATTAGAAAACCATTACCTCATATCTGATTACACTGCTTTAGCTAAAAGTCACTGATAGCATGAGTTTTCTGATTAACAAAATGTTAATTTGATAATTTTTTAAAAATAATTTTGAGATACATGTTGACTTGAGGAGCTATGTAAAATACAGATCAGGAAGTCATATAAATAATGCTGCTGCTTTTGGAGGCCAGAAGAAAATATCTGATGACAAATAGGGAGGTAGATACTGTCTTTCTTGACCCGCTGCGCTTTAAGCTGTAATCTGAACCCACTGAGAAAGAAGAAACACAGTGAGAATAAGGGAAGTAAACTTCCCAGATGTCCACACAGCCTCGAGGCAACATCCCCAGCACACTGATGGAGATGGGTAAGCTGTAGGTAAGTCCTGCTACATTTGGCATTTTTCTCCCATTAAATACCTCAGGCTTCACAAATTTTTTGAACTATTCAAAATGTGTTTATCATACAACCAAGAAGAGACAGTGTTCATGTTATCAACTGGAGTTCTACCTCCAGGCGAGAGGCCACGACTCTGACCATTCCTGGAGTTCAAACAACATGTGTGTGATTCGATTATGGAAAGAAACTGAGGGAATCTCAGAGATGACCATCAAATATCTACATCTCAACACTCAAGTAAAGACAAAGTAAAGTTCTATGATCCTAGAACACTGGAGGATTTAATTATTCAACGAATGCAAATTTTCCACCTGCAAAAGAGGACATTTAAGGGAGTAAAAAATACAAAATTTAGTTACATGGAGTGTAAATCATTTGAAGATATGCCATTCCACTCTCTATATTCTTTAAAAATGCATAATCAACCTTAAACGTGTCGTCGCTCAGTCTTGTCCAACTCTTTGTGACCCCATGGACTGCAGCCTACGAGGCTCCTCCGTCCATGGGATTTTCCAGGCAAGAGTACTGGAGTGGGTTGCCATTTCCTTCGCCAGGGGATCTTCCCGACCCAGGGATTGAACCCAGGTCTCCTGCATTGCAGGCAGGCGCTTTACCCTCTAAGCCACCAGGGAAGCCCAAAATCAACCTTAACTACCTCTAAATAAAGGGGGCCCCCATATGTAGATGACAAATGGTACATAAACTTAATTCATCAGTGAATCTGAAACTCTATTCAGAGATTATGTACCTCTGTCATCATACACCCTTATTTTTTGGCACCATAAGCTTCCGCATAGCTCTCTGTTGCCTACATGCAAACACACACACTACACACAATGCAAAACATTTGTAGACATCACCTATCAATCCCAATTTCTGGGTGGAATCTTCCCATCTCTATTGTTCACAAAGTACTCAGAGGCAGCTGCTCTGATACCACAGAAGACATGGTTTTTCAGAGATGACTGAGATCAGTACAGTTCTGAAAATCTGAGTCCTCCAGAAGACTAAGCTAAGAATAGTCAGAGTTTCACTGTAAGGATGAATCAGTAGTTACCAAAATGGTGTGTGTATATATCACATAAGAAGAAAAAGACAACCAACTGGGTTGCAAGAAAAGAATAGTAGAAAGTATACTCTACTAATATTTAATAATAAAATATACTCTATTACAATATTACAATGCCATATGTGCATAATTTTTAAATGAAAAAATATATGCACACATATATTTAAAATATTTTTACAGGTAGCACTACATGATCAAAAAAGTTTGGAGCTGATCAAAACCGTGTAAGCTAAAGTGAGTTATACACACACACACACACATATATATATCTCTCTCTGCAGGCAAACAAGTTACATTACATAAATAAAATTTTTTAAATACTTAAATTATGAGGAATCCAATTTACAACACTAATTTTATATTTTTCTTATTTTTCTATAATGGTTAATATCTCATTCTACTTTAAAAATAGTTGCTTTTAGCATGTCCTCAAATATTTTCATAACAAATATTTTATGAAAATTGGCACTAAGGAAAAGAATTGTACTAATAAAACGTAAATTTATTCAGCTTCTAGTGCAAAGATTTAGTGATGAAATATCCCCAAGTAATCAGGTAACAATGAAAACAAATAAAAGTCCATTTTATTTTTTAATCATTTACATTCACCTTTGCTTTTACTGTACTCTATTAGAAGAAAAAATATCTTTATAGTCATTAATATTTTAAAGGAACTAAGCAATCAAAACCAAATCTGGAGAAATTAGCATCCAGCATAAGGTGATTTTAGGTCATCAGGGCAATTTCAATGCTGTTAATTATACCTTCAAGTAGGCAGCACTTATTTTTCAGTTTCCTGTCTAAATTTTATGTATGACCAGAAAGAAATATTTTAAGTGCCAAAAATACTAGTGAAAGTGTAAATAGGTTAAGAGAAGGGAAAAAGTATATTTTAACTCCAAGAGTTATATATTCCAAGTGCTTCTTTTCACTCCTTCCTAATCTTCAAAACATACAGGAAAAAAAAAATGAGAATATTCAACACAAATTTCTAGTTCTGTCATACATAAGCTATTTTCTTATAGATAAAAGGTATATAAATATAAGCAAAGAAAGAGATGGTATCAAAGAGGAAAAGGCCTGACGAAAGGCTGAATTTCCACTTACTATGTAAAAACAGAGATCCTAAATGAAAATTTAAAAGAGAGATAAACTGGATTTCAAAACACAAATATGAATTTAAAAGTCATTTTCTCAACACTATTTCCAATTCATTTCAGTCTGTAAATGTACTTACAATAGACTGCCTCTATTTTTTATGAAGAAACACTGCAACTTAGAACATTTCCTTTCTAAGAAACTAAATTTAGAGAATGTAGGAGGTATAGGAAGCGATAGTCATGATAGCATTTAAAATGTAAGGGGAAAAAAATTTACAGTGTCTTAAAGTAAACAAACACCAAACTTATTTAAACTTTTAAGTATTATACACAGAACACTACTGATAATTAAAATACAATAAAGTACTTTTGGTTGGTATAGATATTTCACTTATGTCAGTATTTCAGATGGCAACTGCTTATTTATATGCAATTCTGCAACCAAAATTTTTACTTACATTATATGAGCTAATATAGTTCAGTAATTAAGATCAGTTTTCAAAATATAACCAAGCAAATAAAATATATCCATTACTAAGTGATTTATTTCCTAGTAATTTGCCACTTCCTATAAATTTCATATATCACTGACTTACATTGACACCTGCTGGAAAGTACTGGAATTGTTTATTTCTCATTTCATTATCTGGACAGTTGTTAATTTTACTTTTGAGGAAAAAAAAATGTGAAAGATAAACATCTTAACTGAGAATAATGCAAATTTTAATTTTTTAAGAGAAAAAAGTAAAATTTAATTCTAAACATCCAAATTTTAGTGGTTTCTTTAGGAAATTAAAATCTTAAGAAGTCAGGCCAAAGAGTATTTCAGTTGGGAACTAAGTTATCCAAGGACTTTATTAACTTAAGTTGTACTAATTTGGGAAGTAATTATGAAACTAAGCAAACTTCTCCAGTATTTGAACTTCTGCCTTTCATCTTAAGACCATCTAAATACCTTGGTCACATGACTTAAGGAAACTATCTAATTTTGTGAAAGTACATATACAAATAGATGAGAAAAAAGATCCAGTTAATGAAACAGGATGTTTTATATATTCATACTTACAGATAAAATGATAAAATAACAAGTTAGTGAGTGAGCTTTCCTTCTCTGTTATCAAAACTGCCTATTTATGAACTACACAAACATTTCACCAGGACAAATTTATTATCTGAAGTGAACCAAAACACAAAACATTTGAATAAATAATATATGAATTTTTACAAGTTGTATTAAGTTTTAATGAACTTCAAATGAAAATGCTTCTATTTCTGCAAAGAATGCCCATCACCATAATCTGTCTCCTGAAACTTAAAAAAAAAAAAAAATATTCCAGACAGAAATACATTTAATTGGCCAAAATGTAAGAAACAACAATATATGATAATGTTAATAGAATTCTGCTTTCCCTTGTCTAATCCACTGCCATACAGTAAGCACGATTTAGGTGCTCAGACATGTCATAATGTCAGAAAAATAACACTGTCCTAGAGACAGCTGTTTGAATTATAAATGATTTTGGCTAACAAGGCAACAAGATACATTCTCAGGAATGGTACTAAAAACATGATATGAAGGAAGCATATTGTACTGCGGTGCTGGATAAATTTCTTCAGCATTCCAGTTATAACTCCCTCCTTCCTTTTTCATATCAAATCACTCCAATTTCTGACAAAAGTAAGAAGAAAGTATGAACACAGTTTACATAAAACAAAACAATGTAAAAAATATAATAGCTAACTTAAAAAATACACAGAAGCTCATTCAATGGTTTATGTTTAGGGATGACGTAGTATTTGAAATTTGCAACTGTCAAACAAGTTGCCTTCTCAAAGTGTACTTAAATCCACCTGTCCAAAAAAAATTCAGTTCTTCATGTTTAACTATAGTATATGAAGATTCAGGAATATGGGGGGTATTTTACCATGAGATGTGTTTCTCAAGATAGTTTCTAAAATGTGTTTTAATTTTTTAATTGCTAAACAATGAACTATAGAGAGATGGACAGTTTTTAATGAATCTTCTGAAAGATTATATTAAACTTTTTAAAAATCTACTGACATTTATGTAAAATTAATTGCCCATTCAGTATTAAGAACACAAGTACCTCAGAGTTAACAGGTCTTAATGAATGTAGTTTTGCTATTATTTTCTCCAAACAGTTCACTAGTCCTTTACAAAAAACAAGATTTTGTCAGTTACAAAATAAAATATGCACTAAAATAGTACTTGCTCCTGATTCTGAAACAAAATGTAATTAAGCAATTCACTTTAACAGCTTCTACAGTCAGTCACTAAGAAAAGGAATCTTTCCTTGATAAGAACCCTGAAAGACTAGGTTTTAGAGCCCGAGAAACAGTAGAATTGTCTGACACCAAGAGATCCTCATTCTCAATCACTCAGTTACCTTACAGAGCTTCTGATACCGAGGAGAAGATACTGCCATCCTTTGTAAACGATGTAACAAAACCACAACTTTCTGCAGAGACGTTCTCACCACAGCCATCATTTTAAGTTTACCACACTTCTGCAGACACCTCAGAATTTGCATTATAAATGAAGAGCAATGATCATTTCCTCCCGGTCACTGGACAATGATTTGCCAGTTCTCTGAGCATGCTCGTTTCCAGGAAAGCATTTAAAAAATACAGGGGACTTAGGTGCTAGGCAGAAGGAGGCTGATATTCCTTCAACTTCTTCTCAATTTTAAAAAACACACACAAACGCCACCCAGAAAGCCCCCAGCAGATGCACACAGCCAGGACTTGCTCAGCCCAGCACGGCCAGACAATGAAGGAAGTTGTTGGGCAGCCAAACGCTGCCTGCCGCTGGGAGAGGAGAGCGCTCAGTAGCCAAAAAGGATATTAAGTGAAACATCAAAGCTGCAGATACAAAGCAGATATCCCCGGGGAACAGAGATTCAACACATCACCAAGATGCATGCCTTGTAGCAGGTTTATATTAAGAGATCCAGTGGCATTCACTCTCTCACTTTAAAGAGAGATGCGTTCGCTACCCGACTAAACACAGCTCTGGCTGTGTTCTATGGGATGAGTGAATAGAGCCCATGACAAATCTCGAGCAGAACAGAAGGGGATCTGACTCTAAGGATACCAGCCCAGACATTCAGTGTTAATAAATCCCCTCCATGCAGGTCTCAGAACAAGACCATCTGAAACAAAACAAAAAATACATGCAGGGGACTTTACCTAACATACCCTAAAAGCAGAGTCGTCCACAGGCTCTCAGATGCCTGCTTGGCTAAGAGGAAAGCCATCAGAAATCAAATTTCGAATGTCAGGTTAAGACTCCCCTAATTACACAGTAAGGTTAATTTTAAAAAAAAGTCTGTAATTGACATTCCAAATTACCACATTTCTCCTTAGTATCTTCATGATCTTGTTTTATTTGCCATAAAGCTGTTTCAATTTTAAAAGTAAGAAATGTAAGACATGATCTATATGCCACATAGACAGAAGAACCCAGTACAGAATTTTGAGGTTTTCTGTTTATGTGTATATATTTCAGATGCATTTTCTAAATACTTCAGCTTTTGAATACCACAGTAAATATCCACTGAGGTAAAGTACTGTTAGGTAATAAGCAAAATAACCCAGAATGATTCCATAACCAGGTTAAAGGGCACAGCCAGAAACAGAAGCCAGACGTTTCTGATTATGTCCTGCTCAAATTAATAACCTGGGTAAGTCTGCATTTTCACCTTTCTGCATCATTGTCATGATTCTTTAAAAGAAACACAGCATTTAAAAATATTCGTTTCTCCTCTTTTACTTTGTCTGCCTTCTTAGTCCTTCATTTTAGCATGATTTAAAGCCCTAAAGTGGGTCTTAGAGGGTTGCGTTTATCAAGCAGCGTTTTTGTGTTTCTGTTTGTCTATTTTTTCCCGGCAGCTGTATACTGAGAACCTATACTGCCTCCTTCTGGAGAGTCTAACAACATCAAAATATCTATACAAAGCCCAACTGGGAAGAGGTCATCAAAGAACAAGGTGATTAAAACTAGCAATTTTTTAGGCAAATATATAGAAACAGAAAGTAGATTAGTAACTATTTGAGGGTCAGAGAATTGGAAACAGAGGATTGATAGCCAAGGGTTACAGGGTTTCTTTTTGAGGTGATGAAAATATTCTAATTTGATTATAATAAAGGTTGCACAGCTCTGTGAATACAGTAAAAACAATTCAATTGTACAACTTAAAGTGATGAAATGGAAGGCTTGTAGGGTATGTGGAATGTTAATAAGGCTGTTATACAAACTGAAGTTGTAATTCCTGTCCCTGAATCAACAGGTGAAGCTTCCACAGTACAGGCTGCTGCTAAGTCGCTTCAGTCGTGTCCGACTCTGTGTGACCCCACAGACGACAGCCCATCAGGCTCCCCCGTCCCTGGGATTCTCCAGGCAAGAACACTCGAGTGGGTTGCCATTTCCTTCTCCAGTGCATGAAAGTGAAAAGTGAAAGGGAAGTCGCTCAGTTGTGTCCAACACTTAGCGACCACACGGACTGCAGCCCACCAGGCTCCTCCGTCCATGGGATTTTCCAGGCAAGAGTACTGGAGTGGGGTGCCATTGCTACCCCCTAAACACCAGAGAGCTGGGTAACAGACAAGATCTGAAACGATCTAAACAACCCAAGTCTACGCCTAGGGCAAAGAGGATACAAATCAGGCTGAAAGAGAACACAGGAGACAAAAGAGAATAATCCCAGAGCACATATTATTAGAGAGTAAAAACAGCAACCCCAGAAAGGCAACAGGGCAACAGAATTTTACTCAGGAAAGAATCAAAACATGTTAATTAATTGGTACTGATAAAATTTAAAGATTATATTTTGAAATATAATTAAGGTGATGATAATAATATCTTAGAATACAGGCAGGAAAATTAAAGAGTAAATGCACTTGAATTAATAGATAAACTGACTGGGAAATCAATAACAGACTTTCATTCAAAAACAAAACAAAACAAAAAAAAGTTTGTGCATCTCTGGTCAAGTTCTCGAATTTGAATACAGACCCACAGTGACCACTGTGTGCCCGGCATCTTCTCCTGAACCCTCCTCAGATGCCTCATTTCCACACAGTCCAAACGGAATTTACCATCATACTCTGCACTAACTTACACGGCTGCCCTGACTTTTTCTTTTCCTGTCGTCCCCAATCTCAGATTCCGACACCGCCTATCAGTCTTCTTTGTCAATAACCCTTCTCCTGCCCTGAGTCTACTCAAACTATCAAATCATTAGGTCTCTTCACCCATACTGCCTCATTTCTAGTCATTTTCATCCCTGACCAGATGGCTGGAGTATCCTGTTTGGCTGTCAGTTTTGCCCAATTCAAACACATTCTCCATAAAGTCATCAGTTAGATTCCTACAAGATAAAGTCCCACTGTATCACTCTCTTGCTTAATATTCTTTAAAGACTTCTCTTCATTGCCACCAGGTTAAAATATGAAATACTTGGCAAGTCACACAAGACTCTCTATGATCTGGACCACTCAGCTTTCCAAGAGCTTTCGTCTCCAAAAAGATCAGGTTTTCTCTTGCCAACAGTTCTCTGCTGAGGAGAAAAACCTAACTGCCATGCAGCAGGGCGATAAAACATAAATTCATACATCCATGTGATCATTTATTCTTATCAGAAGTGGTATGTATCATGGCATACTCCCAGAAATTAATCATCTTCCCATGTGCTTCCAAACTATGCTTTATCAAAAGTTACCCAAATTCACCTTAAACCAAATACAGAATAAATTTCTTCACCTTCATGAAATATTCCCATGGCCCTGCATCCCACTGTGTTAAGACACAAAGCAAGTGCAACTAAAGAGTGTGTTGTGTAAGCAGTCTACATACACCCCTGGTTCATGGAGCACACGCTTGCCGAGGTCCTCATTCCATCGTTTTGTGCACACATGTCCTCCACCACCATCACCACACCAACAGAACACGTGTTTTACAATTCCAAGTGCTTTTCCTCATTCTTTTTCTTCAACAAATATCTTTCCTTTTCCAAATGAGTTTTCATTTTTAACTGTCTGTTCACTCACACAAAAGGAGAGTCATTAAAACAAAAATCCAAAAGAAAAATTAAAATTCTGTTGCATCAGAAATACTAAGCAAATGGTACTAAAGCCTAAAAATCATCTACCCATAAGGTGACCAAAGCAAAGCCACTGATTTTCTTTTTTTAATAAAGTGAAGAGAATGCTTTAAAATTAAGAGCAATTAACAAAGAAGCAAGAGAGTGAAAACTCAGGCAAACTATCATAATATGAAACATCCAAACCATAAATAAATGAATGTGCTTACCTTTAGGTAGAGAGATGTTAATAAGCTTTTAATAAATACCCTCTTTATTATATCTTATGAGACAAAATAGATTATTTTAGCAACATTAAATTAGTTTCAAGAAGCATTTACCATTCATGTTATAATGTACTTTAGTCAGTAACCTCTTTTTCCTGATGCTGGTTGCCTAAGACAAGTAGTCCCATCTTAGCTATTTTTATTCAGAAAGATTTTAAACATCTCTATTTACATGTATTTCTTCCACAGTTTGAATAATTCATTAAATATTGAGAAGAGTTGTTGGCTATGTAAAAATATATCCCAGGATAAGATGTATTTAAAGACCTTATTAAACTCCAAAATAGGTCTGTATTTTACTGGTGCTCACCATCAAGGTTCATGTCAAGCCTTCTTTGTTCATTGTCTAAAAGTGTTACCTTCTCAAATGCACAACCTGCATATGTTCGAGTTTAACATCATTATATAAATTGAGTATCCATGAGCATTACTGGGTCAGACTTATCATTAAATCATAAAAAATAATATATTCTAGCATATAGCCACATTGAGAGCTCTCCATAAGCCTGTAAACATGAGATGATAGCTAAATATCTTATCAATTAACATGTATAGTGACCTCATAGGACTCCAGAGGGTAAGACAAAACACATACAAAAAGAACAGATTTATCTTCAACATTTGGCTGCTCATTCTCATTATCAAGACACAAGGGTATTATGTAATGAATCAATGAATAAAAAATAAGAAGTAATGTAAGTAAACAGATTTTTGTTGAATTAATCTTGAGAATTCAACCATCAAACACTCTAATAGTCAATATGCAAGGGAATAAGTTATTAATAAGTCTATTCCAAACGGGTCTTTTTAAAAAATTTAGAACTTTTTAATTATAATAATTTCAAACAGAGAAAATTTGTAAGAATTGGAACTGTTCCAAGAAAGTTTCTGGACCCTTCATCCAGACCCACATATCTGTTAACATTCTAATGTTTTGAGGGAAAAGATTTTCTAAGAAAGGATTCAAAAAAGGTCATGACGCTGAATTTCATAATGATGATGTTTTAGGGCCCAAGGGCAGCAGTCAGTATTTACTTAGAATTTCCACACAGAGCTCTGCATAGGCAACAGTATGGAATAATGTGATCTCTGCCCTTGAAGAACCACATGATCAACTAGGAGAGGAGGAGACAGGCATCAGATGACAATGGATCATGAGTTCAGAAGCATCAGAAATAATACCTGCCAAAATGTTATGAGAATGACACGGCATAAAGACGTAATCAGATGTAAAACTCTGGTAAACAAGGAGACTTCTCCAATGAAGTTGGTTTAAGACCGAATTCTAAGTGAGAAGGCCTGTGATTGGCAAGAATAGGTCATTCTGCACAAAGAAAATGGGAAATTCAAGGGCACTGAAGCAGTTGCAATTGGGACAGAAAAAAGATTCAGACATGCTTCATAAGATTCCTCATAAATTCTTTTAAAGGAAAGATTTTGTACTATCATATTTCATGTGGAAGGAAAATTTGAACCTCAGACTGCATTCACAATCGTAGTCATCAAGCTGAAGACATAAAAGCAATACCCTCAAGCCTAATATTCCTAGTTACAAACTAAGCCACAGGGCCTTTGCAACTTTTATATTAAGTATTTATAATAAATGAACAAAGAAACAACTTCATATTAAAAGGAACTGCCCTGATAAATCAGGTTTCAATAAGGCTAACTATAATAGGGCTTAAGATGACAGAAAATGGAGTATTTATGAGCCTATAAGTCTAAATAAATAATTATCACTTCCATAAAACAAGGTGTTTTTTTCCTTAATTATTAACTAAGAGTATTTTATAGACCTCACTTCTGGAAACCAATTATTCATAGAGAAGCATGGATTTCATAACTGAATAAGGTGATAGCCTCACCTTTGAACTGTAATACGTTTTGCATGTAGATGGATCAAAAGAGGATGACAAAAATTAAAATAGAAGGCCCAGTTTCCCATGCACTTGCCTGCATCTGCTGGGTGAGTTCTCTGGCCAGGACAGTGTCCTGAAGAGCATTCTCCCGCTGAGAGGCATCCGCAAGCACATTAACTGTGGTTTCTGCTTCTTGTATCCACTTTAGGAAGTTCTCCAGATCCTTGCGAGAGCTTTGCACTGTCCTTAGCTCAGCCTCCAAGGCACTCTGTCTATCAGCAATGCTGCAAGTAACAAAATGACAGGCACACCTCCATTACTTACAGTGTGACAGGACACAGCAAGCGCACCCTAAAGAAAAATTAACACACAGCCTCCAAGCAACCTTTATTTAAGTACCTAAGGTAACTAGGAGATGTGTTTCTATGTGTCTTGAATAATCCTTAATAGTAATGGAATTTTGAAAGGAAGGAGTGGGTGAGAGATATAAATATTAACAAAATCATATCCATATCATAAAATAATCATCACGTTTTACAAATCGTAATTGTACATTAAGTTATTCCCCGTACATTTTATTCTTCCCTGGTGGTAAAGAACCCACCTGCAATGCAGGAGACCTGGGTTTGATCCCTGGGTTGGGAAGAGCCCCTAGAGAAGGGAAATGCCACCCACTTCAGTATTCATGGCCTACTCCATGGACTGTATAGTCCATGAGGTCACAAAGAGTTGGACACGACTGAGTGACTTCCACCAACAACTCAAAGGTAATATCAATAAATATTCATACATGTGAATTCAAGAAAGAAGTAATGGCTCAGTAAATGATTAACAAACAATCAAATAATTTAAAGGACTTACTTTATATATTTTAAACACTTCAGATCAATGCAAATTGGTTCTTTAAGATGACATAATAATATTCAGAAGACACGAGACAATCAAGTTTTTATAAAGCATTCATTAAATCTACACCAAAAATTAAAGCATATATCTTGAAGCTGCATGATTTAAGAGATACACACACCTGTAAACCCAATCTGTAAAACTTCCTGTATCTCAAAGCTCCAAAAAAGAAAACAATTTATGAATGGACACCAACAAGTTCACTTCTAAGTATTTAAATTCAAGAGAACTGAAAGTATATATCCACACAAAAAACTTGTACACAAATGCAGCATTACTTATTTAGAAGAGTCAAATAATAGAATTGACCCAAACATCCATTAACGGAGAGAGGATATGTTAAACAAAATGTAGTATATCCATCCATGAAATATTATCGCATCATAAAAAGGAATGATATACTGATAAATGCTCAATATGGATGGACCATGAAAGCACTCTGCCAAATGAAAAAAACAGATGCAAAAGGCCATATATTTTGTGATTTCATGTATATGAAATATTTAAGAGGACCAAATCCATAGAAGGAGAAAGTAGGATTAGTTGTTGAGTAGGACTGGAAGGTAGAAGAAAATGGGGACTGACTTACTAATGGTTGTGGGTTTCTTCGGGGAGTGATTAAATGTTCTGAAATTAAGAGTGTTGTGATGAAGCACAACAGGGAAAAGATACTAAAAGCCACTTGGTTATACACTTTAAAAGGGTAAATTTCATGAACTATACCACAATTTAAAAATCAGCACATGTAACAAGATCTCATGTACATATTTTTTCTAACTGTCTATCCACTCTTTCATCCATTCATCATCATCCATCCATTTGTATATACAGATAGATGGAGAAAGGTCTGGAACACTAACTTAATATTAAATTAGTTCCAGGTGCTGGATTCTAGTGCGGTTTACTTTCCTATTAGTACTTTTCTGCATTCTTTGAATTTACAATAAACAAGCATCTTTCTTATGTATCAAAAAATGCTTTCATTTTAAAAATGGATGAAAAATTTAAATAGACATACCATCATAGAAGATAAATGGATAGCAAAAAAAAGCACATGAAAAGATACTCAGCATCATTAATCATCAGAAAAATGTAATCTCAAACCACAATGAGATATCACTACATATTAGAATGGCTTTAAGAAAATGACCAAACCAAGTTCTGGTACCATTACAAAGGGCAATGACTGCAACTCTCACAGTTGATGGTAGGAGTATAACATGGTACAGCCATCCTGAAAAACAGTTTGGCAGTTTTTAATAAAATTAACCATGCACTTAAAGATACAAGCCAGGGATCCTATTCCCAAGTATTTACCCAAGAGAAATGAAAACACATGTCCACACAAAACTTAAATGCAGATGTTCATAGCAGCTTTATTCATAATGGTCTAAAGCAGCTTTATTCATAATGGTCTAAAGCTGATGATAACTCAAATATCATCAACCCATAAATAGATAAATTGGGGCATATGCATAAAATGGAATACTACTAAGCAATAAAAATCTAAATGCTAATGAAGGATGCAACAACATGGGTGGAACCTCAAATGCATTTTGCTAAGTGGAAGAAGCCAGACATAAAAGCTGCATACTGTGATCCCATTTACATGACATTCTGGAATGTCATCAACCTCATCTCAACATTTACTTTTGAAAATTCTCCAACAGTGTTTGGCTGCCTACAGAACAAATTGAAATTGCTTTCCTGGAAGTCAGTAATAATTCTCCATAACCTATCACTAACTTACTTTTCCAGCTTTACCTCCTAGTTCATTCCAATGATTCAAATCAAAGTGGGAGGTTCCTTTTCCTCTAAAATATTCTTAATACCACATCCACATAAAAATTTTATACTCACATAACAATGTCCTTCTGCACTGATGAAAGAAATCAAAGATGACACAAATAGATGGAGAACTATACCATGTTCATGGATTGGAAGAATCAATATAGTGAAAATGAGTATACTACCCAAAGCAATCTATAGATCCAATGCAATACCTATCAAGCTAACAACGGTATTTTTCACAGAACTAGAACACATAATTTCACAATCTGTATGGAAATACAAAACCTCAAATAGTCAAAGCAATCTTGAGAAAGAAGAATGGATCTGGAGAAATCAGCCTGCCTGACCCCAGACATACTACAAAGCTACAGTCATCAAGACAGTATGGTACTGGCACAAAGGCAGAAATATAGATCAATGGAACAAAATAGAAAGCCCAGAGATAAATAAACCCATGCACATATGGACACCTTATCTTTGACAAAGGAGGCAAGAATACACAATGGAGAAAAGATAATCTCTTTAACAAGTGGTGCTGGGAAAACTGGTCAACCACCTGTAAAAGAATGAAACTAGAACACTTTTTTTTTCCCCATTTATTTTTATTAGTTGGAGGCTAATTACTTTACAATATTGTAGTGGTTTTTGTCATAAATTGACATGAATCAGCCATAGATTTACATGTAGAACACTTTCTAACACCATACACAAAAATAAACTAAAAATGGATTAAAGATCTAAGATCTAAAGTTTCTAAGGCCAGAAACTATAAAACTCCTAGAGGAAAACATAGGCAAAACACTTTCTGACATAAATCACAGCAGGATCCTCTATGACCCACCTCCCAGAGTAATGGAAATAAAAGCAAAATGGAAACTAATTAAACTTAACAACTTTTGCACAACAAAGGAAACTATAAGCAAGATGAAAAGACAGCCTTCAGAATGGGAGAAAATAACAGCAAATGAAGCATCTAACAAAGAATTAATCTTAAAAATATACAAGCAGCTCATGCTGCTCAATACCAGAAAAATAAACAGCGCAATCAAAAAATGGGGCAAAAAACTAAACAGACATTTTCTCCAAAGAAAACATACAGATGTCAAACAAACACATGAAAAGATGCTCAACATCACTCATTATCAGAGAAATGCAAATCAAAACCACAATGAGGTACCATCCCACGCTGGTCAGAATGGCTGCTATCAAAAAGTCTACAAACAATAAATGCTGGAGAGGGTGCGGAGAAAAGAAAATTACACTGTTGGTGGGAAAGAAAACTAGTACAGCCACTATGGAAAACAGTGTGGAGATTCCTTAAAAAACTGGAAATAGAACTGCCATCTGACCCAGCAATCCTACTACTGGGCATACACACCAAGGAAACCAGAATTGAAAGAGACACATATGCCTCAATGTTCATTGCAGCGCTGTTCACAATAGCTAAGATGTGGAAGCAACCTATGTGTCCATCAGCAGACGAATGGATAAGAAAGCTGTGGTTTTACATACACACAATGGAATATTACTCAGCTATTGAAAAGAATGCATTTGAATGAGTTCTAATGAGGTAGATGAAACTGGAGCCTATTAAACGGAGTGAAGTAAGTCAGAAAGAAAAACACCAATACAGTACATTAACGCATACATATGGAATTTAGAAAGATGGTAACGACGACCCTATATACAATACAGCCAAAAGAGACACAAATATAAAGAATAGACTTTTGGACTCTGAGGGAGAAAGTGAGGGGGAGATGATTTGAGAGAATAGCATTGAAACATGTATATTACCACATGTAAAATAAATCACCAGTCCAAGTTCAATACATGAAACAGGGCACTCAGAGCAGGTGCACTGGGACAACCCTAAGGGATGGGATGGGGAGGGATGTGGGAAGGCGTTCAGGATGGAGTACACATGTACACCCATGCCTGATTCATGTCAACGTCTGGCAAAAGCCACCACAATATTGTAAAGTAATTAGCCTTCAATTAAAATAAATAAACTAATTTTAAAAATATATGTCCTTCTGACTATCTTCACCTATCAAAATCCTTCCAGTCCTTTAAGGGTTAAGGACTACCTCCTCCAGAACAACTCAGTCTAATTAGGTTTCCTTGCCCAGAGTTCATAAAAGGTCAAAACTCCTCTTCAGAAATTTATCACATGTATCCTGAAAAAACCCTTAGACTGTGATCTTATCTCTCTTACATTTTACTTTAACTATATCATAGAGATCTCTTGTCTTTCTCCCAGTTCTATAAACACACAATAGGTAAAAGCAGTCTTTTGCATCTCCATATTTCTCAGAGTCTTTGTTATAGCATTCTGTGTAAGTTGTTCAGTCGTGTCTGACTCTTTGTGATCCCATGGACTGTAGTCCACCAGGCACCTCTGTCCATGAAATTCTCCAGGCAAGAATATTGGAGTGGGTGGCCATTTCCTTCTCCAGGGGATCTTCCAGACGCAGGGATCAAACACAAGTCTCCTGCACTGCAGGCAAATTCTCTACTATCTGAGCTACAAAGAAGTCACCATTATAATTGCATTTATAAAATAATGAAAATCTTTTTATAATAGGACTTTAAAATTAGCTCCCAAATACCACTTTTCAAGAAGCTACAGAGTGAAGGTCTCTAGAATATTCAGTTTGTGAATCCAGAAAGAAGACAATACATTAGGAAGCATAAAAACAAGAAATCCAATATATGGAGAAGCAAACAGGTTCTCACGTTAATGGTGAAAGGAGATCTCAGACAAAGGGTTATGTACTCAAATCGGATCAGATGAGGCCTGTCTTCATCATACCAACTGCTCTGTTTCTTGTTTCAATTTGACAAAATTAACAAAGAAGAAAGTGAAAGTGAAAGTGAAGCCACTCAGTCCTGTCTGACTCTTTGAGACCCCATGGACTGTAGCCTACCAGGCTCCTCCATCCATGGGATTTTCCAGGCAAGAATACTGGAGTGGGTTGCCATTTCCTTCTCCAGGAGATCTCCCCAACCCAGGGATTGAACCTGGGTCTCCTGCATTGTAGGCAGATGCTTTACCATCTGAGCAAAACAGAGTCTTGAAAAGTGGACAAATCTAGGTGTTGTTATTATGGATACACCAGTTAAGCTTGTAAAAAGTACTGTAATTTTAACTTATGTGTCATATGTCAAATATGTTGAGGTCTGCACTCTCTTAACATTAGTATGACATTAAAATCAACTTCTCATCCTAACAGGAAAAAAAGAAAAAAAGGACAAAAACAAATAAACCAAAAACGCCATGAGATCGTAGGAGGAAAGCACAGAAAATCCCTAGGATAATGCCTGTGCACTAGGCTTTGAAAACTGTCTCCAGAAGAGATGTCTGCAAGAAAAGTTATTAGAAGTGATAGACTGCTTAATGTGATTGACCTTGTAGGAAATTGTACTGTCAGGCCATGGAAAACGTGGGAAGAATTAGCAGTAGGTGCAAAGAAAACTAAGCATATAAAAACAAGGCAATTATTAATTTATGGTAAAATAAATAGAGAAGAAACAAAATTATAGTAAATGTCAGTGCTTGGCTGTTAATGATGCTTAGACAGACACAATACTGTCAACACTGAGTATCTGCTTCTCTAAAAATTCAATGATAAGATGATACAGACACTATGGAAAACAATATGGCAAGTCCTCAAAAAATTAAAAATAGAATTAACATGGTCAAGCGAGGAGATGAAAAATGTTGCCCCTAGGGGGAGGGCTGTGATGAGCGGTGAGAGAACCACTATAAGTCCCCTACACATGAACCTCAGGTTGCAAACTTTCAAAGATGCAAATGTGCGTTTCCATGTCTAGTCATGAAAGCTAGTTCACATGCCTGGCATCCATTGTATGTGCGCGTGTGTATCCTCTACAAGTGGTTTTTTTATGTACTTTACTACACAGTACTGTGTAGAGTATGGTAGTATAGTACCTTTATTTCAAGCCCAGAATGACTGGAAACAAGCATAAAAGCAGCAGTGATGTAGTTGGGACTACTGAACTTTTCAAGGTACTATTACTGTAATTAAAAGTGTCTATTCTACGTGCTTTTCTTTTTTTTTATGTATTATTTGTGGGAAAAGTACTATAAACCTATTACAACACAGTACTATATAGCTGACTGGGCTAGTTAGATACCTACACTAACTTCGCTGGAATTAATAAGCAAATTGGGCTTATGAACATGCTCTCAGAATAGAACTCATTTGTTTGGAGGGGATTACTGTATTATAAATCTTTCAATTTTTAAAATATTTTTAATCATATGCATATATTTCTTTTTAATATTTACAAGTTATCCACCAGAATTTGCATGGTTGGTGGTGATGGTGTTTAGTCTTCCACCTAACCCTGCCCATATTTTCAATTATTAAAACATCAACTAAAAAAAAATACTAAGAATAGCCAAATAAAGCCTGCACCAAAAAAAGTGTCAGAATTAAAGGACTACATATGCACAAGTAATCAACCACGAGCAAATGATTCTAATTTTAAGAACATTCATACAAAACTTAGTAATTATAAATTTAGTAGACTATTCTTATTTTAAGAACACATAAAATTTGGTATTTATAAAATTTAGTGAAGTCAAACACTTTCATTTTACATAATTAGTGTCCTATATTCTTAAGAATAAAGATGTACATAACATGTACATAACGGGTTATGTGGCAAACAGCTAATGTAAAATCACATTATTACAGATCAGCTCTATTAAACCCTAAGAATGCCCAGACTAGGGAAGAAGGAAGAGGACACAAACGTCTAAGAACCTCACGGGTGAAGTAAGAGAGTTTCGATATGAGTTATTTATATACTTAACAAGCATGAAGGACTAGCCTAGCAGGGGATGGGAAAAGTCTAAAATGATGCTTCAAAGGAAAAGGGAGGTAAGAGGATCATGAGCACTTGACCTTAGACAGTACTGGATCCACTGAGCTGCATTAATACCAGCAGCACACTCTGGTAACCAGCAGAACATTCTGAATTCAGAAACTAGGGCATTTACTGTAAATCTGTCAAATTATCCACGAGTCATCAGTGGGAAAAGAGACTGTCCCTTAAAAATATTCACTTTGTAGGAAACTGCTGCAAAATAACTTCTAGGCAATGGTTAAGAGACGTCTACTTTGTTGGTTACTAAAAGAACTGAACTGAACTGATAGTAAAAAGAATACAGGTTTTGAATCAAGGCAGATATGGCTCCACCACTGACTAGCTGTAAAAGCTAGGCAGTGCCCACCTCCTCCCACATAATTTTCATCATCCTTAAACTCCACTTGGCACCTAGGTTTTCCATGGTCTGAGCCTCGCTTACCTCTCCTAAGAGTATTTAATCACTCCAAGCCTCAGGCTTTATCTACCTACAAAAATGAACCAATGACTAACCCTCAAAGTGGTCGCTATTTCACATTTAGAGCTTTACTTTTTATTTAAATATCCTTCTTCACTCCTCCCTCCTCCCACTGACTTTTCCCTTTCCACTTGGTTAATTTCTACTTCCCTTACAGAACTGGGTGCAGACACCTTTCTAATCTATGGTAACTCATTCCACAGCATCCCATGATTTCTCTTACAGTGGCTATTAGCAGCTCATTGCTGCTGTTATGACAAATCACCACAAATACAGTGGCTTAAAACTTTTTCCTAATTTGGTGAAATACTAAGAAATTAATTTTATTTGTAGGGTGCAAATGTGCACTTTAATAATAAATGTCCTGGAGAATTTTTTTTTACCATGATCATAATCAACTAAAAAATAGTGAACATACAGAAAACCAAATTCTGTGTACAGAAGTCCAAATTATCTTCATGTTATTATAATAAATATACATTTTAAAAGCACAATCACAGTATTTATATTATGGTCTATTTTTGAAACTAATATAAGTTTATGTGATATTTCTAATAGAGTAGGTATAGCTCAAAGGTATCAGTTCCCCACATCACACATTTCATTGTTTTTTTTAAAAAGTCTAGAATAGTTACACTGGACACCACAAGATAGTATAAGAATCTTTTACTTATTTTCAAGGAATTTTGATTTATCATAATGCCACAAAGCAAAAAAAGTCACTAAAATTAGAGCCTCAGGAGTATGTATGCACTACATGACACCGGCTAATAAGTTACTTTTACTGCCATTTGTGCACTGCTCTCAGAAGGAAACCACCTAATTTTACCACCTCTGCCATTTACTAGATATAAGCCTTGGGGGTAAACCATTCAAATCTCCAATTTTCTATTTCCATCCTTAAAATAAGGAGCTTGGACTAGCTGAGTAAAGGGCCCATGTCATAATCAGAATCTCTAGCGGTCCTTTGAAAACTACAGAATCCACCACAGAGATTATAAAACCTACTGGAAGAGTTTATCCAGTCTCACTCCATCCCTAGTTTCAAATTCAGCTTCATGAAGAATCACTGCACGTAAATAAAATGTTACTGATGGGAATGGATATGTGGTGCAGACAGCAAAGAGGTCAGGAAGCACTAATGTGTAAGATTCAGTCCTAACAGCACATCCAGCGCTGAATTTACACTAGTCCTCAATTCTCAATGCAGAGCTCCTATCTGGCAGTCCTGGTTGCTACATCTCAAGAAAGATCAGAACAGAGCGGGAGGAAGTTCTGAGAAATGTAAATGAGAGAGTATAGCAGAAGGAACACTGGCAATGAACCGGAAAGGTTTTACATTCAGGAAATTGTGGCTACTAGACAAAGATACAGAAGATTTTTTTTTTTAATCTTTCAAAATCCACAAATCATAAAGCATAAAGATAGGCTGAAAATCTAAAAGACATAAGTTTTGATGTTTAGAAGGATAATTTTAGCAGAAATAAAAAGTTTTTCTTCACACAGAAGTAACAGATTATAGAATTCTTTAGAGCAAGAAATGGTAGAGAACAAAAGTATAAATAACATCTCATAAAAGATTTAAGGAATGCATGGGTGACAAATTTATAATAGTTCATATTAAAAGGAACTGGGATTTTTAAAATGCAAATGCTTATTTTTTAAAGAGAAGTCTGTTATACAAGCAACTAGCTGAAAGGCTACAAAATAGCTTACAGTAATTTTGTAGCATTACAAAACATGGTCACCCACATAACTGACATTTTTAAAATGTGATTTTACATGTTAAAGAATACTTCATTTTTTAATCTATAAAATGTAATATTGTTTAATATGCATGTGCTTATCATTAGTCAAAAGAGTGTCTGAATGTAAATAGGTGAATCTTTTTTTTTTTAAACTTCAATGGAAAAGAATGTCTTAGCAAATCTAGAGATGTGTCTTGCTAAATTTTGGTATACTTTAAAGGTGACCTTTACAGTCACATGAGATTTAAATACATTTTTCTCTTCTAGAGTGGAAAATAGTAGCATCAGTAGTTTGAGTGGCATGTAGAAAACTTGCAATGAAACAATTCCTTAAGCTTTCCAATAAGTACCTTCACAAGGTAATTTGTCCTTTGGTGTATAAAATATCATTTAATTAGGAAATATATTAAAAGCACGCTTTAATGCAGTGAGGAAATGCAGTGGATTTGATGATGAATTAGTCACTGAAGACATTCCCAACCCTCTATGGTATTTTGTGGCTAATCTTTGTTACACAGATACTGGGTTCTCATCAAGCACTTAAAAATTCACTCCATTGAATTTAAGGAGATTGTTCTAAGCTGCCAATGCCACATCACTTGGAAGCTTAAGAGAAGTTCCCCACCCCCACTGTATAAATATTCAAGACAGAACTATTTCCCTGTGAGGATTCAGCACACCACATCCTATTTCCCTTTTCACTAAGTCACTACAAGATATTTGATCTTCATTAGCCAACCAATACTGAACCACTCCCCAACACTACACACCTTCCCCAATCTACCCTCAAAACCCTTCTTCCATTAAACCTGGAAACCTATCCTACCAATGGCGGACTCCTCAGGTCAATCCCTTCACCTTGTCAAGTGAAATTGGTTTCCATAGGGCCATGAATTTATCTGCAAACTTTTAACAAAGCTTTTTTCTTTTTTCTCTCGAACCTTATATGCCTGGGGTGAAGCACTCACATGAGGGTCTGCCTCCTTCGCATCGCTGCTTTCTAAGCCATTGTTCCCCATCTTCCAGACAAAATCCCACTCCTTCAAAACAGGAGACTTTCTCCACTGTGTCCATATGCTAACCTCCATGTCCATGGAAATGGCACAGAGACACTGCTCGCTGCCTCAACAATGAAGTAGAGTCTGAAATCAAACTCAAGATCTGCTTGACAAGCCACAGGCTCCAGTGAGGGACTTCGCCCCACAGGGGAAGGGACATGATAGACACCATTATGGACTAAAAGTGTCCCAGTCTCCACTCCCTTACAAATACCTTCCTCTCCCCCACTCCCTGTCTGTGTTTCATCTGCATTCTTCTGACCTACCTCCAAGTAGATACACACTGCTAAAGAGCACTACAACAGGACTATCTTCCCTTGACATATATTAGAGGTCACAAATAGGCACCCAGCCCTGCCCCACACTGAAGTTCCCCTAGGAAGCTATCTGTCCCATCCACCTAGACTCTGATTTTACAAACAACCCTCTTTCTTAAAACTTCTCACAATCCCACCTCCAACCTCACTAAGAGGATGCCTCATGGATCATAAAGAAAGCAGACGTCACTGCACTGAGAATCTTTCAACTTCCCACCACTAAAGCTCCAGACCATGTGTATCTACATTCATCTTCTCACTGCCTTTCTGTCATAATGGAAAAAGCATCTCAGCTCTTACCAAACTCAATTCTATAGATCCTGCCTTCTTATCAACAGAAGGACCTCTTTCCTCTTCCTTTTTCCCCTCAGTCATGAATCATAACTCTACTAGATCAACCCCATGAGCACATTCACATGCTTTATTTTTCCCATTTTAAAGAAAAGTTACTCACTTCTCTCTACCCTTCATTGCCTTCCAGGTACTACCTAATCTCTCTGTCCCTCTTAACAAACTTCTCTACAGACGGTCCCATAAATTGTTTCTACTTCCTCAACTTCACCTAACTCTCTAGCTTCTACTCCATCACTCCTTGAAATTGTTCTTTTCAAACTAACAAGAATCTCCAAGATGTGGCATTCCAGGAATAGTGTTACGTCATCTTTTTGGATTTCTCAGTTTAATGAAACACAATGGATCATTCCTTCCTAGAAACATTCTCTTCTCTCCATTCTTTCTTTAAATATTCTCTTTGCTACAATGCTGGGCTTCTCTGGTGGCGCAGACAGTAAAGAATCCACCTGCAATGAGGGAGACCTGGGTTCAATCCCTGGGATGGGAGTCCCCTGGAGGAGGCCACTCCAGTATCCTTGCCTTGAGAATCCCCATGGATAGAGGAGCCTGGTGGGCTACAGTCCATGGGGTCGCAAAGAGTCAGACACAACTGAGCAACTGAATTGAACTGAACTGAGGGCTTTGAGAGACAATTAGGTCATGAGGGCAGAGCCACCATGAATGAGATTAATGGTCTTATAAAAGGAGCCTGAGAGAGCTCTCTTCTCCCTTCTGCCATGTGGGGGAACAGGAAGTCTGTCCAGAAGAGGGTCCCCACCCAACCATGCTGGCACCCTGATCTCAGACTTCCATTTCTGTAGTTTATAAGCCACCCAATCCGTGGTGTTTGTTATAACAGACTGAATAGGCAAGAACACCAACCAAGAAAGCTGCATTTTCTAAAAGTTCCATCTGTTAATAAACATTTAGAAAATCTATACTGTACTCAGTAAATCAGATCACCAACTCTTTTGTCACTAATTGAAGCAAAGACTATTCAAATTGACTACAGACAAACAACTGATGATGACTCAGCCTTCCGCTCATTTAACCACAGACAGTACTGTCAAACAGGCTGAAGGTCAATGGATTTATAAGGAAGACACAGTACGACACAGCAGACGATGATAATTTGGGGTAATCTTTTGTTGAGCATGTACCATGTACAAGGAACTTTTATACATAATTTCTGATCTTCACAATAGTCTCACTCATTAGATATTATGTTCTGTACAAGTGGGGGCTTACTTGGTGGCTCAGTGGTAAAGAATCCACCTGCCAGATGCAGGTTTGATATCTGAGTCGGGAAGATTCCCTGGAGAAGGAACCCACTCCAGGATTCTTGCCTGGAAAATCCCATGGACAGAGGAGGCTGGTGGGCTTCATAGGAGTCCATGGGGACACAAAGAGTCAGATATAACTTAGTGACTAAAACAACGAACAAGAAGAAGAAGCAAGGAACTGAGACTCAGTGAATTGAAATAACTTGGTCAAAGTTCACACAAATAAGTGAATAAAGTACAGATGTTAATCAAGAACTATTAGATATCATAGCCAGTGTACTTTCTGTCCTGACTATACAAACTAAGAAATGCCTTAAAGTAGGTAGCAAAAGCTGGCTTCCAGGGATGAGGACAAAGAGAAAAATATCCAGTAATTAATGATCTATAGGATCATTTATTCTTTATAACATAAAGTTATATTGTCTCATTTCCCTCACAATATTTCAGGATAAATAACTATGTACATGTATGTGTGCAAGTATGTGTGTCTGTGTATATATACACACATATGCATGAATACATGCACACCAGGGTTAAAATAACATTTCAGATCCAACTGAGGCATCTACGCTCCAAAAGTTACCATAGTAAATTTCAACTATCATTATCTCAATGTGCACTACAGAATTTGTTAATGGGCATTAAGAAATGTAAAAAAAAAAATTCATTGGTAAAAAGAATGGTAGTCAAGATATGTCCTAGGCTTCCCAGGTGGCCCTAAGTGGTAAAGAATCCACCTGCTGATGCGGGAGACACAGATCAGATCCCTGAGCAGGAAAGATCCCCTAGAGTAGGAAGTGGCAACCCACTCCAGTATTCTTGCCTTGGAAACTGCATGGGCAGAGAAGCCTGGCAGGCTACAGTCCACGGGGTCACAAAGAGTCGGACACAACTAAGCACAAGGTATTTCAATTAGTTTAAAATGTCAGACATAGACCTGTTGGTTACAGAATCCAAAATATCGAGAGCCAGTAATGTTTAAGAACTAAGAATTTTTTGTACATTAGGAAACCATTATGAAAGTATCTAAATGGCATATTAACCCCAACTACAGTCTGAAGTAGCAAACACATTAATATTTCTGCATCTAGGAACAAAGTTATTTGCACTAAGCAGGATAAATAAAGACTATAATAAATAGCCTCATGTCAATTCAAAGCATTCGGTTATCAGAGCCTACTGGATTTTGGTATGACAGATAAGGGACTGTGGACCTATAACTATGAATGGCCAAATTACTTAGTCAAACTGCAATTCAGACAAAACATTTCCTCTGAAAGCTGATATTAAACGTCACACGTTATGCCGCAATAACAGTGTTCCAAGGCAATCTAATAACCCTTCACCCCTCCAGAATCTGGCTGCTGACAATGATGTACATTCAGAATATGGCTGGACGATAAGGGAAAAACCACAGTATAAGGCTGTTCCATGGCCACTACAACAGGCACAATGGCCACGTTCTGGAAGAGAGTTACATTTATACATAGCAGATGCTCCTATATCTTTAATCAGATCAGGTTTCTAAACTCAACACAGATAAGAACCAGTACTGGAATGACAAAGATCCAAGAGGTGGGTACACAGAGCTGTCATCAGCAACAGCTAAAGTTCTGATAACAAAGAAGAAAAAGAAAACTATTTTTAAAGGAAGGTAAGAACCTGATAGCAGGCAAAAAGATTTGGATTCCAGTCTCAGCTCTGTCTATATGAGCTGTGTGATCTTATGTCTTGCTTAACTTCTCTCTGCTTCAATTTATTCATTGACAATGTTGATGAAAATTCTGCCCATCTCTTATGGTTGTTGTAAGGATAAAATAATACAAGGGAAGAGCTTAGCACAGAGCCTGACCATGAGGAGATGGCCAATAAAATTTATACACTAAAAACAAAGCACAGAATCTCACAAAGCATAGCAACCTGAATAAATTTGCTACCGATTCTTCAGAACATGGAGAGCACTGTCACAATTCAGTTTAGAAAAATGTCATCTTGGCTGTGTGCCGTGCCTTTGAACATGTCATTTAATTTCTCTGAGCCGAAGAGCATTACAGTAAACCAAGTATTCTCAACGGAAGAGATAAACGGTTTTTTTGGTGGGGTGAGGTGGTAGAGTAAGTGAGAAAAATTGGCTCTTTTTATGAAGAAATCATATACCTATAAAGTACCAAGACAGATCACAGTATTACAATGTCCTGGGAGCAGGAAACTGAAAGTGTTCTTTAAGGGGGATGATAATGTCAAGAAGGCTAAGAAACACCAGTTTAAGTGAACTGTAAGGTTCATGTACAGCTCTTACAGTTCCTTAATTCTATCTTCATAACAATAATGCCAAGGATTCAAAAAATGTTTAATATAGGTTCACGTACTATACTTAAGAAGGTAAGGAAAGATTTCTATATTCTAGAAATATCTCCAATTAAACAGTTAAAAATTGTAAATATCATTCTGTTTAAAATAAAAAATCCTAGCAATAGAGCTATTATTCATGCTGGGATTCTGTGAGCCACAATTTTGTTGAATTTTCTCTGCTTTATAGATAATAATATATCTAAATCATGTCTATATATTAACATGTTTATTCATTTCCCCCTGAAATGCAGAAAGAAAATAGAGTAAAGAGAATGACTTGTTAACTACTATGAAACTGGAACACTATGGTCGTCTCAGCTTTGATAAATGAAAGATCACCTTGGAATATAATTCATTTATAATTGCTTCTTCCATCTAATCTAACTACTGCTGTAGGCTGTCTTAAAATATTTACAAAGTAAAAGCAAAAAAAAAACTGGAGTTGCTAAATAAAGCAGGCCACGCATTCCAAAGTGATCAATTTTTCCAGTATTGTTTACAATATAAACAAAGTCATAATTCTTACAGATGGAATATTTGGAAACACAGGCAAAGTACACTTAAGGATGATCTCTCTCATCCTTATGTTTGGAGTTTCTAACTGAGATACAATCGACATATGTGACTATATTAGCTTACCATGATCTGATACATGTATATACTGCAAAATGATTTGCACAGCAAGTTTAGTTAACATCCATGACCACACATGGTTACAGATTTTTCTTGTGATGGGAAATTTTAAGATTTAGTAATTTTCAAATACACAATATTGTTAACCATAATTACCATGCTTTACATTACAGCCCCAGAATGTAAGTTTGTACTTTAAAGATGCTTTTAATTCCCCTTCTTCCCCACCTTAGTTTTAGAATCCTTACTATGCCCAAATTACCTGTCACAACAAAACAAAAGCAGTTGTTCTAAATTGCTAGAAAGATCAATATTACAACTATATTCTGCTTTAACCACTTCAGAGTTTTGTATTTCCTACACTTGTTTTTATCTTCTCCAGAATCCAAGGGAGACAGAGCAACATATTCATGTTCATGAACTGACTCATAATTTTCTTTGAGTTTCCCAAAATTTACAATATAGATTCTAACTAAAAGTGACATTTTAAAAATGTACAAAATACATCCAGATCAAACTGTTACTAAACATTTGGCTTTAATTCATTACTAGTAATATGTATAATAAAGTGTTCCATTTTATTCACTGCAAAATAAATGTGGTTTTGATATCAAATTAGCTTTCAGGCATTTGCATCTGAATATATAAGATGCGTGTGAAGTCATAATTTCACTTAGACACAGGTATTCCCAGTACTATGCAGGAAGTACACACTTTCTTTTACCGAAGATGAATATAAATACACAGCCTTAAAGAGATGCTAACCACTGGTAACACTGCCCCAAATTCTAGATGTTCAAGTGACAGAAAAATTTCTCTTATAAACACATGCTATTTTAGACTGTTCCAAACATACTGACAAGACAGAGTAATGGAAAGAAAAGATAATAAATGAGTTGAAGCCCAATATACACTTAGTATATTTTAGGAGTCTAGTGTGGATCCATGTGTTCACATCCTCAAATGAGGATAACCTGGCCACATAGCACATGTTTCACTATTAGGGATAATGTTACCCTCAGGCGCCATAATACCAAAGTGTTCTTTAACATCAGAGTACCACAAAATGTATTCTAGGCAAAACTGAGAGGCATAAGAAAATCAGAACTCATAAAATGACCACTGTCGAGGTTTAGACTTACTCAAGGAAAAACTCCATAGCAGAAATTCAATTAGATAACGTATCACACTCTATATGAAGTCTGATAATATGAACTCAGCACAGCATAATATTTTTTTTAAAAAAATAATAAAATATGCATCTAGTAGGCACATCTTCTACATGCTTCCATGAGAAAGCCAAAGCAATCAAATTCTCAACTTGACAATATACATACATACACCTGCCAAGGCCTCAGCCAATACCTTTGTTTTAGATTGATCCATGATGTTTTTAAGTACTCCGTGGTTTCTTTCACATTTCTCGTGTCATCACTACCATATTCTTCCAGCAGTTTCTGCAGGACATTATCGAATGCCATTACAACACCATCTCCAGGAGCCAGATCTTGAAGCAACATCTAAGGTGTAATTTCAGATGTAATCATTAACACTGGATCATTCAGTTACAAATATGACCGAAACACTAGGTCCTTTCAATAGGTTTTAATATGTTTCAGACACAGATATCAAAAGAAAGGAACATATTATAAGACAAATTCTCGCATGTAAGCTCAAACAAAAATAATTCTGGAAGTGAAAAGTGATCAAGTACATAGCAAGTAGATAGCAGATGGTGTTAAAAGATTACTATCTTTTCCTCTCCGATATATTTTAATTCCTCAAACCATTTGTCTTGTTCATTACAAATGCTATGCATCTAATCAAAACAGGAATATGCATCTCACAGGAATGAATTTACTACAGAGTTAGTTCCTCTATATGTGCTTGGAGATACAGAAAGATCGACAATATGGAAATCTTCCTCCCCCTGGATCACTATGCCTGCTTACAAAGTTAACTGTTGGGTGGATCTAGTAGTGAAGCAAGGGTTACTGAGAGTTGCCTGAGTACACTATATTGATGCTGTGTGTCCATAGGCATTGGCTGTATGGTACATGTTTTTTTTTTTTTACCCCTGAGAGCCCCTGCATCAAGATACTTCCCATGAAACCTAAATGACTAATGAATGTTCCCATAATTTTTGGAGCAACTCGCAGAAAAATCCATCCTAGAGTACCAGAAGAACAGAACCATGCTGCTAATTCAGTTCAGTCGATCAGTCGTGTCTGACTCTTTGCAACCTCATGAACTACAGCATGCCAGGCTTGCTCAAACTCAAGTCCATCGCGTCAGTGATGCCATCCAACCATCGTGTCCTCTGTCATCCCTTTCTCCTCCTGCCTTCAATCTTTCCCAGCATCAGGGTCTTTTCCAAGGAGTCAGTTTTTCATATCAGGTGGCCAAAGTATTGGACTTTCAGCTTTAGCATCAGTCCTTCCAATGAACAATCAGGAAAAATTTCCTTTACAATTGATTGGTATGATTTCCTTGCAGTCCAAGGGACTCTCAAGTGTCTTCTCCATCACCCAGTTCAAAAGCATCAATTCTTCAGTGCTCAGCTTTCTTTATGGTCCAACTCTCACATCCATACATGACTACTGGAAAAACCATAGCTTTGACTAGATGGACCTTTGCTGAGAAAGTAATGTCTATGCTTTTTAATATACTGTCTAGGTTGGTCATAGATTTTCTAAGAGGAAGCATCTTCTAATTTCATGGCTGCAGTCACTGTCTGCAGTGATTTGGGAGCCCAAAAAAATAAAGTCTTTTACTGTTTCCATTGTTTCCCATCTATTTGCAATGAAGTGATGGGACCAGATACCATGATCTTTGCTTTTTGAACGCTGAGTTTTAAAACAGCTTTTTCACTCTCCTCTTTTACTTTCATCAAGAGGCTCTTTAGTTCTTCTTTGCTTCCTGCCATAAGGGTAGTGTCATCTGCGTATCTGAGGTTATTGATATCTCTCCCAGCTATCTTGATTCTAGCTTGTGCTTCGTCCAGCCCAGCATTTCTCATGATGTACTCTGTAAATGAGTTAAATAAGCAGGATGACAATACACAGCCTCGATGTACTCCTTTCCTGATTTGGAACCAGTCTGTTGCTTCATCTCCAGTTCTAACTGTTGCTTCTTGACCTGAATACAGATGTCTAAGGAGGCAAGTAAAGGATCTGGTATTCCCATCTCTTTCAGAATTTTCCACAGTTTAATGTGATCCACACAGTCAAAGGCTTTGGCATAGTCAATAAAGCAGAAGTAGATGTTTTTCTGGAACCCTCTTGCTTTTTTGATGATTGGACAAATGTTGGCAATTTGATCTCTGATTCCTCTGCCTTTTCTAAATCCAACTTGAACATCTGGAAGTTCATGGTTCACATACTGTTGAAGCCTAGCTTGGAGAATTTTGAGCATTACTTTGCTAGCATGTGAGAAGAGTGCAATTGTGCTGTAGTTTGAGCATTCTTTGGCATTGCTTTTCTTTGGGATTGGAATGAAAACTGACCTTTTCCAGTCCTGTGGCCACTGCTGAGCTTTCCAAATTTGCTGGCATATTGAATGCAGCACTTTCACAGCATCATCTTTTAAGATTTGAAATAGCTCAACTGGAATTCCATCACCTCCACTAGCTTCATTCATAGTGATGCTTCCTAAGGCCCACTTGACTTCACATTCCAGGATGTCTGGCTCCAGGTGAGTGATCATACCATCATGGTTATCTGGGTCATGAAGATCTTTTTTGTATAGTTCTTCTGTGTATTCTTGCCACCTCTTAATATCTTCTGCTTCTATTAGGTCTATACCATTTCTGTCCTTTATTTTGTCCCTCTTTGCGTGAAATGTTCCCTTGGTATCTCTAATTTTCTTGAAGAGATCTCTAGTCATTCCCATTCTATTGTTTTCCTCTATTTCTTTGCACTGATCGTTGAGGAAGGCTTTCTTATCTCTCCTTGCTACTCTTTGGAACTCTGCATTCAAATGGGTATATCTTTCCTTTTCACTTTTGCTTTTCGCTTCTCTTTTCTCAGCTCTCTGTAAGGCCTCCTCAGACAACCATTTTGCCTTTTTGCATTTCTTTTTCTTAGGGATGGTCTTGATCCCTGTATCCTGTACAATGTCACGAACCTCGGTCCATAGTTCTTCAGGGACTCTGTTGATCAGATCTAATCCCTTGAATCAGTTTGTCACTTTCACTGTTTAACCGTAAGGGATTTGATTTGGTCATGCCTGAGGGGTCTAGTGGTTTTCCCTATATTCTTCAATTTAAGGCTGACTTTGGCAATAAGGAGCTCATGATCTGATCCACAGTCAGCTCCCAGTCTTCTTTCTCTGACTGTACAGAGCTTCTCTATCTTTGGCTGCAAAGAATATAATCAATCTTATTTAGATATTGACCATCTGGTGATGTCCATGTGTAGAGTCTTCTCTTGTGTTGTTGGAACAGGGTGTTTGCTATGACCAGTGCATTCTCTTGGCAAAACTCTGTAAGCCTTTGCCCTGCTTCATTTTGTACTCTGAGGCCAAACTTGCCTGTTACCCCAGGTATCCCTTGACTTCCTACTTTTGCATTCCAGAGCCCTGTGATGAAAAGGACAGCTTTGATTCTCTCCCTTCCCTGATAAGCGACTGTTTGAAGCTGCCCTTTGGAACTTGGTGCTTCCCCAGTGGCTCAGAGAGTAAAGCGTCCGCGTGTAATGCGGGAGACCTGGGTTCGATCCCTAGGTTGGGAAGATCCCTTGGAGAAGGCAATGGCAACCCACTCTGGTGCTCTTGCCTGGAAAATCCCATGGACGGAGAAGCAAGCCTGTAGGCTACAGTCTATGGTAGGCTGCAGTCTGTGGGGTCGCAAAGAGTCGGACACAACTGAATGACTTCACTTCACCCACTTTGGAACTCAGGGAAGCCCAAGGAGGCTGCTGCTGCTGCTGCTAAGTCGCTTCAGTCGTGTCCGACTCTGTGCGACCCTATAGACGGCAGCCCACCAGGCTCCCCCATCCCTGGGATTCTGCAGGCAAGAACACTGGAGTGGGTTGCCATTTCCTTCTCCAATGCATGAAAGTGAAAAGTGAGTGTGAAGTCGCTTGGTGGTGTCCGACTCTTTGCGACCCCATGGACTGCAGCCTACCAGGCTCCTTCATCCCTGGGATTTTCCAGGCAAGAGTGCTGGAGTGGGGTGCCATTGCCTTCTCCGAAGGAGGCTGAATGAAGCCTATTTCCTACAAACAAGAAATGTAGCAGTAGCCTCTTAATATCCTGCTGCATTTCACCTACCTCCTCATCTCTCCTTCATCCTTCAACCTACTTTAACCTAGCTGTAAGGTCCCAAAAAAAAAAAAAAAAAAAAAGAAAAGGACAGCTTTTTTGGATGTTAATTCTAGAAGTTCTTGTAGGTCTTCATAGAACTGTTTAACTTCGCTTCTTGAGCAATACTGGTTGGGGCATAGATGTGGATTACTGAGATATGGCAAGTTTTGCATTTTTGAGATTGCACCCAAGCACTGCATTTCAGACTCTTTTCTTGACTATGATGGCTACTCCATTTCTTCTAAGGGATTCTTACCTACAGTAGTAGATATAATTATCATCTGAATTAAATTCACCCATTCCAGTCCACTTTAGTTCACTGATTCCAAAAATGTCGATGTTCACAGTTGCTAACTCCTTTTTGACCACTTCCAATTTACCTTGATTCATGGACTCCAATTTACCTTTATTCATGCACCTAACATTCTATAGCATTTTACTTCCATCACCAGTCACATGCATAATGAGCACTGTTTTTGCTTTGGCTCCATCTCTTCATTCTTTCTGGAGTTGTTTCTCCACTCTTCTCCAGTAGCATACTGGGCACCTACCGAACTGGGGAGTTCATCTTTCAGTGTCATATCTTTTTCCCTTTTCATAATGCTGCTATTTAGAAAAGAATATTCTGAATATAATGATTGAAATACTGATATCGTTTTCAATTGCATTCCTCTGGTTAAGAGTCCAAGGGCTTTGCTGATTATTATTTTTTGAGTCATTTGGTGAAAACAAATCAGCAGATAGCATAGAGAATGATAATGATAGCATAGCATAGAGATAGATAGAGAATGATCCAGAAAACCAGGATACCTGGCCACTTGATTTTTAAATTGCAATCATGAAAAGTCTACAGGTCTGAAGAATAACAACATGCTGCCCTGTTTCAGATTTTGCTTCCCGTATAGTCTATATTATATCCTTCACAAGCATACACCTTCATCTAGGCTATCTGAAGGGTAAATCAATGTTATACCAAAATATAACCTAACAACCATAACCTCCAATTCAAGAATATTTTCTATGATTGTAGAGAGGTTTAAAACAGCACTTTGAAGTACCATAAGTGTTCAATAACATCAACTCTATAATCAAACTAATCATAAAAAAGGTACTTGCTCTGATGATATTGATAAAACAGTTTGGTTATAAAGGTATTAAAAGAAACTAAACTTAATACTTGATTTGTTCACTACATGTCTGCTAAGTCTCTTCAGTCATGTCTGATTCTTTGCGACCCTATGGACTGTAGCCTGCCAGGCACTTCTGTCCATGGGATTTCCCAGGCATGAACATTGGAGTGGGCTGCCACGCCCTCCTCCAGGGGATCTTCCTGATCCAGGGATCAAACCCACATCTCTTAAGTCTCCTGCATTGGAAGGAGGGTTCTTTACCACTAGTGTCACCTTGGAAGCCCTTGTTCACTGAGTTCTCATGAAAATTTTGGGAGATTTCATAAGTAAAAATGACCTTCAACGTAAATACAGAGGGGAGCAAAAGGAGGATTCCTGAGATTCTGAAGGTGTTTTCTTTTTTGATTTTGGTTCATGGGTGTGTTTCCATCTGCAAAGAATCAGCGGGCTGTAATTCTGGGAGACATGTACATTTCTACTCATTATTCTGGAAATTTTCCAAAAAACCTTTCTGGTAAAATTCTTTATATAAATTTCAATGTACATTCTAAGCACTTGGGAAAACTTTATGATAAGGGTTCTAAAATTATGGTTAACAGTAGACTAAAAAAGCATATCCCACAAATTGGTAATGCCAGTAACTAATGAGCCTTACTTACTTGATTATCAGAAATCTGTTTGACAAGTGGATCCCTTCGAGCCTGTTGAAGAATGTAGAGGCGCGCCTCAAACTTTCTCATGAGCTCTTCAGTCTCCTCCCTGTGATCATCCCACTGGAGACTGTCAATAATCATGTCCTCCAACTGCTGCCGTCTTAGCTCCACACCATGCTGAGTGTTATCCCACTGGGTCTTGACCTTTTCCACTGGAGGAGGCATTACATTAAAAAAAAAAAAAAAAAAAAAAATCCCAGAAAGCAGCCATTAGGAAAAGGAAAAAATATATGACACCAAATTCATCATAAATAAGGTCATATATGGAAAAGAGAAAGGTAGCCAAACGGTACATACATTTTAAAAGAATTTTATTATGTCTGCCACACTATATGACTGATACATTTCTGAAATCATCCTTGAAGAAAAAAATGTTGAATTAAACTCTATTCTGATCGCATTAAAATATCTCACAATAAAGATATTTACTATTTTAAACTGATAAACAAAAAATTATTTAAAAAATTAATTCTTACCTAGTTTATATTTATAGAACCTAGTCTGAAGAAGGGAGATTTTGACAGTACTTTATGATATAATTTTATGACCACAGATACAGTCACTTGTCATCCTCTAAGGAAATGCTCCAAGGTAGCATTGATTTTAAGAGAAAACAAAATATTTAAGAGTTCTTTTCACATTTGTTTTTCTGTAGCATGAAACCTCTTTAAAAGGAAGTGTTTTTATATATTTAAGAGAAGCACTAAAAGTAAATGAGATTCAAGTTCTATGTATCAACAGTTTCTATTATAAAAAATCCATACTGACTCTTTTCCTCTCTCTTTTTTTACTCTTTCTTTTTATTTTTCTTTCTTTCATTTTCTTTTTCTGTCCCTTTCTCTTCTCGTTTCCTCTCTCCTACTTTCTTTCCTCTTCTATTTTTAAGAGGGAGTTATGAAAAAGAAGGGACTTCCCAGATGGCACTAATGGTAAAGAAGTCTCCAACTAGATTCAGTCCATGGGTCAGGAAGATCCCCTGGAGAAGCAAATGGCAACCTCTGCTGCCTGGAGAATCCCTTGGACAGAAGACCCTGGTCGGCTACAGTCCACAGCGTTGCAAAGAGTCAGACAAAACTAAACACACACACACAATCTACCAATTAATTTAAAAAGAAATAAAATGGCTCACTTAGTAAGAACACACCAACACTGTGAGATACTAAAAGTTCTCTGCTAACTCATCTCTTCTAATAACTTTGCTGGCGTCACATTCATGTTGAAATCAAAACATGTTTAAGACGGGGAACAGTTGACTTTCCTTGAGAAATATTAGGCAAGGTAATGAAATACCTTCCAGTTTATATTCTGCCACAAATATTTATTAAGGTCCTAATTGGTCCTGGGAAGTGTGGGAAATCTTGGGGCCAAAGAGGTGAAAATTTACAACTTATAGAAGGGAGAGCAAATTAATTGTGAGATCTACAATGAAATTATGGGGGGAAAGGCCATGGCAGGAACTAAAGATAGAAAATATAGTTCACCAGGGGTTAAAAGAGGGTGGGAAAGACTTTGCAGAGTGGGTGACATTTTATCTGCTGAGTAGAATTTCACCTGGGGAGAGAAGGCCAAGAAGAAGAAAACATAATGTGAATAAAGGCAAGAAGACTAGGAAATGTCAGGACGTTATAAGGAACAGATATCGTTCAGAACAGCTACAGACAGTGCTGAGGGCTAGAGAGAGGAAGGGAATGATGCAAACAGACAGTGATTGCCCCTACATGACATTCTTAAGAATCCTGACTGTTGTGTATGTCATACAGATTTAACAGAAGCCTTTAGGCCAGAAAGCCAATTTGAAACAGGGAACTTTGTTGCTGCTGAGTTGTACTTAATTTTTGTTTTGTTTCATGTTGTATTTAACTAAAGTATTCTCAAATTAGAGCCAGGTACACAGGTATACAGTAGCTACTCAATACATATTTTTGGATTGAATTATGAGGAGTTAAAAGACATGGTAAGACTTGATTTCAGTGAATATAAAAGGAGAATGGATTTGCATTCCTATGGGTTTCTCTAACTTTTGTCTTTTTGGTTTCTTTAAAAGAAATTCTAACCTAAATGAAAAAAAAAAAAAAAAGAAAACTTCAATGTATTACTAATTACTTAAAGAGTAATGTTGTTCATAGTTTAAGGAACTCATAGGGAATTATGACAATCTTCACAAAAAATTTAAAAACAAGGGAAAGCTATTTTATTAATAGAGATTATCAAATATCAAATTATAAAATAATATTAATTTCTGGCTGAATAATCTTCAAAAATGTGCATGTTACCATTTTCAAGGAAAGTGAATGATGCTGTATCATTTTATTTTTTAAATCTTACATTTTTCAGTGATTGCTGTTCTCACATCTGAACTGGAAGCTTTATTTTTCAGATTCTGTGCCAATGTAAAGACATAATCGAGCTGAGGATGGCGCTGTTCTAAGTCGGCCTTTGTGATCTGTCAAGACAAAATGATGGTTAAGATAGGTTAATAAGCCATATGATAAAAACACTATCAAAGCATAACTGGTGTGCTGCCATCCAAGCTGTTGTTTTCCTCCTGAAAGGAGCAGTGAGGCATCAGTGATATAGAGGAGAAAGCGCAGGATCTGGAGTCAGAGGTCCCAGGTTCGAATCTTGGTTCTCCCACTTATTATCTGGATCACCAGGCAAGGTACTTTACCTCTCTTATTTCCACAGAAAGAAATAATAAAAAGCACTTGCAGTTCAGCTATATCAAGTCTGAGGAGATTAAATGAAGAAAATCCCTTTGAAACCTAAAAAGTATGTTCAAAACATTAGCAATGGGACTTCCCTGGTGGTCTCTGATTAAGAATCCACCTCCCACTGCAAGGGATTCAGGTTCAGTCACTGCTCTGGGAACTAAGAGCCCACATGCCTTGGAGCAACTAAGCCCGCAGAGCCCGTGTGTCACAACCAGAGAAGCCCATGCCCTGCAACAAAAAACCAAAAACATTAGCAGTGATTTCTGCAGCTGATGCTCTGCACATCTGTCCTACAACTGAAATGAACATAAACCAATGGCACCTACAGGGCGCAGATGAGGGGTTGGAAAAATTCGAACTGGAAGAACTGCAAATTAAATGACCCTAAACACAAAGAGTCGAACACAAGTGAGCAATTAAGCACAGCACAGCACAGGCATAAAAAGCTGCTGCTTGAGAAAGTTTGAGTTTCTTAGGAGGGAAAAGTTAGCAATATTAGGAAAACGGTGTGTTTTAGGTATAGAACTCACACATAGCCATAAAGATTAAAATATACAACTTCCAAAAAGAATCCACAGCTCTTCCTCTGTGAATTCACTAACTTTTCAGATGTCAATTATTCCTATAGTGTCAAGTATTATTTCTAAATGGCTTATTCACAACTTCTAATCCTAAATCACACAGAGACAGTTCAATGAATGCTGATCATTTCCTTGTAAGTGGCATAAGGACCTCTCAACACAATGTATCTGAAACTAAATCAATCAAACCCTTATCCACATTCCATTTCTTCTGTTTCTGATTTCCGTTAATTGCAATGACATCATCTCAGCCACTCAGAAGGGCTTTTCTCCTTGTTTTAAGCATCTCTTGCACTATTCCCAATCTTCTTACTCAAACAGATCATTGTTATGATCAGTCTCCAGCCACAGTTTTAAAAAGAAAATGGGAAAAAAAGATGCTTACTGATGGCTTACAGACTAAAAGTCCCAAGAGCTTTGCTTGGTCCACAAGCTCCTTCAGAAAGTGAACTTCATCTGACTTCACTGTCTTCCCACTACACCTCCTTATTGCACAACTGTTGAAACATCCCTCATGCTCCCCACCTCAAATCTTTATTCACCCTGGTCCCTATACCAGGAATGTCATTTATTTTGTCTCTAAGCATCAAAATTCCACATAGTCTTCATTCCTTCACTATGGATGTAACCCCTTCTTCACCCTGGCTCCTCTGCCACATGGCCTGTACCTGCCCAGTGGCTTTTATTAGACTGTGCTTCGTCACGTATATCTTTAATATGGGAATAAAACTGGTACCTACTTCACAAGATTGCTAAAGTGAATGAGATAATACATGTTAAATACTTAGAAAGACACCTAGCATACACTAAGCACTTAATAAGAGTTAGTGATAGCTGCTATTATTTTATTATTTTTCATAGTTCATTCTTAGTTTCTATCTGATATATTCTTTTCAGCATCCCTAGACAACACATAACCCAGGACCAAAAATACACTGAATATGGAGAAAGAACTTTAAAATTGATATCAAATGGCATGTATGTATAGAAATAAAATTATAGTCAGGAGAGTCTCACTGATGATGTCAACAATTAAATAAGCTCATTATGAAATACAGGTTGAAAAGGCACTTCAACAAATGCCTATACGACACTAGGGACAAAATTAACACCAGTTTACATTTATACTGATGAACAGCCAGATTTGGGACGTCAGTTTTAGCTCGTAAAAACAGAGTCTACAGCTCACATTCTTAAGCAAAACAACACAAATGCAAGAAAAGCTTTATTCATCAGAGCTAGCCAGCATGGCTGACAGATCAAGAATTTTTTAACAGGGACGTGGACTCGGCTCTGAGGGCCCGGGGACGGACGGGTGGTCCATGCCGTGAGCGTCTTGGCGGCGACCAGGTAGGGCCGGGCTGCTTCACACCTACTGCCTCTCCAGTCAGTGAATCGGCATCTGAGCTTCTGCGGTGCCAGCGGGACCTAGGAGTGGACGGAGACGATAACCTCGCTGAGGAAGGGCTCGGCGCCGTTCACTCCCATGCAGAGTCCCCCTAATTAATCATTTTCGAGGCCCCGCTTTCCAGACGCAAGCACAGTTGCCTTCCTTGTGAAAGTGAAGTGAAGTCGCTCAGTCGTATCCGACTCTTTGCACCCCCATGGACTGTAGCCCACCAGGCTCCTCTGTCCATGGGATTCTCCAGGCAAGAATACGGGAGTGGGTTGCCATTTCCTTCTCCAGGGGATCTTCCCAACCCAGGGATCGAACCCAGGTCTCCCGCATTGCAGGCAGACGCTTTACCATCTGAGGCATCAGGGAAGCCCCCAAAGCGGTTTATTAACAGAAGAGTACTGAAAATTGGAGGAGAAGGAAGCTGCTGGGGCCATGTACTGTGAGAGGCTGGATGACCTGCTTCAGCGGTCGGACCCTGTGATGGCTGTGAGCCTGATGCCCCAGACCCAGGGCCTGATCAGGAGGCGGGAACTGAGGTTAATGAAGCCCACCGCCATCCTCATCAACATCCGCCCTACCGGGCTCACTAAGGCAGCAGCATTGACTGTGACATACCCAGAGTCCCTGCCCAGAGATCATCCTTTGTTGGAGCTGAAGAACGTCACGTCACTCTGACACCTCACAGTGGAAGTGCAACTCATCCCGCAAGACGGACAGATGATGGAAAATTTGGTTGAAAGCATCCTGGATTCTTTCAGTGGCCCTCCTGTTCCTAAGAAAGTGCTGCTTAAACAATTTATGTAAGTTAAGAATTCAGTGGGATGAAAACACAGCAGATTAAATGGGAAAGAAACACTTTTTTTAAAAAAAGAATTTTTTAAAGCTCATCCTCGCAGAGTTTAAGATAAACACAAGCGATCCAAACAGATCTTGTCTACTCCTGTGCTGTGGTGTTTCCATGACAAACCTTTACACTAGGTACCTACTTTCATTCTCGAAATTGTCTTATTGATCTCTTCTACATCCCCGACGGTGACAATGTTGGACTTCAGCATCTGGTCAATCAATACCAGCCAGTCGGCTAGTTCTGTTATCGTCTTATCCAGATCAGCAGGAACTGAAATTTCTGAAGTACGAGGAGACAGGACAGGAATATCTGATGCAGATGATGCTAGCACCACCTTTTGGACACTGGGATGAGCTGAAATTAAAAATGAAGCAAAGTGTTAATAACACAGCAGGATAATCTGATATTGGTGATATAATGAAGATGTATGTATATGTGTATTTATGTAAATTTTAGTTTAAGTAAGTAAAATGATTGAAAGAGGGTTTTTTTTAATTTTTAATTGAAGGATAATTGCTTTACAATGTTTGTTGGTTTCTGCCACACAACAAGAATCAGCCATAAGTGCACATACATACCCTCCCTCATTTTTTTTTTTAATAATCAAATGGCAATGTTATTTCCTGAAGTATCTATAGGACTTATGGTTGCAATAAAGCTAATTAAAGACAGTCTCACCGTATTTTGGGCTTCTCAGGTGGCACTAATGGTAAATAACCTAGCTGCCAATGCAGGAGACCAAAAAAAACGGGTTCAATCCCTGGGTTGGGAAGATCCCCTGGAGGAGGGCATGGCAACCCAGTCCAGTATTCTTGCCTGGAGAATCCCATGGACAGAGGAGCCTGTCAGGCTACGGTCCATAGGGTCACACAGAGTTGGGCATGACTGAAGCAACTTAGCATGCACACAGCCTATTCAAGGGCAGCAATAACTCAAAAGCAACTAACAGGAACTAAGACTGACATCAAGAGAAAATTTTAAAAAATAAATCAATCATGAGAAAGTTAGGAGTGTTATTTTATCAAGATGTTTTTCCTCTAATTATAAAGCCAATTTATCTGCAATTTTCTGTCCCTTTTTTACTTAACTTCATAACATGAGTATTAGTCATTCTTAATAAACATCATTGTGAATACCTAGGTAATAATCTTTATTTATAGTCACTAACTTTTAGTTACCCCTTTTCTTACAGCTGGATACTTAGACTCCTCTTGAACTTTTACTTTAAAAAAGATTTGCAGGTACAGTCAACTAATATTTGACAAGGGAGCCAAGAATATACAATAGAGAAAAGATAGTCTTTTCAATACATGATGCTAAGATAACTGGACATTCACATGTAAAAGAGTAAATTTGGAACAATGTCTTATGCCACTTGCAAAAACTAACTCAAAATAGATTAAAGACTTTAATGTAAAACCTGAAACTATGAAACTCCTAGAAGAAAACATAGGAAATGAAGCTCCTTGACACAGGTCATGGTATTGACTCTTTGAACATAACACCTGAAGAATATAACTGAACAAATGGGACTACCATCAAACTAAAAAGCTTCTACACAGCAAAGGAAACCATCAACACAACAAAGTGAAAAGACAACATACATAGAACAGGAAAGAATATCTGTAAACCATATCTCTGCTAAGGGGTTAATATTGAAATATATATGTATACATATGTCAGATATTAAAAAATGAGAAAAATCCTATCATTTGAGACAACATGGATGGACCTTGGTATTATGCTAAGTAAAGTAAGTCAGCTAGATAAAGACAAATACTGTATGATCTGGTATCCAAATAAGAAAAAAAAAATTTCATAGGAAAAGAGATCAATCAGACCTGTGGTTACCAGAAGTGAATGGGAAGGGGGAGGGTAAATTAGAAAAGGTGGTCAAAAGGTACAAACTTCCAGTTACAAGATCAACACTAGGGATGTAATGTACAACATGAAGGCTATAGTTAACCGTGATGTATGAGAAACAGAAAAGTTAAGAGTAAATAGTATGAGGTCTCCCCATAAGAAGAAAATTTTTTTCTCTTTTCTTTTGTTAATTATGTCTATCTGAGAAGATGATCCATTTATGATCATCATTTCACAATACATGTAAATCAGACCATCACGCTATACACCTCAAACTTATACAGTGATATATATGTCAGTTATTTCTCAATAAAACTGGGGGGAAAAACTAGGTTTGAAGATGCAAAGTAATAGGGTATGAAACTCAAAGTTAGTCATAATAAGCTAAAAAAAGACTTTGCAATTCTAATGTTTCCATTCGTGCCTGATGCTGAGCACAGCCTCTCACAGGCTGTCTTTGTAGAAGGGTGGAGGACATAAGCACCTCACAAAAAGTAGCACTAGACTAGGAAACACCTGCTGGCAGAATCCCACTCAGTTCACTTAATGGACAGGTCCTGAATATTCCTGTTTTTAGTTGCCTTTCTTGATCTTCACAGGTTCTAACACAAGAATGTCATTTTGCACTGTCCATCTGCCATATTTTCCACTTAGGCTTATGACACACACTTAAAGACACAGACTTTAGTCTTTCTTCTCTGTGATTGAAGCTTTTAGATGATTGACTCAGTCCATTCCTGCTCACTGATTTTCAGTACAGATTTTACAAGCTCAGAAAGCACAAGCCCTTGGTTTTGCTTTTATAAAACCTTGACAGGCTGGGCCCCCAGATTTGATGTGGCACATAAGCTAACTCTGCCAATGTAGGTCAAAGCTGATGAATACTTGGCACAAGGGCTGTCTCTTTGTCCTCTTTCTTTACATCGCAGACATTTCTAAAAAATTACAATTTTTCTCAATGACTTAAGATGTACCTTCTCAACACAACATTCCATAGAGCCACTGCCAATCAAAAGAAATCAGTAAATACATTAAAATCTAGCTTCCATTCATGGGCCTAAGGGACCTGAAAATTAAGATATCTTCTGGTCATCCATCAAAGTTAATTCAGACAATCTAGATTAACCCTTTCCTTCCCTAAGTAGTCAAGTTTTTACCTAAACTGTGTATGTGATTACTTTGCTTTTCTTCTGTCCATATGTAGGGGCTGATCAGCCATATATAAATGTTTAGATATAATATTCCAAGTTCAGAGAAAAGCTTGATAAATCAGGATCCCTCCCATCAATAAATTTAATTAACAGCATTATAGAGTGGTTAGTAATACTTTTAACTGTTTGTTTTTCAAAAGAACAAAAAGAGCTTAAAAATCATTATTCTGAAAGCTTTAAAACAAACTTTTTATACCTAGGTGGTTAACATTTGTCAGTTCTCAAGTAAGCTATTATCAACAGAAGTTAACACAGGTACAGCTTTATCTATCAAGGATAATTTTAAATTCCTATCACAACACTGAAAGTCAGAGAACATAAGAATACTCTTTATATTAAGGAATATTAAAGAAATTCAACAAAAGCAATTTTGCTCTTCGTCTTTGCTTACTTGTCATCTTCTAAATGAGGTCTCATGCCACTCTTTCTAAAATCTCAATATTCTCTCAGCACACCTGATTTCTTCAAGTGTTTCAGAGCCAACTCAGTGGCACAGTCTCTCTTACACATCTCTGCTTCTCTTCTAACATACCATGTATTTCATTCATTTATGTATTTACTGATGAATCCCTGACACCTAGAACTATACCTGGAACATAGTAGATGCCCAATAAATATTTGCTGAATTTTAAAAAAAAAAAAAACTTGCAAAAATAAAGCTAGAAAAATAAGAACTTGTAAGATGTATCTTTTTGTATCTTTACATTTCTTTGTAATTTTTATCTTTATATTTCTGATTGCCATCTTAGTAGATAATTCCCAAAACAGAATCACTGGAGTAAAAAATATGAAAACATTTAATGTATTAACTACTAATTGCCAAGTCTTTTTCCTTAAAAGTTGGAAATGTTTAGAAAATGTTTAGAAAAACCCCAACAGGTTTGTAACTTGACAAAATTATATATTCGAACTCTGATTTTAAAATTAATTTGGAAAGAAAAGGGTCAAAAATAGTCAAAACAATTTTTTTGGATAGAGGGTTATGCCCTACCAGATATTTAGTTGTATTTCTCAACTAATAATGAATGATTAACTTTGAGTATTACAGATCCAAACATTCAAATAGACCACAAGAAAAGAGGAACCACAGAGCATAGGTGGCAGAGAAACCTGACCTTGGCAGAGACTACACTGTAGATCAATGAAGAAGAATTCACTGGTCAATAAGTGGTGCTGGGAAAAGTCGTGACCTATGGCTGCAGTAGGAAGGTAATAGGACAGATTTTGATCTCATATGCACCTTAGGAAAGTTAATTCTCTGTGGAATGAAAGACCTGAATATGAAAACTAAAATTGTAAAATATAGAAGAATATCTTTATGATTTCAGAGGACTAAAGGAGCTCTAAAATAAATCACAAAAAAAGAAAGCTATTAATAGATCACTAATTTATAAGAATTCTGAAACTAGTACTACAAACAAAAATTTTTAAAGCCACAGATTAAGGGAGAAGGTAGGACTTCCCTGATAGCCCAGTTGGTAAAGAATCCTCCTGCAATGCAAGAGACCCTGGTTTGATTCCTGGGTCGGGAAAATCTGCTGGAGAAGGGATAGGCTACCCACTCTAATATTCCTGGGCTTCCCTTGTGGCTCAGCTGGTAAAGAATTGCCTGCAACGCGGGAGACCTGGGTTCAATCTCTGGGTTGGAAAGATCCCCCTGGAAAAGGGAAAGGCTATCCACTCCAGTATTCTGGCCTGGAGAATTTCATGAACTGTCCAGGGGGTCTCAAGGGGTAGCAAAGAGCTGGACATGACTGAGCAACTTTCACTCATTCACTCATCATTTGCAATGCACATTCCAAACAAGGAATTAGTAACTTAAGTATTTTTTTAAAACTCAAAAGACATCAACCAACAATCCACAGAAAAGGAAATAAGAAAGACAATAAACATATTTTTAAAGGCTAAAGCACACAGGTAACTGAGAAAAGACAAATTAAAATCAAGCTCCCTATCTCCACAGATCACATGTTCCAAATGTGATGTCTGGGGATCTCTGGGTCCTGAGAGATCCTTCCAAGGAATGTGGATGCCTAAACCATAAGCATCATCATCATAAGTTATTTGCCTCTTCCCACTCACTCTTTCTCAAATGTAAAGTGTCATTTTACTCAAGGTTATGAGACATATGATATCACAGCTAAGCAAATGCAAAGGCCAATACAAGAATTCAAGCATCTTCACTTATGCCAGAAATTTAAAGATTTTTTAAAATGTGATGCTGTCTCTTTTCTGATTTTTTCTGTTTTGGAAGATACACTTTCTTATGTTAATACCTTATAAAATATTTTATTGATAGAATGTATTTTTATTATTGTCATTTGAACAAATTAACAAACAATCTTTGAAATTTCTCAGTTTTACTTTCTAATTAGGTAAACATTGATTAACATCACACACAAACAAAAGGTCTTTGGGGGTAACCAATAATTTTTAAAAGCATACAGTAGTTCTGGGGATAAAATGTTGGAGTGCTAAGAACAATGTAGAACAATGAGTGGAAAGGTTCATATTCAGCAAGTGGATAGGTAATCTGGAACAACTAGTCTAGACTGTAGTTAGTGAAGTAAAGTTGCCAATATTCATCATGGTCACCCCAGTAATTTACCATGATATACCCTGGAGAATAACTCACCCATCATTCTGCCTGATCCTCAGTGTTACTTTTTATAGTTTTAAAAAATTGAAAACAACCTACATTATCCATCCATTGCTTCATCAACCTCTATTGAGAACCTACTATATGCAATGCACTTGACTAGATGCTACAGGCATGGGAATGTGTAAGACTTTCCCTGGTGGCTCAGACGGTAAAGCATCTGCCTACAATGCAGGAGACCTGGGTTCTATCCCTGGGTTGGGAAGGTCCTCTGGAAAAGAAAATGGCAACCCACTCCAGTCTTCTTGCCTGGAAAATCTCATGGATGGAGGAGTGTGGTAGGCTACAATCTACGGGATAGCAAAGAGTCGAACACGACTGAGCGACTTCACTTCACTTCAAGACAAAGGCCTTGACCTCGTGGAGGTTGCATTCTGGTGGGGGTGGATGGATATATGAAAGTGAAAATGTTAGTTGCTCAATCATGTCCAACTCTTTGCATTCCCATGGACTGTAGTCTGCCAGACTTCTCTGTTCATGGAATTCTCCAGGCAAGAATAGTGGAGTGGGCTGTCATTCCCTTCTGCAGAGGATCTTCCTGACCCAGGGATCAAACCTGGGTCTCCCTCATTGCAGGCAGATTCTTCACCATCTGAGCCACTAGAGATGGATATATGGCATACAGTAAATCTAATGCAAGAAGTTGGAGAGAGACAGGATGGATCTTGGAAAGAGGATGTAACTGAGTTATGGTGCTCAGGTCAGGAAGGGCCCATCTAAAAAGGGAATATATGAGAACTAAGTGAAGTGAGTATGTGAAACGTAATAACTGAGGGAAGGACATGTGGATAAGAAAGAAAGAAGAAATAGCAAGCACAAAGGCCACAAATGGAAATGTTTTTGACATATTAGAAACAGCAAGAAGACCAGTATGTTTGAAGCAGAATGAACAAAGGAAAAAGTGGTAGAAATGGGACTACAGAGGTAAGGTAGCAGACAGATCATACCTGGTCTTCTGGACCATGGTAAGGTGGCAGAAATCACTTAGGTATTAGTGGAAGTGATTAAAAGACTGAAATCAAAAGAATAACACATCAAACTTGTTTTCTAGAACTATTGCTTGGCTGCTATCAGAATAATTGATGAGGGGTAAGATGGCAACCCACTCCAGTACTTTTGCCTAGAGAATTCTGTGGACAGAGGAGCCTGGTGGGCTGCCGTCCATGGGTCACAAAGAGTCGGACATGACTGAAGTGACTTAGCATTAGCATAGCAAGATAAGAATAGAATCTGAACAGTAAGTTAAGAGAATATTCCAACAATCTATATGAAAGATAAATAGTTTAAGACCAGGGAAGTAATTGGGATGGGCCATGGAACTGGCACAAGGTGGCAATGGATTGAATATGAAGCCCAGAGAAGAGTCAAGGGTGACTCCAAGTCCACTGGCCTAAGAACTGGCCAAATTACCTAAAGTTATAAAGTGTCTAAAGTCATGGGACTGGGTACTCTTTTGCCCCCTTCTGATGCCTAAGTCAGAAGTTTTCTCTATCTCCTTTATACTTTAATAAAACTTTATTACACAAAAGTTCTGAGCGATCCAGCCTCGTCTCTGGCCCCAGATTGAATTCATCTCCTCCGGAGGCCAAGAATTCCGCGTCTCATTGTTCAGCAACAACCTTTCATCTTGGGGGCTCGTCCGGGATCCTTCAGGACAAGATGGGCCTGAAAATCTATGTGAGCCTACTTCTGCTGACTCCAGAAATCCTGAGTCTGCCATTTGATCCTCAAGACAATGCCTTCCTGTCCTGGGCTCACTCCTATGCTGCATTCCACAATCGGTCTAACTGCTGGGTCTGTGGACCACTCCCTTCTTCATCTGTGAAAGGCTTCCCATGGTGGACATCTCCACTTCAAGGAAAAGACTTTCTCCAAGTCTGCAAATACCTTCAACAATCACATGTGATGCCTCTTCTTAAACTGATGACATCTAAAGAACACTAAGATGGACTGATGTAACTATGGGCATAATGTGACTTTTCATTTTGATTTTAACTTGGTTTAATGACTATTTTGCCTTACATCTGTAACTGTATAATGGGGTTTTCTAACCGTCTAAAAGTTTTTAATTTACAAATAGTTGTCCGAGCTCCTATGAGTGCACAGCCTCCTCCAACTATTACTTGGGGCCCCTGGATCAGACATCCTCACTATGAGGATTAGGAGAATATGTTGCCTCACCAATTTAGGGACAACGCCCCCTGTCAGCTCGGAAGCAGTTATGTAATGAGAATGACGCCCCTTTTCCCTAGGCAACATAATTCTCCTAAAAGGAAAGAGGGGAATGAGAGAGTCATTTCCTAGGCAGGTTGGTAAGAAGTCTAGGGGTCCCCAAGGAGAGAGAGGTCTGGGATATTCAAGGAGGAAGAAAGGACAAACTTTTTTACTTTTTTTCCCTCTACATTCCTTAGGATTATATAACAATACTGTATCCTGCCTGAGGACAGTCTTTGGATTAAACCCTCTGGCTAATTCTGTTATCTTAAAACATAAATTATGGGAGTAGGTCTGGTCTTTACAAGGATGTATCCTGCCTGAGGACAATCTTTGGATTAAACCTTCTGGTCAACTCTGTTATCTTAAAATGTAAATTATGGGAGTGGGTCTGGTGAGGTCTTTGCAGCCTCCAGACATTCTTTGGATTCATTGGAGAGTATATAACTCCATTGCTAATACTAGCAAAGGGGTACTCTTTTGCCCCCTTCTGATGCCTATGTCAGAAGCTTTCTCTATCTCATTTTTATTTGAATAAAACTTTATTACACACACACAAAAAAAGTCATGGGACTGGTGAACAAAGCTAGAGAAAAAAGTTCTGAGGATTGAGGTATACCCATGCCTTGAAATATTATACATCAGTTTAAATGACTATACTAGAGCTACAAGCATCAAGATGTATGCTAATGAGAATGATCCACTAGAGAGGAGACAAAGAGGATCAGTTAAACTCAAGAGGAGATGTGATCCATAGCAGAAGTAGAGGAGGAGATGGTCTTCAAAATGGAGATAACTCTTCCACCAAATAGGAAGAAAGCATGTAGTTTGTAGGTGGAAGGAGTCTGTGATGGGAAAAAGAAGACCTCATTGAACAACAGCACTTTTGTTTTTAAAAAATGAGATGAGATCATTAGTAGAGAAATGAGGAGCAAAGGGCACTCAGAAGAAAGTGCAATAGGTTTGTCTTCAGTGTTGAGCGCCCATCTTAGTGTAGTCAGCAAGAAACTAGCATGTATAGACCTCAAAGACAATACACAGGTAAAAGAAGCACTGTATGATCCCATTTACAGGAAATGCCCAGAGCAGATAAATCCATCCAGACGGAACACAGATTGGTGGTTGCCAGGGGTTGGGGCTAGAAGGGAAGGGGGACAAACTGCTGGGGAAGAGTTTTCACTCTGGAGTGATGGAAATATTTTCAAACTAGATAGAGGCAGTGGCTGCACAACATGAGAATGCCCTTGAATTGTCTACTTTAAAACAGTTAACTTTATTTTTTAATATAATTTTTAAAAGAATAATAAAAAACAGAATTAAAATACTGTATAGGAGGAGCGGAATACACTGGAATTAGCTTCAGGTTTCACACTTCAGGGAGGAATATCTTATGAAGCATAAACTGCCCACCACATGGAAGGTGTAGTTTTGCTGGCAGCTTTTTGTACTTTATTTTTTATTTTTGTTGTTTCGATATGTATTTTTAAATTTTTATTGGAGCATAGTTGACTTACAACGTTGTGGTTTTTGTACTTTTAAATACGCATTCGAATTTCCCCTGCTCCTTTGCCATAATGATGATACCTAATGATGCAAGTCACTGGCACTTCTCTGCATATCTACATCCTCAGGGCAAACAGAAAGAGAAGAATAGTATATGGGTATGGATGATGGTATTCTCAAAAGAGAAAGCGTTCTTCTAAACGATAACCTAATGTGCTTTTGCAAAATGCATCAGGCCTTTTCCCTATGGTTATGGAGTTGAACTTGAGGTGACAAAGCAGCAGGACCCAAGTGCTAATCCAAGTGTTTTGGACCTTGATCGAAAAAGCCAATCAGGTGCCAGGTATTCCCAGTACAAGGTATTGGGAAACACAATTAAAAACTGAACACAAACTTGGCCCTGGACAAGCTTCCCATCTCAATTTTAAAAAAAGAAAAAAAACAGTCTTGTCACTCATCACTTTCTAACTCCAGAGCGGAACAGGAGAAAGAAGCGGGGGGGGGGGGGGGGTAGTGGGAAGAGGGGGGAGGGTAGTGGGAGCAGGAGGAAGAGGAGGAGGACAGACAGGAGGACGGGGAGAGGCAGCAGCTGGCACACAGGAAGCAGACGGGGTTAACCACATCTGAGGCTCTGCCTGGTGACTCATAGCAGGAGAGCCGGCCAAGGCGGTTCAGAGAGCTTGCGAAGCAGTGATTAATTAGCAGAGGTCACAGTGGCTCTGGGGCAGTAGCCTGCACTCTAGTCTCAGCAAAGAGAAGGAAATGAATAGTGAGAAAACGCTCTTCATTCCCCTATCTAAGTGATCAGCATTTGTCCACAAACAGCCTCCCTGAGATGGACACCTCTTCCAAATCCCCAACTCCTGCTTCCAGGGGCATCCAAACTTTCTGCTTTCAGTCATCATCAATGCCTAGTTATACATCTCCAGAACATGCTAACACAATGCTTACCATTGAGTTGCTGAAAAGCTGCATGTCCCTGGAAAACTATTCCGCCAACGTCCCCACCTTACCTCTCCCCTTGCCTTCAGCAAGCTCTTTTGGAGCTCAGGTTCCACGCTGGCCTTAAGAACGGCTAAAACTCTTACTTCCTGTGAGAGGAAATGCCTTGCACACACTAGGCAGTGAAATACATCTTGTGTTTAAAGACATTCTTTTCAAATGATTGAAAGCAGGATAATAAGTCATAACTGCATTGTGTTTTTAAATGTTTTCCTAATTCACATACAACGCTCATAATCATAAAATTCTGCTACGTTTATGAAAAATTTTGTGAAGGAATAAACTGTATCTTACCAGCAATTCTCGTTTGAGCAATAGAACAGGGATCCTGGAAGCGTTCCTTCAGCACACCAGGCACCGCTCTGCATATCTACAGCATCAGGCCAAACAGAAAGAGAAGAATAATACAGAAATACGGATGATATTTTCAAAAGAGAAAGCGTTCTTCTAAATGATCTCGCTGCCGTTTTCCTGCCCCTCCTCAATGCCTAAGCTTCTGTGTCCACTTTCACTGTCCACTGCGGTCTTGCCTGACCCCCAACTGACATCAAGAACATCATCCAGTCCTTAGCTGGCCTGCTTCTGTACATCATTTAATGCTGCCGCTCCCTCTGCCTTGATTCTCTTAGTATTCTACAATCGTGATTTCACTCCCACCTCTGTGACAGATATTCTATGCTTGTCTCTGGCCTCTCTCCCTGGGTCCTGGTTTCTAATTGCTTCATTTATCAAATGGGGTTTTAAGAGACTGATGACTTTTCAAAACAGATCTTCAGTCATACTCTTCCTGTCAACTGTATATTCAGATATGTCCAAATGTGTATTCATCACCTGTCTCCCTAACATGCTCTTCACTCTCTGTCTCCTCTTAGCTCCTGTCATTTATGCTTCTTTTCCCTGCAATGTCTTTCCCTCCAATCCTCCATCTGACTAATACTCATTCATCTTTAATAAATCAGGTTGGATATGAATTCCACAAAACCTTCCACGGCTACCACCCAAAGTTAGGTAGGTTCTCCACTTATATATTCCCACAGATACCTCCTTGTTACAATTGCTTATCTACCTGTCTCACCCACAACAAGCTCTTTGGGTTAAGAGGCATTTTCATACTCTTGGCTACATTTCCAGTTCTTAAAATGGTACCTGGCATAAAATGAGAGCCCAGTAAAATCCTATTAAGCAAATAAAAGCATGAGTGAATGAAAAATTCCAGATTAATATTTCCTAAAATATGTCTGTTGAAATTCTTTACATGATAAGCTTTGCTTTTGCTTGGTCTTAGATTGTCATAATTCACATAATTAGCGTAGAATCTACGTAAAGTCCTGTGATAAAGGAAGGTCTGTCTTATACTGTGCTCCCAAAGTGACCACCAGGCCCTATTCTACACAATACCCGTTGACGTCCTCTGCGTTAAATAAATACATGTGCTCCAACTGAATATGCACAAGCTGAGTCTGGCATGTTGGACACGGGGCCAACATGTCTGAAAAACAGCAAGGAGAGAGGGTAACAGACGAAGTCAGAGAGCTAACAGGAAGCCAGAACACGATCAGCCTCATAAGCCACCTTAAGGGCTTTGGCCATCACTCTGAATGAGAGGGAATACTATTAGTGGGTTTTTCTCGGGGGATTTACTTGACCTGAACGATTCTTAACAAATACTTTGGTTGCTTTGTTAAGAAGAGACGGACAGAGGGGGAACTAAGATAGCGGAGGAATAGGATGGGGAGACCACTTTCTCCCCTACAGATTCATCGAAAGAACAACTGAACGCTGAGCAAACTCCACAAAACAACTTCATATGGCTAGCAGAGGACATCAGGAGCCAGAAAAGCAGCCCATTGTCTTCGAAAGGAGGTAGGACAAAATATAAAAGATAAAAAGAGAGACAAAAGAGTTAGGGACGGAGACCAGTCCCGGGAAGGGAGTCGTAATAGAGGAAGTTTCCAAACCTCGGAGGACAACCTAACTGGGAGGAAAAATAAATAAAACCCACAGATTCCATGCCTAAAAGCAACTCCCAGCAGAAAAGTACCCCAGGCGCCCGCATCCACCACCAGCAAGTGGGGGTGGAACGGAGAGGAGCCGGCGGCAGTGCTTAGGGTAAGGCCGGGGCCTGAATGCCCTGAGGGCAATCGGAGGGAGCTAACGTGAGATAGTAACTTAAACTATGGGATAGCAAGAGAGAGAGAATTAAGCTGGGAAAAGCCCTAAACTTAGGCACTACCTGCCCGTTCCCAGAACGAAGGACTGAGCAAATACCAGAGAAGAGCTAGCCAGCGGACCGGCCCACACCCCCCCCCCCCCCACCCCGGCCAGAGGCAGGAGGCAGGGGGGGAGGGGAAAGGGGCAAACTCGGCCCCAGAGACGGCACCCCTACCACACTGCAAACAGGCCTCCAGGTTCTAACCAAAGACTTCCTGAGATTCTGGATGGTCGACATCCACTGGGAGGGTCGCAGCTAGAGTCCAGCTCCCGAGAACTGACACAAGGCCCGTGCACGGAAACTGAGGCAGGGACCGCGGAGGGGAGAAGGCGCCCTGCACCCGGGGAGAGTGCACCCGTCAAGCTCCTGGCTGCCTGAGCTGCTCCGACCGGGGAAGGCACAAAACACAGGGCCAACCGAGTCTGCGCCTTTGTGGAGTACCCGAAAACCTGAATCTGAGCGGCTTAGGCCTGGGAAGTCCACGCAGCGCAGGGCCCGCTCCCTGGAGAGCAGCCTGGAGCCTGAGCAGTGTAGACAGGGAAAGAACACACACACGCCCCGAGCGGGGGCAAACCCAGTGTGGCCGGAAAACCAGGAGTGCTCCCCACACAAGCCAGTGACACTTGCCTGCAGCGCCCTCCCTCCCCGCAGCACGACTGAACCAGAGACCACCTTCGCCCGCGTGTGTCAGGGCGGAAATTAGATACTGAAGAGACCTGCAAACAGAAGCCAAATAAACAAAGGGAACTGCTTCAGAAGTGACCGGTGCAACAGATTAAAATCCCCGTAGTTAACACCAGCTACACCGGAAGAGGCCTATAGATAGCGAGAAGTGTAAGCTCAAACAAGGAGCTATCTGAAACCGAACCGATGCCACACTGCCCGCAACAGCTCCAGAGAAATTCCTAGATATATTTTTACGACTATTTTTTTTTAATTTTTAATTTTTTCACTTTTTCTTTTATTAAAGTCCTTTATTACTCCTCTATTACTCCTTAATTTTCATTTTTATATCCTACTATAACCTGGCAAAAAAAAAAAAAAACCTATTTTTAAAACAAACTCCATATATATTTCTTAAATTTTTTTGTTTTTGTGGTTTTTTACTATTGTATTTTTAAGAGTCTAACCTCTACTCTAGATTTTTAATCTTTGTTTTTCAGTATTTGATATCAATTTTGGACATTTAAGAATCTAACCTTTAGTACCCATTTTTACTCAGGAGTGTGATTACTGGTTTGATCACTCTCTCCCCCTTTTGACTCTCCTTTTTCACCCCCAGATCACCTCTATTTCCTCCCTCCCCCTTCTCTTCTCAACCCAATTCTGTGAATCTCTGTGGCTATTCTGGGCTGCGGAGAACACTGAGGGAACAGACAACTGCGTAGATCTGTCTCTCTCCTCATGAGTCCCCCTTTTTCTCCTCCTGCTCACCTCTATCTCCTTGCTCCCTCTCCTCTTCTTCATGTAACTCTGTGAACCTCTCTGGGTGTCCCTCACTGTGGAGAATCCTTTCCCCATTAACCTAGAAGTTTTATTATCAGTGCTGTATGGAGGGAAAAGTCTTGAGGCTACTGAAAGAATAAGACTGAAACCCAGAGGCAAGAGACTTAAGCCCAAAACCTGAAAACACCAGAGAACTCCTGACTACAGGGAACATTAATTAATAAGAGATCATCCAAAAGCCTCCATACCTACACTGAAACCAACCACCACCCAAGAGCCAATAAGCTCCAGAGCAAAACATACCTTGCAAATTCTCCAGCAACGCAGGAATATAGCCCTGAGCGTCAATATACAGGCTGCCCAAAGTCACACCAAACCCATAGACCCATCTCAAAACTCACTACTGGACACTCCATTGCACTCCCAGAGAGAAGAAATCCAGCTCCACCCACCAGAACACCGACACAAGCTTCTCTAACCAGCAAACCTCCACAAGCCAAACACGCAGCCCCACCCACTGGGAGAAACTTCCACAATAAAAAAGAAGCACAGACTACCAGAATACAAAAAGGCCACCCCAAACCCAGCAATCTAAATAAGATGAAAAGGCAGAGGAATACCCAGCAGGTAAAGGAACATGAAAAATGCCCACCAAGCCAAATACAAGAGGAGGAGATAGGGAATCTACCTGAAAAAGAATTTAGAATAATGATAATAAAAATGATCCAAAATCTTGAAAACAAAATGGAGTTACACATAAATAACCTGGAGACAAGGATTGAGAAGATGCAAGAAATGTTTAACAAGGACCTAGAAGAAATAAAAAAGAGTCAATTAAAAATGAATAATGCAATAAGTGAGATCAAAAACACTCTGGAGGGAACCAAGAGTAGAATAATGGAGGCAGAAGATAGGATAAGTGAAGTAGAAGATAAAATGGTGGAAATAAATGAAGCAGAGAGGAAAAAAGAAAAAAGAATTAAATGAGGACAACCTCAGGAACCTCCGGGACAATGTTAAACGCCCCAACATTCGAATCATAGGAGTCCCAGAAGAAGAAGACAAAAAGAAAGGCCATGAGGAGATCCTCGAGGAGATAATAGCTGAAAATTTCCCCAAAATGGGGAAGGAAATAGCCACCCAAGTCCAAGAAACCCAGAGAGTCCCAAGCAGGATAAACCCAAGGCAAAACACCCCAAGACACATATTAGTCAAATTAACAAAGACCAAACACAAAGAACAAATATTAAAAGCAGCAAAGGAGAAACAACAAATAACACACAAGGAGATTCCCATAAGGATAACAGCAGATCTTTCAATAGAAACTCTTCTGGCCAGAAGGGAATGGCAGGACATACTTAAAGTTATGAAAGAGAATAACCTACAACCCAGATTACTGTACCCAGCAAGGATCTCATTCAGATATGAAGGAGAATTTAAAAGCTTTACAGACAAGCAAAAGCTGAGAGAATTCAGCACCACCAAAGCAGCTCTTCAACAAATGCTAAAAGATCTTCTCTAGACAGGAAACACAGAAAGTTTGTATGAACGTGAACCCAAAACAACAAAGCAAATGGCAACAGGACTGTTCTTATCAATAATTACCTTAAATGTAAATGGGTTGAATGCCCCAACCAAAAGACAAAGACTGGCTGAATGGATACAAAAGCAAGACCTCTATATATGCTGTCTACAAGAGACCCACCTCAAAGCAAGGGACACATACAGACTGAAAGTGAAGGGCTGGAAAAAAACATTCCACACAAACGGAGACCAAAAGAAAGCAGGAGTCGCAATACTTTTATCAGATAAAATAGACTTCAAAATAAAGGCTGTGAAAAGAGACAAAGAAGGACACTACATAATGATCAAAGGATCAATCCAAGAAGAAGATATAACAATTATAAATATATATGCACCCAACATAAGAGCACCACAATATGTAAGGCAAATGCTAACAAGAATGAAGTGGGAAATTAACAATAACACAATAAGAGTGGGAGACTTTTAATACCCCACTCACACCTATGGATAGATCAACTAAACAGAAAATTAACAAGGAAACACAAACCTTAAATGACACAAAAGTCCAGCTAGACCTAATTGATATCTATAGGACATTTCACCCCAAAACAATCAACTTCACCTTTTTCTCAAGTGCACATGGAACCTTCTCCAGAATAGATCACATCCTGGGCCATATATCTAGCCTTGGTAAATTCAAAAAAATTGAAATCATTCCAGTCATCTTTTCTGACCACAATGCAGTAAGATTAGATCTCAATTACAGGGAAAAAACTATTAAAAATTCCAACATACGAAGGCTAAATAACACGCTTCTGAATAACAAACAAATCATAGAAGAAATTAAAAAAGAAATCAAAATATGCATAGAAACGAATGAAAATGAAAACACAACAACCCAAAACCTATGGGACACTGTAAAAGCAGTGCTAAGGGGAAGGTTCATAGCAATACAGGCTTACCTCAAGAAACAAGAAAAACGTCAAATAAATAGCCTAACTCTACACCTAAAGCAACTAGAGAAGGAAGAAATGAAGAACCCCAGGGTTAGTAGAAGGAAAGAAATCTTAAAAATCAGGGCAGAAATAAAAATGCAAAAGAAACAAAAGGGATCATAGCAAAAATCAACAAACCTAAAAGTTGGTTTTTTGAAAAGGTAAATAAAATTGACAAGCCATTAGCCAGACACATCAAGAAACAAAGGGAGAAGAACCAAATCAACAAAATTAGAATGGAAAATGGAGAGATCACAACAGACAACTCTGAAATACAAAGGGTCATAAGAGACTACTACCAGCAGCTCTATGCCAATAAAATGGACAACTTGGAAGAAACGGACAAGTTCTTAGAAAAGTATAACTTTCCAAAAATGAACCAGGAAGAAATAGAAGATCTTAACAGACCCATCACAAGCATGGAAATCAAAACTGTAATCTGAAATCTTCCAGCAAACAAAAGCCCAGGACCAGATGGCTTCACAGATGAATTCTACCAAAAATTTAGAGAAGAGCTAACACCTATCTTACTCAAACTCTTCCAGAAAATTGCAGAAGAAGGTAAACTTCCAAACTCATTCTATGAGGTCACCATCACCCTAATACCAAAACAAGACAAGGATGCCACAAAAAAAGAAAACTACAGGCCAAATCAATGATGAACATAGATGCAAAAATCCTTAACAAAATTCTAGCAAACAGAATCCAACAACATATTAAAAAGATCATACATCATGACCAAGTGGGCTTTATCCCAGGAATGCAAGGATTCTTTAATATCCGCAAATCAATCAATGTAATGCACCACATTAACAAATTGAAAGATAAAAACCACATGATTATCTTATCTCAACAGATGCATAAAAAGCCTTTGACAAAATTCAACATCCATTTGTGATAAAAACTCTCCAGAAAGCAGGCATAGAAGGAACATACCTCAACATAATAAAAGCTATATATGACAAAACCACAGCAAACATTATCCTCAATGACGAAAAATTGAAAGCATTTCCCTTAAAGTCAGGAACAAGACAAGGGTGTCCACTCTCACAACTACTATTCAACATAGTTTTGGAAGTGTTGGCCACAGCAGAAAAAGAAATAAAAGGAATCCAGATTGGAAAAGAAGAAGTAAAACTCTCACTGTTTGCAGACGACATGATCCTCTACATAGAAAACCCTGAAGACTCTACCAGAAAATTATTACAGCTAATCAATGAATACAGTAATGTTGCAGGATATAAAATTAACACACAGAAATCCCTTGCATTCCTATATGCTAACAATGAGAAAACAGAAAGAGAAATTAAGGAAATAATACCATTCACCACTGCAACAAAAAGAATAAAATACTTAGGAGTATATCTACCTAAAGAAGTGAAAGACCTATATATAAAAAACTATAAAACACTGATGAAAGAAATCAAAGAGGACACAAACAGATGGAGAAATATACCGTGTTCATGGATTAGAAGACTCAATATTGTCAAAATGGCTATACTACCCAAAGCAATCTATAGATTAAATGCAATCCCTATCAAGCCACCAACAGTATTTTTCACAGAACTAGAACAAATAATTTCACAATTTGTATGGAAATACAAAAAACCTCAAATAGCCAAAGCAATCTTGAGAAAGAAGAATGGAACTGGAGGAATCAACCGGCCTGACTTCAGGCTCTAATACAAAGCCACAGTCATCAAGACAGTATGGTACTGGCACAAAGACAGAAATATAGATCAATGGAACAGAATAGAAAGCCCAGAGATAAATCCACGTACCTATGGACACCTTATCTTCGACAAAGGAGGCAAGGATATACAATAGAAAAAAGATAACCTCTTTAACAAGTGGTGCTGGGAAAACTGGTCAACCACTTGTAAAAGAATGAAACTAGAACACCTTCTAATACCATACACAAAAATAAACTCAAAATGGATTAAAGATCTAAATGTAAGACCAGAAACTATAAAACTCCTAGAGGAGAACATAGGCAAAACACTCTCTGACATAAATCACAGCAGGATCCTCTATGACCCACCTCCCAGAATATTGGAAATAAAAGCAAAAATACACAAATGGGACCTAATTAAACTTAAAAGCTTTTGCACAACAAAGGAAACTATAAGCAAGGTGAAAAGACAGCCCTCAGATTGGGAGAAAATAATAGCAAATGAAGCAACAGACAAAGGATTAATCTCAAAAATATACAAGCAACTCCTGAAGCTCAATTCCAGAAAAATAAATGACCCAATCCAAAAATGGGCCAAAGATCTAAACAGACATTTCTCCAAAGAAGACATACAGATGGCGAACAAACACATGAAAAGATGCTCAACATCACTCATTATCAAAGAAATGCAAATCAAAACCACAACACGGTACCATTACACACCAGTCAGGATGGCTGCTATCCAAAGGTCTACAAGCAATAAATGCTGGAGAGGGTGTGGAGAAAAGGGAACCCTCTTACACTGTTGGTGGGAATGCAAACTAGTATAGCCACTATGGAGAACGATGTGGAGATTCCTTAAAAAACTGGAAACAGAACTGCCATATGACCCAGCAATCCCACTTCTGGGCATACACACCAAGGAAACCAGATCTGAAAGAGACACGTGCACCCCAATGTTCATCGCAGCACTGTTTATAATAGCTAGGACATGGAAGCAACCTAGATGCCCATCAGCAGACGAATGGATAAGGAAGCTATGGTACATATACACTATGGAATATTACTCAGCCATTAAAAAGAATTCATTTGAATCCGTTCTAATGAGATGGATGAAACTGGAGCCCATTATAGAGTGAAGTAAGCCAGAAAGATAAAGACCAATACAGTATACTAACACATATATACAGAATTTTAAAAGATGATAACAATAACCCAGTAAGGAAAACAGAAAAAAGAGACACAGATGTACAGAACAGACTTTTAGACTCTATGGGAGAAGTCGAGAGTGGGATGTTCTGAGAGAACAGCATTGAAACAAGTATACTATCAAGGGTGAAACAGACCACTAGCCCGGGTTGGATGCATAAGACAAGTGCTCAGGGCTGGTGCACTGGGAAGACCCAGAGGGATGGGATAGGGAGGAAGGCGGGAGGGGGGATCGGGATGGGGAACACATGTAAATCCATGGCTGATTCATGTCAATGTATGGCAAAAACCACTACAATACTGTAAAGTAATTAGCCTCCAACTAATAAAAATAAATGAAAAAAATTTTTTAATTCTTAAAAAAAAAGAGAGATGGACAAAGGGGAAAGGGAGGCAAAAGGGAGGCTAATGAAGTGGCCATGGCAGGAATCACGCAAGAGAGGACAGCAATGATGATCACACAGGAACAACTCAGTGGCCATGGAGGCAGTGAGAAGTGGCCAAGTTTATGAAATTTTGCAAACCTAAGAAAAGATGAAAGAATTGCCCAGGGAATACCCACGTGCCACTCAGTATTGACAAGTGTTAAAATTGCTCCCAGTGCCTTATTGTGTATCTACTCATGCAGCCTTCCATTCAAACCGTCCATCAAGGAGACAGGAATTTTGAAAGAGAAGCTGATGATGGTGACTCCAGTGTTTATTCGTTTGTTTGCTTTTCACTGAGATATAATTCACACGTCATAAAACTGAGTCCAGAGTCTTGGCACAAAACCATAATAAGGATGTGATTACCAGTCACTGAGGTGGTAAAAGTAAACTAAGACCCCAGAGGGAGGTGGAGTCAGATACTCAGTCTTGTATGTTAGTATCATTTGCTTGTTCAGTTCAGTTCAGTTCAGTCGCTCAGTCGTGTCCGACTCTTTGCGACCCCATGAATCGCAGCACGCCAGGCCTCCCTGTCCATCACCAACTCCCAGAGTTTACTAAAACTCATGTCCATCAAGTCGGTGATGCCATCCAGCCATCTCATCCTCTGTCGTCCCCTTCTCCTCCTGCCCCCAATCCCTCCCAGCATCAGGGTCTTTTCCAATGAGTCAACTCTTCACATGAGGTGGCCAAAGTATTGGAGTTTCAGCTTTAGCATCAGTCCTTCCAGTGAACACCCAGAACTGATCTCCTTTAGATATCGTAGATATCTAAGTACAGATGCTCAGCAAGCAGCCGTGATGAAGTCTGAGTGTGTAGAGAGGTCGAAGCCAGAGATGCAGCTGTGAGTCATCAGTAACAGTGACCCCTCAAGATAGTAGTTCTCAAGCAGAGAGGCTAGATCAATAAAGCACCTAAATCATTAGATACAGAGGATGGCTATCATTTTTAAAGGATGGAGAGGAAAACTGACTGATATGGGTCCTGTCCAAGTCAAGACAGAAACATATCTGTTCAATGTCCCAGACAGACTTCTTACTGAGTATGTGCTCAGCTGCCCAGTCATGTCTGACTCTGCAACACCACGAACCGCAGCCCGCCAAGCTCCTCTGTCCATGGGCTTTTCCAGGTAAGAATAAGGAGTGGGTTGCCATTTCCTGCTCCAGGGGATCTTCCCAACCCAGGGGTCAAACCTGGGTCTCCTGCATCTCCTGCATTGGCAGGTGGATTCTTTACCACTGTGCCACTTAGGAAGCCCCATTATGCTATGTGCCCAAGCCAAAATAAATAGAAACCTATTACTTTACCTCTGATTCAATTGCAAAAGAAGCAATGGTATGAGAAAAAGGACTTTATCTTAGTCATATTGGTAGCCACATATCATTACAACCTACTTGGAACCTAGTAAATACATGTTGAATGGATAAAACCATTTAAAATAAATCTATATATATGAAAAGTCACATGCAACATCACAAAGTCATTTTAATGCTTTCATTTTTCAGAGCATAATTATTAGCATTTTATGCCTAATTCTAATATATACTCATTATTTAATATAGTATATAACATATAAATCTTCTATGCCAAAAAATCCCAAGTGAAATAAGTATTTTTTGAGAACATAAGTTTCCATCTATGACAGACGAAAAAAACATAATTACCAATACGAGTAAGCATTAGTAAAATGTGCCTATATTTGGGTATACTTAAAACAGTTACATAATCCCACTTCTTTGAGAACAAAATCAATAAACATGAGAAAGGTATCACAATAATTCTTAATGCACACCTTATTCCATGATGAATTTACAGTTCTTAAACTCTCTGAAACTTTTTCTCTTTCATGTAAACTCAGACTTTTATCTGAAAGCATTTCCAATTCAGTTCTATTCAGCCACTTGAGTTTCTCAGCTTGTACATCCATCTCCTGGGTTAAGTCCTAAAGGAGTCAGAAGAGACGTATGGTTAAAAGGTTGTCACACCAGCGAAAGATCAAGAACTGTGTTAGAAATCTCTATGGGAAATAGTCCTATAAATGTAGACCTTTAATTTCTTAAATGGAAAATAAACTTCTAAGAAGCCTGAGTTGACGTTGCTGCTGCTGCTGCTAAGTCACATCAGTCGTGTCGGACTCTGTGCGACCCCATAGACTGCAGCCCACCAGGCTCCCTGGGATTCTCCAGGCAAGAACACTGGAGTGGGTTGCCAATAACAAACTGTAATTAATCTGGAAATGAACTCCCACTTTCAGTATGCACTGTGTGAACATGAATTGCTACTCCAAACTCTGCACCTCTTAACAGGGTCATATAAAATCATATTTACATTGACAACTTAATATTCTGTTCTGAGAAAAATAATAAAAAATGATTATTCTAATGAAAGGCCAAAAACCCCCAGAAACAACAGAAGCATTTTATGTGTGCATGTCTACCTATCCCAGTATACTATCCTAATCCTTGAGACTGATCCCAAATTGTTTACAAAAGGCATATTCCAAGAAAACTACTGAAAGTTTTATAATAAATACTAGCTATTTATTAAACTAACTCAACTAACTAAACTAACTAAACTCTAAAAACAAGCTTGTCAGATATTTGTCAGATTTTGAAATGAAAACTTAATAACCACTTGCCATGTATTTTTCATCGGTATTAAAATTTTCTTTCCTGAAACACCTCAATCATATTCCTTTAGACAAAATCTCTAATCAGATTAGTGGGTATCATTTTAGGTATTCTTTGGTGCATGCATGTGTACGTGTCTATACTCACACACAATTTCTTTTGTTTAGTAAAAATGTGAGCTCATATTGCTTATTGCTCTACAAGTACTTTAATTCTTAACACAAAAAATATAAAATTTGTGGATATAAAAATATGGATATTTGGGTATATTATTAATAACATACGTATATACCTTTATGTATTTTTATATGTTGTATACCTATACAATTTTAAACAATTCTTGCTGGTTGCAGATCAACAAAGAAAATTTATATAATACAACTGTGACACAAAGTCCATAATAAGCTGCAGTAACTCTCAAGTCACTTGGAGTCTTCTTGTATAACTCATTTTATAGATAGTAATCAGTAATTAATAATCTTCTAAACTCGAAAGGAAAAAACTATACTTCACAGCATTATTATATTCTAAAATGATGATGTCTGTTTAAAACATTCCAAAATCCTTTGGTTCAATCTTAGGCCCACATGACATCACTTTTACATGAGTGAAGCCTTACCTCTGCAATGATGAAATAACAGTTGCTCTTTAAAATTTAAAAAAAAAAAAAGATATTCCTCTTTAAAGTTCACCACTCTTACCACAAATACAAAGCTTCTTCCCCTTTTCTTCTTTAGTCATGCAACATATTATTTTTAGTGTAAATGTTCATGCATCAAAAAAGCATCAGCAAATATAGAGACAAATATATCACTTACTGTTAATTCTTGCAGGTTTTCTTCCAGTTCAGTAGTTGATCTTTTTTGTACAGCATTCTCAGCCTTTGTTAACCAACAGATAATTTCATCTAGTCTTTTTCTATAGTCCATCACCTGCTTACTTTCTCCTTTTAACCTAAAAGGACATATTATTTAAAAATATTGAGAAAACTAACCAATTAACTAGAACATTATATATCTACATTGGATATTCTGACTATGCCACACACAAAAAAATAATTATCCTAATATGTATCAATTATTTTAACATGCATTTCTAAATGAGTATTAATAGTAATGCATACATTTTGCAAGGTTATATGCAAATATAAGAATAAGATTTCTTCCTTCATTAAATTAAAAAACATTGAAACTAAAGAATGTTGTCTTCTTTCATCATAAAAACTATGTAGAAATCTAATACAAAGTACTTTTTAAAGCTAGACACCACCATACAGCATAATGGAGGCTTTAAGAAGAAAACATGAAAAATGTCTTAATCTAAAATAATAAGGAAAAATACATAATTCTCTTTGAGTACTCCATGGAGATAGAAAGGTATCATTATATGACATTCACATTAGGGGGCAACTATTACTCTACTTTATTCATAGGAAAGAAAGAGCAAGAACAAGGTAAGATACCAAAAGTGGGAAATTTTTAGAAATATTAGGAAAGACAAGAAAAATGGGAATTTGATGAGCTCATTAAAATGAGTATTATATTTGAATATAGCACCAAGTTACAAAAAAAGGGTCTAGAAAAAAACAAAGCCAAAGTTTTAAAGGACATAAGGAAACAGTCATATGAATATAAAAAAGAAACTGCCTTAATTACATCTTTTAATGTTATAAGAATAACATTTATAATTACATAAACCATCTGTCAAAAGATGAGAATATGATTAGAACTCATTTGACAAACAAGATTATGTATTTTTAAGAAAGAGTTTGAAAGCTATTTAGAACTTGGTGGTGGTATCACTTCTATAGCTCCTGCTATTAGCTGCTGGCTTAAAAATAGAATGCAATTTTTTAAATGAATTACATTATGTCATCCCTAATAAGAATTTACATTTTTATGGCTATAATATTTTCTTTTTAATCACAAATACACCTAACACAATGATGCAATACATATAGAATAACATGCTAAATAAATCTTATATATTTAATAGAGAGTCAGTGATATTTGAAGGAGAGTATTTTAATGTTTAAAAATCTAATAAGGGAAAGGGGGAGGAATAAATTAGGTGTTTGGGATTAACATATACACACTACCATGTATAAAATAAACAAGCAACAAGGATCTACTCTATAGCACAGGGAACTATATTCAGTATTTTGTAATAAAGTATAAGAGACAAGAATCTAAAAAGAATAGATATATACATATGTATATGTATAACTGAATCACTTTTGTGATACACCTGAAATTAACACAACATTGTAAATAACCTTTAATTGAAAAAAATTAATGATAATCACTACAGAATCGTATCTTTCCCCAGCAGCTCAGTCGGTAAAGAATCTGCCTACAATGCAGGAGACCAGGGTTCGATCGCTGGGTTGGAAAGATCCCCTGGTGAAGGAAATGGCAATCCACTCCAGTATTCTTGCCTGGAGAATCCCATGGACAGAGGAGACTAGTGGGCCAGGCCAAGAGGCTGCAAGTGTCGGACACAACTTAGAGACTAAACTCCAGAGTATCGTAAGTTTTCATTTTTGAGTATTCATCAGGAGAGAACACTGCTTCAAGATTTAAATAAATGAATAAAGCTATATATGAATTGTTTAGACTACCAGAACCCAAACAGGTAATTCACCCTCTGTATCAAAGAGTCTTTAAATAACAACTGGGGAAACAATGAAAATACTACTATCGACCTTGTGTTTCAAAAAAAAGGAGCAATTTAAATTTCCAGTGTTTCATAATCACAACTGATGTCGTATTTTGAAAATATATCTATGAGGAAAACTAACATTATCAAGTAATTTCAATAAGACATATTTGAGTCACACAAAATTTTCATCTGCAAACTAGCTAAATATAATCTACATTTGAAATGTTATCACTAAGTAAAAACAAGTTATAAATTCATGTTCAAACAGTAGATGACAATTGCTCATTAAGGAATAACACCATAAGTTGCTGAACTGTGCAAATATTTAACAACAGACACTCAATACAAAAATAAATTGAGCTATTTCTCAGTGAGTAATAACAGTACACATAACAAGCCCATAAAATTGCAAGGTGACCCCAATTTAAGACAAATTCAAACCTAAAGTTAAACATGAATTTATGAAAACAAATACTGTTTTAGTTAAAATACAAGATGCTAGAAAAGAGGTTCATTATTCTTTCCTCTTCTCAAAAAAAATGAGTCGAGCATCTTTTAGCTTCACCATGTCAGTCCCAGAAGCAATAATTACCACATTCCACAGAGATCCATTTGAAATTGATTAGGGAAATTTCTTCAGTTATTGCTAATACCATACCAGCAAGTACATCTTTTTCCTTAAGAAGACCTGGAAGAGATCATTCTCAAGCTAGAGGGACTCTCCCTGCTGACTCATTCAGTTTAGTTGAGTTGCTCAGTCGTGTCAGATTATTTGTGACCCCATAGACTACAGCATGCCAGGCTTCCCTGTCCATCACCAACTCCCAGAGCTTGCTCAAACTCATGTCCATTGAGTCGGTGATGCCATCCAACCATCTCATCTTCTGTCGTCCCCTTCTCCTCCTGCCTTCAATCTTTCCCAGCATCAGGGTCTCTTCTAAGGAGTCAGTTCTTTGCATCAGGTGACCAAAGTATTGGAGTTTTAGCTTCAGCATCAGTCCTTCCAATGAATATTCAGGACCAATTTCCTTTAGGATAGACTGGTTGGATCTCCTGCCAGTGCCGACTCATTAGCATGACACATAAAATCCTACGGGACTCCCCACCCTGGCCCTGGTCCCCCAAGCCCTTCTCACCATCTAACCGTCACAGATTTCTTACTCAATCCCACTATTTCATGCCTCCCACCTTGCCTGTTCTGTATCTTTTCCCTACAAGACCATCCCTAAAAAGAATTTATAGGAAATTGCTATAAATTCTTCAAAACCAGCTTCAGGATTCCTCTGCTGGATGTCTAAATTCCACAGCCCATCATCCCTGAGTCTATGACAACACACTATCTTCTTATAATAATAATGTGCCCTTTAATCACATCAGATTACTTTTTCCTTTAAACATTTTCTTCACCATAGTCCCTCTGAGTTCCTTAGTCATACTTGTATCCCCTGTGCTAAATACAAAGTTCATAAATACTGATCAAATCATTCAATCAATCATTGGCAAAACTCAGCAATATCATGCTTGGAGAATATGTCATAGGATAGCTTACAACAACAGAACTAGATATTTTAAATGTTTAGTATCAATAGATAGGGCATAAGCTTTTTACAAAAAGTATCTCCTTTAATCCTCATGACACTCCTTTGAGAAGATACCTCAGTTCTCATTCACAGAGGAGGAAACAGCCAGAGAGTTCTGAGGTCTACCCACCTTTTACACACACAGTATTCAAGAGATTAAGTACTGTCACTACAAATGGATGAGGAAGCTGTGGTACATATACACCATGGAATATTACTCAGCCATTAAAAAGAATTCATTTGAATCAGTTCTAATGAGATGGATGAAACTGGAGCCCATTATACAGAGCGAAGTAAGCCAGAAAGACAAAGACCATTACAGTATACTAACACATATATATGGAATTTAGAAAGATGGTAATGATAACCCTATACGCAAAACAGAAAAAGAGACTCAGATGTATAGAACAGACTTGTGGGCTCTGGGAGAAGGCGAGGGTGGGATGTTTCAAGAGAACAGCATTGAAACATGTATATTATCTAGGGTGAAACAGATCACCAGCCCAGGTTGGGTGCCTGAGACAAGTGCTCGGGCATGGTGCACTGGGAAGACCCAGAGGGATTGGGTGGAGAGGGAGGTGGGAGGGGGGACCGGGATGGGGAATACATGTAAATCCATGGCTAATTCATTTCAATGTATGACAAAAACTACTGTAATGATGTAAAGTAATTAGCCTCCAACTAATAAAAATAAATGGAAAAAAAAAAAAGTACTGTCACTAACTTTCTATGAGACCTTGGACAGTTATTAATACTTCACTTCTCCACTCTGAGCCTCAGTTTCCAAAGCTGTACAATGGATCTAAATAGCCCCCTCACAGGGTAGTTGTGAGGATTAAATGAGGCCAAATGCTGTCTTTGCCACAAGGAAACCTCTCAATCAAGACACACAAACTATGATTTGACTTTTTACCAAACCACACAAAATAAAAGATGATGTTAGTCTATAAACAGTTGCCAGGACTGCCCTGGTGGTCCAGTGGTAAAGAATCCAGCTGCCAATGCAGGGAATATGAGTTCCATCCCTGGTCCAGGAAGATCCCACGTGCCATGGAGCAGTTAAGTACATGTGCCACAAATACTGAACTCTCACTCTGAAGCCCACGAGCCACAAATACTGAAGCTCGCGTGCCCTTAGAGCCTGTGCTCCACAACAAGAGAAGCCACCACAATAAAAAGGCTGCACACTGCAACTAGAGAGTAGCCCCTGCTTGCTGCAACTAGAGAAAAGTTGACCAAGGAACACCAAAGACCCAGCACAGCCAAAAATTTTAAATAAACAAATAAACATTTTTCTAAAGTAGGCAAAAGCTCTTTTTGCAACAAGCATGTATTATTTTTACAATAAAAGAGAATAAATCTTTAAAAAGTAGCCACAAGCCAAATACTCAAAGTTCAATATTTTGTGTTATACTATAACACTGAACTTGATAAAGTATTTGATTGGCCTTTAACAAAACAATAGTTTATTGCTAAAATAATATATCATCAAAAAAATATATATATATATATCATCTGTTAAAATTATCAGAAAAAAAATCACGGAGATTTTAAACCGAAACTATCATTAACTCACCCTCTCAAGATGAAATGCATTAAACAAAATAGGAATCATCCATTAAATCCTGACTGTCTCAAACATAATTTCAAATAATGGTAAAGCAATACATGAAATAATATATACAATGTTGAGTATTATATTCACTGGTAATCAAACATGTTTGCAACCAGAAGACACCCTAGTATGGATAATATGTGGGGCAGTGCAACATAATCTGACATAAAAACACAATAATGAATTATATTTACTATGTCATATAGATGAGGAACTATATTATGTACCCAGCACTGACATATAAAGACACGGGGCACCCTTAGACACCAAGAATTCCTCAGTGAGACAGATTCCTCATCAAGACCCAGAGACCCTGTCGGGAAGCAAAAGGAAAAAAAGAGGAATGAAGATTTTTTTTTGACATACATGAGGAGAAAAGTTAGACTACGGATGGCCTTTTAAACACAAAAATACAGAACGTGGACAGTGGAGGTCTTAAACGTCAACAAAACTCTTGTAATGTGAGAGCAAAAAGTGAAAGTGTTAGTCACTCAGTCGTGTCTGACTCTCTGCAACCCCAAGGACTGTAGCCCGCCAGGATCCTCGGTCCATGGGATGCTGCAGGCAAGAATACTGGAGTAGCCATACCCTCCCCCTAATAGCAGATGATAAAAAGAACTTGGAACTCATCATCTTGCATCTCAAAAGGTTCTGCCCAAATACCTTCACCCCGTGCCCTTGAGTTGTCACGGCTTAATCACCTTGGCCGCCGATCCTTCACTTCTGCAGCGATTGCACCCCAGCGTTGGTTTAAACCTGCCAGCTTGTCCTTCAAGAAGCTTCCATCTGTCGGGGAGAGTTTCTGTATAATCCCATCCCCCGTCCTGTTTAGTGCTGCAAAACTGGGCTGGTGGCTGCTGATCCCCTCCTCGAGTTCCTGTAACAGAGAACCACTCAAGATTAACTCCACTGCTAAATTAAACTGTTCTGAGGTAGTGAATCCATTTAGGTGCCACAGCGTGGTGTCAATATAAGTGTTAGAGAAACAAAGCCCTGGAAAGATATTTTATGTATATGAAAAAGGCATTTTTAACACTTTAATTACATTTCAATCAGCAGATTAAATGAAATCTATTTTGAAATCTAACCCACTCTTATGAATGTCATCAGGCAAAATACAGTGAAAGAGAACAGCCTAATAACATAAAATAAATAACAGCTTTTTATATGGACACATAAGCATCAATCATGCTTGATTAAAGTGGATTCCTTATCCTCTAAACACGGGCTTTCAAGAGTCTCTTAAAAAAACTGTTTAAACCCTCTACTCCCATATATTATTATGTCCTACCATATGTAAGTAAACCTCAATGTGCATTTTATTGAGACATTGCTTCACTGGTCTGTAAATTTTTAAGCAATGGATTAAGAAAGGACATTTTAAAGTCAAATTTAAGTACTTCTCTATTACTCTAAAAATAAGAAAAATGTGTTAACATATTTATGAGAAAACAAAAGTATTCTCTAACTCCTCATAAACCTTCTACACTAAATATATTTTTAAAAATTAATAAAAGAGAAAATATTCTCAACAAGGGTAAACTGAAATTTTGACCATTATTTCTAATGACCTATTACTATCAGCAGAACTGACTTAGCTATTGTGTTCTATTTTCCCAAGACTGAATTAGATTTACATGAGCAGTTGCCCTGATATAACTCAAAAATAATTTACTTTTATAATAATGACCAATGATACAAAGAAAATAAGATCTCTAAGTGTTTAACTATAGAAAATAAAGGTGAGGTATACAGATATCTTTTTGTCCTTGATAGAGTCTTGAGTATAAAATTTTATAAGTTCTGAATATAAAATTTGTAAAATAAAACTGTTTTCATATTTTTCACTAAAGAGTATTTTTATTTAAATTTCTTTAAATTCCTAATTAAAATTGAAAGACTATTTGTTCTTAGACCTTTAAAACTGAAAACTAGAACTGGAACAAAAATGACAGATTATCAGTATACCCCTGAAAAATTAATATTGTAGGCCTCTCCTTTTAAAACCTGTCTTAAATGGTGCATACTAAATAAGTCAAGTTTTCAGCAGATCCCCAGCCTCTTACAGAAAGCACTCACCTGCTGGTGTATCTTGGCCTTCTCTAAGTCCAGGCCACCATCCGGAGCAAAAGTACCAGCCAGCAATTCTTCAGCTTCTGTCACCCAGTGTGTGAGGTCATTAAGGTCACAGTGGAACTGCCTCCATTCCTCCATAGCCCTATCAAAATAACTAAGGGACGACAACCAAATAAAATAGGTTTCCAAACTTTCCAGGACCGTCTAGAAGCGATTTTCTAAAAAGGAAATTCAAATCTCATTTAAACTGAAAGCCTCAAAATGAGTGAATTCACAGCTCACTGCTCTATAAGGCCAGTTTTTGTAATGGATTACTGTTAATGATTCCTCTTAGAGAAACATGCATCATACCAAGAGTAAAGCAATCTGCATACACCCCGCCCTCCTCACATTCATGCACACAGACACACACACACACACTGTCTATTCTAACTGAATAGACAGGCATCTCTGGCTGCAAAAATCAAGATAGATTAGCTGCAGGCATGTTAACCCACCCAACTTTGAACACAACAGTTCAGATATCGTGAAATGTAAAATATGATTAATTACTTTATTCTCTTAAGAAAAAAATAGGGTATTTTATTTCCAGAACACTTAGTTCCCACCTAGAACAAAACCTAAAGGCCAAAACACTTCAAAATTTCCTTGCAGTCTATTAACTCTGTGCTACAGACTGAATTGTGTACCCCCCAAAATCCATATGTTGAAGCCCTAACCCCTAACATGACTATATTTGGAGACAGGGTGTTTAGGGAGGTAATTAAGGTTAAAATGAGATCATAAGGGTTAGTTGCTCAGTCATATCCGACTCGTTGTGACCCCAGGGACTGTGGCCCAGCAGGCTCTTCTGGCCATGGGATTTCCCAGGCAAGAACACTGGAGTGGGCTGCCATTTGCTTCTCCAGGGGATCTTCCTGACCCAGGGATGCTCCTGCATTGCAGGTGTATTCTTTACCATCTGAGCCACCGGGGAAGTCCAAATGAGGTCGTATCGGTAACTAATCCCATAGGACTGTTGTCCTAATAAGAGAAAGAGACATCAGAAATCTCTCTGTGTGTATCTCTTTCTGTATCTCTGCTGTCTGTCTGCCTGTCTCTCTCTCTCTCTCTCTCTCTCTCTCTCTCTCTCTCTCTCTGCAAGAGCACAGAGCAAAGACATGTAAGGACACAGCAAGGAGGTGGCCATCTGCAGGCCAGGAAGAGAAGCCTCACCAGAAGCTGAGTTCTGCTGGTACCTTGACCTTGGACCTCCAGCCTCCAGAACCGAGAGAAAATAAATGTCTGTTGTTTAGGCCATCTGCAGTATCTTATGATGGCGGCCCTAGCAGACTAACGTATACTCTGTGCGGTAACTAACCTGTGTCTTACTGATCGGAACACACAGCAGGATGGGAGTAGCTGGAAAGCTCAGGTTAGGCAATGAGACAAAGACTACTAAGACTTCTATTCAAACCTAACTCGTTAGAAATGAGATAAAGTCAGACTCCGGTGCTTGCCGTATCTGGAACAAAATAAAATAAGTATGAGGAGGAAAAGCCTTCTTGGCTTGGGATCCTATGTCATTTCTGTCTGCCTTTTTATTTAGAATAGTGGTACCAGGAGAAGTTTAGAAGAGATCTCAGAAATTTTAGTGATAACACAAAATAGTTTGTAATAAAAAGGTAATATTAGTATTTTCAAAAAGCAATAAAATGGTCCCTAACATTGCTAACTCCTAAATAATGTTTATGTTTCCTTCTTCCATGAAAATCATTTTGAAAATTCAGTTAATATTTGCTGAGTGCCCACAAGGAAGCAACATTCTATTGGGCATGACAAAAATAAGAGCACTTCAAACAAAACATGATGGGAAGATATTAAGATAATCTTCACTATAATTTGTAAAAACATAGCAAACATAAATTCTAACTTCTGAGATGGTGCAGTGTGAATAGAAAATATTGCTAGAAAGGCTGCTCCAAAGATCTAAAGACTGAGAATAGAAATGTTAAACTTAGTAAAGATCATTACCATCAAAACAGAACATAAATTCCAAATAAATCTAAGCATCATACTTGTAGATTTTACATTAAAAGAAAAAAAAAAAAAAACGACAGAGAGATCCATGTTCAGATGGGATTCAAAGAACTGTCTCATCCTCTCTAATCCAGCCAGCTTATACAGGAGGCAGCAGGGAACTGCGAAAGACTATGGACTTCCAGAGACCCATAGGACTCAAAATACAAGTCTTATCCGATCTATGGTTTGTATTTGAAACAGAAGCATGTAAGTTTACTGTCTCTAATATTCCAACTTGATATATTCCCTCCCAAACTCATCTTACTGCAAAGGAGGCATAAAGGAGTTCTCAAAGAAAGATATCTGTTTATTTTCAAGGTATTTATCTTTTACCACAGACCAATAATACTTATAAAAAATTCATAGGCAAAACAGCATAGAGACCTTGTGTAGACAAATGGACTTGGTGATCAGCAGGTGTAATTATCACCTATAACTGAAACCATGCAAGCAGAGGATATTTGCCATTGCCTTGATATTCTATGAAAAACAGAATAGAAAGGACTACTCAAGTATTGCTGTAAAACTAGATATACAGGAAAGGGGGAAAATAAACATTTTAGGATAGATTACCAAGGTTGGAAGAGGAAAGCAAAACAAAAATTAGAGGCATGAATAAGAACATAAACAACTAATGCATTCAAGTGCTGGGCCAAACCAAATACAAGAGACAACCTCCCAGCAAATGAAATCTAGTAAGCATGGAAAACAATAATAAATTTAAATAAAATTAAAATGTGATAGAGAAGAATTTTCTAACATAAGAAAACACTATTCTTGCTCGGGCCTGGTGCACTGGGAAGACCCAGAGGAATCGGGTGGAGAGGGAGGTGGGAGGGAGGATCGGGATGGGGAATACATGTAAATCCATGGCTGATTCATGTCAATGTATGACAAAAACCACTACAATATTGTAAAATAATTAGCCTCCAACTAATAAAAACAAATGAAAAGTAAAAAAAAAAAAAAAAAAGAAAGAAAGAAAAAAAAGAAAACACTGTTCTGTTCTCATCTCAATTTTTAAAAATCTAGGAAAAAACTATTTGCTAAAATTTTTATAATCACAAAAATGGCATGAATATTGGCAATCAACATAATTCACAACGTCCTTGAAATTCTGCCACATTAGCCAGATGCATATATGGAAATAGAATAACTGAAAAAAGAAGAAACATAATCACACATACAACTGATGTGTCATAAGAAAGGCTAAGAAAATAAATTTTATACCCATATACCGAGGTGTACACACACACACACAAATACACATAGTGCAGAAGATGCAGAAGAAATCTACCATACATCAATTCTACAAAACAAACAAAAAAAGCACAAAACTACCAAGCAATAGTCCTAGAGAGAAAGATGTAGACAAACCTTCAAAACCTTACTGAAGACACAGAAAGGATCTAAATGAATGAAAGACTGCATTTCAAATTGACCATTTTTTCTAAAACTGATTGAAATGACTAAAATTTTACTGGAAGAATAAATATAGAAAAAGAGTATGAATTTTAATGTTAGAATAATTAGGGGAAATCTACTGTGGTGGATTAAGAAAATGTATAATGCTTTAAAAATGAAAATACTATGGTATTAGATTAAAATTGATGGTGTGATAAGGTGGAATTAGCAAAATTAAGTAAATATAAAGTAGAAATGCCTTTAAGTGTATGACAAAGGAAGTATCACCAACAATAATGGAGAGCTGGGTTATTCAGCAAAATGTATAGAGAAAATTGGCTGTTCATTTAAGAAAAATAAAGCAAAATAGAACAGATTAGTGTTTAACTCAGGCTCCACAAAAAAAGTCAGCTGGGAAGTGTTCAAGACTTAGATAAGCAGGGTCTCTACTCTTGCTACTAAAGAGTTGGTGTATACAGACATACAGAACAGACGTGTGGTTGCAAGGGGGAGGAGAGGTGGTGGAGACTCAGACTAAGAGTTTGGGATTAGTAGAGGCAAAGTACTACACCCAGAATGGATAATCAACAAGGTCCTACTTTATAAGGAACCATAATGACAATGGCAAAGCATTTTTAAAAAGAGTTGGTGCATAGAAACACCAAAGCTGTTCTGTGAAAAAAGGCATGGGTGTTATGATAGTTCAGTTCAGTTCAGTCGCTCAGTAATGTCCAACTCTTAGCGACCCCACGAACTGCAGAGGCCCAGGCTTCCCTGTACATCACCAAATCCCAGAGCTTACTCAAATTCATGTCCATTGAATCGATGACACCAACCAACCATCTCATCTTCTGTTGTCCCCTTCACCTCCTCCCTTCAATCTTACCCAGTATCAGGGTCTTTTCCAAGGAGTCAGTTCGTCGCACTAGGGGGCCAAAGAATTGGAGCCTTCAGCTTCAGCATCAGTCCTTCCAATGAATATTCAGGACTGATTTCCCTGAGGATTGACTGGTTTGATCGCCTTGCAGTCCAAGGGACTCTCAAGAGTCTTCTCCAACACCACAGTTCAAAAGCATCAGTTCTTCACCACTCAGCCTTCTTTATGTTCCAATTCTCACATCCATACATGACTACCAGAAAAAGCATAGCTTTGACTAGATGGACCTTTGTTGGCAAAGTAATGTCACTGCTTTTTGATATGCTGTCTAGGTTGGTCATAGCTTGTCTTCCAAGGAGGAAGTATCTTTTAATTTCATGGCTGCAATCACCATCTGCAGTGATTTTGGAGCCCAAGAAAATAAAGTCTCTCACTGTTTACATTGTTTCCCCATCTCTTTGCCATGAAATGATAGGACCAAATGCCATGATCCTAGTTTTCTGAATGTTGACTTTTAAGCCAACATTTCACTCTCCTCTTTCACTTTCATCAAGAGGCTCTTCAGTTCCTCTTTGCTATCTGCCATATGGGTGGTGTCATTTGTGTATCTCAGGTTACTGAGATGTCTCCCAGCAATCATGATTCCAACTTGTGCTTCATCCAGCCTGTCATTTCACATGATGTACTCTGTATATAAGTCAAATAAGCAGGGTGACAATATACACCCTTGACATACTCCTTTCCTGATTTGGAACCAGTCTGCTGTTTCATGTCCAGTTTTAACTGGTGCTTCTTGATCTGCACACAGATTTCTCAGGAGGCAGTTAAGATGATCTGATATTCCCATCCTTTTAAGAATTTTCCACAGTTTGTTGTGATCCACACAATCAATGGTTTTGGCGTAGTCAATAAAGCAGAGGTAGATATTTTTCTGGAACTCTCTTGCTTTTTTGATGATCCAGTGGATGTTGGCAATTTGATCTCTGGTTCCTCTGCCTTTTTTAAATCCAGCTTGAACATCTGGAAGTTCTCCATTCATGAACTGTTGAAGCCTGGCTTGGAGAATTTTGAGCATTACTTTACTAGCATGTGAGATGAGTGCAATTGTGCAATAGTTTGAGCATTCTTTGGCATTGCCTTTCTTTCGGATTGGAATGAAAGCTGACCTTTTCCAGTCCTGTGGCCACTGCTGAGTTTTCCAAATTTGCTGGCATATTGAGTGCAGCACTTTTACAGCATCATCTTTTAGGATTTGAAATAGCTCAACTGGAATTCCATTACCTACACTAGCTTTGTTCGTAGTGATGCTTCCTAAGGCCCACTTGACTTCGCATTCCAGGATGTCTGGCTCTAGGTGAGTGACCACACCATCGTGGTTATCTGGGTCATAAGGATCTTTTTTGTATAGTTCTGTGTATTCTTGCCACCTCTTCTTAATATCTTCTGCTTCGGTTAAGTCTGTTCTGTTTCTGTTTTTTATTGTGCCCACCTTTGCATGAAATGTTCCCTTAGTATCTCTAATTTCCTTGACGAGATCTCTAATCTTTCCCATTCTATTGTTTTTCCTCTATTTCTTTGCATTGATCACTGAGGAAGGCTTTCTTACCTCTCCTTGCTATTCTTTGGCACTTTGCATTCAGATGGGTATATCTTTCCCTTTCTCCTTTGCCTTTCACTTCTCTTCTTTTCTCAGCTATTTGTAAGGCCTCCTCAGACAACCATTTTGCCTTTTTGCATTTCTTTTTCTTGGGGGTGGTCATGATCACTGCTTCCTGTACAATATCATGAGCCTCTGCCCATAGTTCTTCAGGGATTCTCTCTATCAGATCCAATCCCTTGAATCTGTTTGTCACTTCTACAGTGTAATAGTAAGGGATTTGATTTAGGTCATACCTAAGGGGTCTAGTGGTTTTCCCTACTTTCTTCAATTTAAGGCTGAATTTGGCAATAAGGAGCTCATATCTGATCCACAGTCAGCTCCCGGTCTTGTTTCTCTGACTGTACAGAGCTTCTCTGTCTTTGACTGCAAAGAATATAATCAGTCTGATTTCGGTGTTGGCCATCTGGTGATGTCCATGTGTAGTCTTCTCTTGTGTTGTTGGAAGAGGGTGTTTGCCATGGCCACTGCGTTCTCTTGGCAAAACTCTGCTAGCCTCTGCCCTGCTTTGTTTTATACGCCAAGGCCAAACTTGCCTGTTACGCCAGGTGTTTCTTGACTTCCTACTTTTGCATTCCAGTCTCGTATAATGAAAAGGACATCTATTTTGGATGTTAGTTTAAGAAGTTCTTGTAGGTTTTCCTAGAACTATTCAACTTCAGCTTCTTCAGCCTTACTGGCTGGGGCATAGTCTTGGATTATTGTGATACTGAACAGCTTGCCTTGGAAATGAACAGAGATCATTCTGTTGTTTTTGAGATTGCATCCAAGAACTGCATTTCAGACTCTTTTGTTGACTGTGAGGGCTACTCCATTTCTTCTAAGGGATTCTTGCTCATAGTAGTAGATATAATGGTCATCTGAGTTAAATTCACCCATTCCAGTCCATTTTAGTTCACTGATTCCTGAAATGTCAGTGTTCACTCTTGCCATCTCCTGCTTGACCACTTCCAATTTGCCTTAATTCATGGACCAAACATTCCAGGTTCCTATGCAATATTGTTCTTTACAACTCTCCACAAGATGGTGGAGTAGAAGGACATGCACTCATCTTCTTTTTCAAGAATTCCAAAATTACAACTCACTGCTGGACAACCATCAACAGGAGAATGTTGGATCCCACCAAAAAAAGATACCCCGGAACCAATGGCAAAGGAGAAGCCCCAGAAAGATGGTAGGAGGGGCAAAATCATATTTAGAATCAAACTCCATACCTGCCAGAGATGCTTGGAGAGCTCAAACAGAATTTATGTGCACCAGGAGACCCCACAGAGACTGAGCCAGACCTGCCTCTGAGTGTTTGAGTGTCTCCTGCAGAGGTACGGGTCAGCAGTGGCCTACCGCAAGGATTAGGGCTCTGGGTGCAGCAGACCTGGGTGTGGGTTAAGCCCTTTTGGAGAAGGTCACCATTAACCCCACCAGAGAGCCACCAGAATTTACATAGGAAGGTACAAACAAAAGCTTGTGCACACCAGGGCCCAGGAAAAAGGAGCAGTGACCTCTCAAGAGACTGACCTACACTTGCCCATGAGTGTCCCGGAGTCTCTGGTGGAGCCATGGATCTGGGGTGGCCGGCTGCAGGGTCGGGGCACGGAGTGTGGCAGTGCGTGCACTGGACCTTTTGAAGGAGGTCACCATTATCTTCATTACCTCCACCATAGTTTGGTCTCAGGTCAAAAAACAGGGAGGGATCACAATCCAGACCATCAACAGCAAATTGGATTAAAGATTTACTAAGCCCCACCCATCAGGACAAGACCCAGTTTCCCCCACAGTCAGTGTCTCCCATCAGGAAGCTTCCATAAGCCTCTTATCCTTATCCCTCAAAGGGCAGACAAAATGAAAACCACAATCACAGAAAACTAATCAAACTGATCACACGGACCACAGCCTTGTCTAACTCAATGAAATTATAAGATATGCCATGTAGGCCAACCCAAGACAACAGGTCATGGTGGAGAGTTCTGAGAAAATGTGGTCCACTGGAGAAGGGAATGGCAAACCAATTCTTGCCTTGAGAACCCCATGAACAGTATGAAAAAGCAAAAAGACATGACACTAAACAATGAACTCCCCAGGTTGGTAGGTGCTCAGTATGCTACTGGAGAAGAATAGAGAAATAACTCCAGAAAGAATGAAGAGCAGAAACAATGCCCAGGTGTGGATGTGACTGGTGATGAAGCTTTGATAGGGATTATATTGAATCTGTAGATTTCCGTGGTTAGTATATATACTTTAATAATATTAACTCTTCCAATCCATGAGCACAATATCTTTCCACGTATTTGTTGTCTTCAATTTCTTTTATTAGTGTCATATAGTTTCCAGAGTATAAGTCTTTTACACCTCCTTGGTTAAATTTACACTTGGGTCTTTTACTCACTTTGATGCAATTGTAAATAGGATTTTTTTTCTTAAAGTTCTCTTTCTGAGAGTTTGTTGTTAGTGTAGAGAAATGCAACCAATTTCTGGATATTAAATTTTGTATCCTGCAACTTTACTAAACGTATTAGTTCTAGTAGTTTTTGATGGAGGTTTTAGAATTTTCCATATATAGTATCAATCTCTTCAATAAGCAGTGTTGAGGAAACTGGACAGCTACATGTTAAAAAGAAACTAGACTATTTTCTCACACTATGTTCAAAAGTAAACTAAAAATGGATTAAAGACTTAAGTGCAAGACCTGAAGCTATAAAGCTCCTAAAAGAAAATATAAGCAACATGCTTTTGACGTAGGCCTTAGCACTATTTGGGGGGATGTGTCTCCTCAGACAAGGACCACAAAAGCAAAAGCATACACATGGGACTACATCAAACTAATTTTTGCACAGCAAAGGAAACTATCAACAAAATGAAAGAGCAACCTGCCACCTGAGAGGAAGTTACTTGCAAATGACGTCTGACAAGGGGTTAATAGCCAAAATACGTAAAAAACTCACACAACTCAATATAAAAAAATCAAACAATCCAATTAAAAAATGGGCAGAGGCTGAAGAGACATTTCTCCAAAGAGCATATACAAAAGGCCAACAGGTTCACGAAAAGATACCCAACTAGTGTCATTAGAGAAATGCAAATTAAAATCACAATGAAATATCACTTCACACCTGTTACGAAGACCATCATCAAAAAGATAAGAAATAGCAAGTGCTGGTTTGTATGTGGAGAAAAGAGGATCCTTGTCCACTAGTGGTAAGAATGCAAATTTGTACCACCACTATGGAAAACAGGAAAGAGGATCCTCAAAATATTAAAAATATAACTACACTATAATCAAGCAATTTCATCTCTGGGAATCCAAAAAAAATGAAAACTAACTTGAAAAGATATCTGCACCTTCATGTTCACAATAGTTTTACTTAAAAGAGCCAAGATAGAGAAAAAACTTAAATGTCCATCAACACACGAATGGATAAAGGTGTGTGTATATATATATATGCTATATATATACATGCACTTAGCTGTAGAAAGAATGAAACCTTGTCATTAGCAACAACATGGATAAACCAAAAGAGTATATGCTAAGTGAAATAGGTCAGACGGAGAAAGACAAATACTGTATGTTTTTACTTATATGTAGAATAAATATAAAAACAAAAGAAACAAATATAATAAAACAGAAAAAGACAGATACAGAGAACAAACTAGTTATCACTAGAGGAGAAAAGGGGAAGGGGAAGGGGTGACACAGGTAAGGAAGGATTAAGGGAAACAAACTACTAGTATAAAATAAACATGTAAAAAAAATAAACATGTTACAGAGATTTAGCACACAACACAGGGAATATAGTCTATAATATTGTAATAATTTGTATTTTACATAATATGTAAAAATATTGAATCACCATGTTGTTCACTTGAAACATATAATACTGTAACTCAACTATACTTCAATAAAAATAAAGTACATATGAATTTACAGGTCTTTTAAACAATTAAATATTAATTTAATTTGCACATACCCTTTACGATCATTGTACAATCTATTAATTCTGTCCCATTTTGCATTCAACTGAGTAAGTGTATCCCGAATCTGAATGGCTTCAGGTCCGGAAGCTTCCAGGATAACATCCGGCTGTTTTTCATGAATGACTGCAATCTGCTCTCCGAGTTTGTCCAGTTGGTCTTTGATATTCTACAAAGATATTTTCATAAATTAACAAAAGACAGCAAAGAGATATAAGAATGGAATCACAAGAGACCAAAAATTTATATAGAACAAGTTACTTAAAAATAATGAGACATAATTGTTGCTCATCAAAACTGGAAACTTTTTAAAAAAATAATATCCAGTACAGGCCAAAGCATGAGGTATGCTACATAATATCTTAATAGTGGGGAAAAATTCCTCAATAATGTTCAAAGTAGCATTTGTACAGGACATATAAAAAGCTTTAATAATAGTCTGTAAAACTAATGAAGTGGTTTTTTTTTAATGAAGTGTTTTCTTTAATGAAGTTTTTTTTTAAAGCTAGAAATTACATATACTTTCAAACAACTAATAATGTTAATATTTAAATTGTCATTTAAGACAAAACTGAGTTATCAGATAAACCTATCAACTCTATCAGCAAGTTTATTATGACATGATACAAAAATGCAATCAAAATATATGAGTCTTGTTGATATCAAATAGTTTTCACAAATTACCTGAAAACTTTCAGATCCCTAATTAACTTACAATCAACATGCCATTCCAAATCTAACCACTAGACAATCAAATCGTTCTAGATGGTAAGATAATGCTCACATTTTACATCAAATGACAATTAAGTTTATAAGATAGGAATATGATTTGTGCATGTGTTTGATTTTAAAGTATCTGTTGCAAAAAAAAACTGTGGACATTTAAAAATCCATACCTACTATTAATAAATTAAAATTTTTGACAGCATTTCATTGGCAATATAGGAAAAGTTTGTTTTTCATACATATTATTATTTCCTTGGCACAAATATAAAAGGCTAAAGACCATCTAAGTAGGCACAGTGACAAATTCCTTGCTTTATTTCTATATTAACTGCAGGTATTCAAATGTACTGCCTGGATATTTACCTTCAGAGAATCTTCCTGAAACGAGAAGTCTTCATAGACAACAGAGCTTAGCTCTGGAGTATTAAGTGATAATTCAACATCATCCATGGAAAGTAAAACTTTGTTAATTTCAACCAGATAATCTGTAGGAAGGGGTGGTGATCTAATTCCAGGAGCGAGCTGACTTGTTCTCTGCTGAATAGGGACTGCCTGTACAGACACCAATAATAGCAATACACACCTCTTAGAATATACCCACAATGAACTGCAGTAAATAAAAAACTTTTTAAAAAATCAACATTATTTTGTGGAGAAATTCAAATCCATAAGCACAAATTTTAAAACTTGCTTTAATTTTTTAAAAGTTTCCCTGCACTGCTATGGAAACCATTAACAATCTCTCTGTAGCCTGTTGTTAAAAGGCTTAAATAAGCTGTTAATGCTTAAAAGGTTTTTCTTTAAGACTTACACCACTAAACTCATTTAGAAAATAGGAAAGCATAACAACTCCTTTCCAAAGTTATTTAAGAAATGAGAATATGCTGCAAATCATGAAATTCTGTATGAAACAAAAATTTTAATACCATTGTCATTACTAATAATATACATTATTACACTCCATTTTTTTTTAAATTTCACAATTAGATTAAACACTTCTGGGCCTTGCTGGTGAAAAAGTAAATAAGGGTAAAACATGTATTTGTAACATAACATAGCAAATGCAATGGGAGGTTTAATTAAAATAATATCCAGGCAATTCAGTATATAATCTTAATCTCTGAGAACAATAAAACACAATATGAATGCCCTACATAAGACGATAGGTCCTACCATGCAAAATTCAGACAGGTTCTAACTTAGGTGGACAATTATTTATCCCAGTGTAGTGTTTTCTGTATCCCCTAATCAGAGCTTTCTAGACAGTAAAGTGCTCTCTGGGATAGGCCATTAGTCGCTGGGTTCAAGTCCTTTACTCTTTGACAGCTACCATTTAACAGTTGCTGTCTACTACTTGCCAATGGTCAAAGAGCATCCGACTCATGAATTACAGTAGTTTCCTTGACACTTGCATCAGATTTCTATATCGAACTTCTGAAAAATGGTCCTCCTCTGTAAACTCGAAGATGACACTGAAGGGCTTTCCTGTGGCTCAGTGGTAAAGAGTCCGCCGGCCAATGCAGCAGACACGAGTTTGATCCCTGATCCAGGAGAATCCCACATGCTATGGAGCTGCTCAGCCCGAGTGCCAGAGCTGCTGAACCTGCGCGCTACCGCCTGAAGGTGCAACTACTGAGCCCATGGGCCCAAACCACCGAAGCTCGTGTGCGATAGAGCCTGCGCTCTGCAACAAGAGAAACCACTGCAATGAGGAGCCCACACGGCACAGCTAGAGAAAAAGGCTGTGCAGCAAAAAAGACCCGGCACTACCCAAAATAAATAAATACATGACTAGTTCTTACAAAAGATGACAGTGAACATGGTCATGACTGAAAACAGTTCCAATTCCTAAATGAGACCTAAAACCAAGGTTAAAAACAGTGAATGATCAGGATGGTGGCGACTCCTGCAGTCTGCATTTATCTGTCTCCTACAATCTGATAAACTACGACTTTCACCAATTGATAGGCAGTCCTGGATAGCCAGGTGAGAAGCAAGTCCACTGATTTCTTAACTGTATCCACAGGTTTGTTTCTACCTGACACTAATGTTAATTTTATGAGACTAATGCCACACATTCAAATTTCAGTCAGAAAACATGTCTAGCTATCTACTTGTATGTCTAAGATGGCGAACTATACATTTTAAGTAAATATAAAAGAAGGCTGAAAAAAAATGTGTACACTTAGGAACCAATTTTAATAAACAGATGTGAAATATTTGTTAATAATATCTTTTTTCAGATTTTAACTTTAAACAGGCCAATTTTTTGGCACATCATAAAAGGAAACCCAGTTCTTCCTCTTCTTAACTTTAAGGAGAAAGAAAAAAGACACAAAAAAAGTACTTAACAGGTTGAGTAATCATAGCAAAGCAGTAAAAAAACTGGAACCTGTTCTCCTACTTGGCTTTTACATCTGTCAATCAATGTCTTGCTCATAGAGCCTCTGTTTTTTCAAGACCAAAAATTACTCCAGGCCTCCAGCTATATTTGATCTGTGCTTGTAGAACATTCAACTTTATAGTACTTTCCTCATTAGCACCACTAAACATCATAGGGCAGATTCTTTTTCAATCTGTAATGACTGGTGAGAGTCACTTATATACCTTAACAACCACTACAAGGCAAGGAATTCTGTGCTGTTTCTTTATTTATACAACAGATTGTGATTCTGCAAGGTCACATGTATCCGAGTCAAGGTGAACTGGGCAGGCCAATCAGTATTGTAAATAGAAAATTCGAAGGGTTTTTCTTTAAAAAAAAAAAAAAAAAAACTATGTTCATTAAATACTGTATTCTATTAATGCATACATGTATGCTCAGTCACTTCGGTCACGTCCCACTCTTTGTGACCCTCTGGACTATAGCCCACCAGGCTCCTCTGTCCATGGGATACTTCAAGCAAGAATATTGGAGTGGGTTGCCATGTCCCCCTCCAGTGAATCTTCCCAACCCAGGGATCAAAACTAAGTCTCCTGCATCTCCTGCATTGCAGGCAGATTTTTTACCCACTGAGCCACCTGGAAGGCCTTTCTATTAATACTATACACATAATCTAGGATTTCCTGAGTGAGCCTCCATACCCTTGCAGAAGCAGCAAGGCCATTCAGGATTCAAATATAAGCTTACTATATTCCCGAAATAGGTGTTATCCCAAGAGAGTGATCAATCAAAACACCCGAGGAGAAAAATACGATCCTCAAGATCTAACCTAGACTTTACTTCTCAATATTTTTATTTTTAAAGAATTCAGCTAGAACACAAAAATACAGATATATACAATGCAGCGCTAAAATTAGACAATACTACATGATGCACCTCATGTCATACAGCAACCTAAGTTCCAGATACATTAAAAAACTGATTTTAAATGACACTTTACAAACATTTCCCATGGGCAGAGGAGCCTGGCAGGCTACTGGCCATGGGGCCCAAGAGTTGGACATACTTTAGCGATTAAACCATTACCACTATTACAAACATTTTTTAAGTTTTGTTTTTATCCAACCATACGGAAAACTTGGGGCTTCCCTAGTGGTTCAGACAGTAAAGAATCTGCCTGCAATGCAGGAGATCTGGGTTTGATCCCTGGGTCCGAAAGATCCGCTGGAGAAGAGAATGGCAAGCTACTCCAGCATTCCTGCTTGAAGAATTCCATGGACAGAGCAGCCTGGCGACCTACAGTCCATGGGGTCGCAGAGACGGACATGACTGAGAACTAACACTAACATACTTACAGGGAGAACTTGGAACTAAACAGAGCTGAACATTCATCAGCTCTCTGGACGATAAGGACATTTTTAAAAAAAAAACTCAAAAAGGAAAAACCTAGTCATGTGTGGCCTAAACAAAAATTTTAAATGGTTGTATATTAAAAGTAAAATAATTAAAAGATAAAAATCAATAAGATGATACTTTTAAAGCAAATATGACAAGGTTAACAGCTTTAGTTTATGAAGAGTTAGCACATAATTTAAAATAGCAATACCCTATTAAACAAATGAGAAAAGGTCATTCAATATATATTTCAAATAAGAAAATGAGTCCTTTTTTCAGTTTACATTCAGAGTTATTTAAAAGCCACCGATATCACTTTGTAGGAGAAACCATGTGAAAGGCAGCAGGTGAAAAGGAAAATGATAGACAGGAGCCGCTCCGTGCTCTCAGGGGAGACTCTGGAGGTCTCTGACCTGAGGTACTATTTACATTATAAATACGGACAGAAGAGAAGGAGACACGGAGGATGAGCGTGATCTTGACTGAAAGCTTAATGTCCCTTCCCTGACAGAAACTAAGGACTCTGTGATGTGTCCACGTAGATTTATCAGTTGTGACACACATACCTCTCTGGGGTGGGATGTGATAAAGGAGGAGGCTGTGTGTGTACTGGGGGTGAGGGGACAGGGTGTATGCAGAAACTCTCTGCTGTGAACCCAAAGCTGCTCTAAAAAAATAAAGTCTATTTTAAAAAAACAAACAGGAAATTTAACAGCCCTTCACAATAGGCTCTGGTTCCCCACTGCCTGTCACCTCCTTCCGTTTTCTCTCTTCATCAATCTCCACCCAATTCTCCTCTCACTCCTTTTCCCATTTCCAGCCTGAATTCACAAGGAGGTTGAAGTGAAAAGTGAAGAGAAAGTGTTAGTAGCTCAGTCATGTCCGACTCTGCGACGCCATGGACTGTAGCCCGCCAGGCTCCTCGGTCCAAGGGATTCTCCAGGCAAGAATACTGGAGTGGGTAGCCATTCCCTTCTCCAGGGGATCTTCCCAACCCAGAGATCAAACCCAGATCTCACTGCAGGCAGATTCTTTACCATCTGAGTCACCAGGGAAGCCCAATAATGAGGCTAATCCAAATGAAAACTCACTGAGGGGAAAGTGAAAGAATTTTTTCAGCTAAAATCCTTCTCATGCTCCAGCCTTTTGTAGGTGCACACACCACGCAATCCTTTCTAGGCCCTTTCCCCACCTCCTCTCATCCACATAAACTTTTTCAAAGCATTTAACTGGGGGTAAAATATTGCCCATAGCAGGCAGTGGCTCACTGCTCACCCGAAAAAAGAGAAAAGAAAGACAAGGAAGAAAACAAGTCCTGTAAACTGGTGGTCCTCAGTGCTGACTGAACCTTAGACCCATCTATAAAGTTTTCTTCTTGAAGTCTCCACACCTAGGCACAACCTGAAAGAATTTGATTTAACTGGTTTGAGGCTTGACTTTATTTAAGCTACTTAAGGGATTCTAATGTTCACAGTTAACAGTTTTAAAAACTATAGATTTGAAGAAGTATATAGGTTAGTGTAAGAAGGATAAAAATGCTTTAATGTCTTAAAATCATTTTATTTACAATAACTAATGCTAGTAAAACCAAAATGAAGCCACTCTGTAACAGTATACATTAGTACTTTAAAAAAAGCAAATGTATTTATGTGTTAAAAGTCTAAAAATTATCTCTATTTGGGGCCCAAAAATGAAGTTCCAGAGACAAAAGATACTTTTAAAAGCAACAATTAAACAAAGTACTATAATATAATCTGAAAGATGTTAGAAACAAAAATGGAAACAAGTATTAAGAGACAACATATTTTTCAGATAAAATAAGAAGATAAAACTCACACCAGGGAGTAACAATAAAATTAGCAAGACTCGAGAGGTACTAAGGCACCAGTATATTGAGAAAAGGTAGAAAAAACCAGTATAGCTATACTATATGGGGAATGACAGTGAATCAGAGGAGGAAGAGGTCAAACCAAAGCCTCTATCTATCATTACAGTGACAAATCTTGCACTTAAAGCTTTTTATGCATTTTACAATATTCCTGAACAAGTTCTTGGAATAGGAATCATATGATCAGCCATGACTTAGGGGGTGAGGAATAATCCTGAGAAAAATACAGAAGATGGGCTGGAGTTATGAGAAGCTTGGGAAATAACTAATAGGTAAAAATCACAGAAGTCTGAATTATGGAAGGGATAGAGGATTTAGGAAGTTACTTTCCCAAGTTCATAAAACAAGGAACTGATAGAACTGGATTCAACTGCCGGTTCAGTCCCGTATCTTATTTCATTTGGACCTAATGGTTTTAATCCAACCTCCATGTGGTATGAGGAACAAAGCCTATGTGGAATAGGAAATGATTGAGAAGATTTTGAGGTTTCTACCTTGAGAATGGGTAGTTTTGAAAAGTAAGATAGGGAATAAAGTAGGAAACAGGTTGGGGGTGGGGGGAGATAGTGAGAGGGCTAGTTCAACTTGGAACCTGTTACAAGGCAGCAGTACAAACAGATGGAGACATCCAGTAGACAGCAAGCCAGGAAACCTGAATCTTCTAGTAGATTCCAATATCATCGACGAAAACTGGTTCTAGGATTACTTAACAGACCTCTAAGGAACACCAGAACATTTACAATGTAGCTGCAAAGATGGCCATTGAAAAGGGAGCTGGTGGTGAATCTTTTTCTAGAATATAAGTCATATTTTATCAATGTCACAAATTTAGTTATTTGTAAACTAGAATTTTTTTTTTAATGTGGTCAAGACCTCTACACACAAAATACAAAACTGAAGGAGGAAGTCACACCCCCAAAGGTTTAAAACATTATCTAAAATCCAAAAGGGATGTCCTATAATAAAGTTTTGTTTTTCTATTTTCTTAGTGTTGCCTCATCCAAAAATATAAACCTATCTAGCAATACACACTAGAAAGGAGAAAGAAATACCATTCCAATTGGTTTGAGACATCATTGATTTGATGCCTCATTGATTTGAGAAATCATTGATTTGGGAAATCATTTCTCAAATGATTTGAGAAATCATTTGATTTGCAACATCAAACATCTGAATGGCAAGAGCTGAAAAAGTTATTTAAGTGGAAAAGAATCTCCCCCATGACAATACCTTAGTTTTGTTGTATCTTGTATGCAAAAGCAGTAACTGTAAACGGATCTTTTCTTTTTTAGTATCTTCCATAGGTTGATGCAACATTTGTTCTCCTCTTTGTAGAACTTCCTCGATCTGGGCTCTCTCCTCATCCATCTGAATGTTTGAAAGATATAAATTACTCAAAAGAAAAAAGCACAAGGTCAATTACTATCAGTTCCCAAGCAGAACCAACCTACAAAGTATAGTATAGTCAACATATGTTTATCTGAATGATACACAACAAATGTTTGTGTTTCTCTTAAAATATTTATATATGAAGTTAAAATAGCTCATAAAGACTGCTAGTTTAGAAGTTAAATAGCACTAAGATAACACTATCATCAGAAAATATGTCTAGTTTTTTAAGATATTGTGTAAATCACATGACAAATCTTACATTGACACTTTGCAGAAAATCACATTTAAATCTGTTCTATCATATTTGGCAGATATCTGGGTAAACATCATTAGTGTAAAGATGTATTTAACAAAGAACAAAAGTGACAACACCATGGTTTTGAAAATCTCCTTGAACCAACCTTTTCATCTTCATCACTGGATTCCAAGTGTTTTTCCATAACTTTTAACATATTATCTATGTCACTTTCTAATTTTTCCAAGTCAGAGAAAGGCACACCAACTTCAAATGCTTCACTGGTGACCAGACACGGGTATGATAATGGTTCCTGGCCAATTAGCAACTGTGGAGGGAAAAATGCTCTTTAAAAAGACAGTCTTAACTTGACCTTTCACCATTAATCAGTGTCAAGAAAGAACTAGCATGTATTTGAATTGACTTTAGTTTATTCATTCACACAGCAATAATTTTTACCAACTTGGGCATCTCTGGTTACCACATTCTCCAAATTCCAGCCACAGATGTGAAGTAGTGTGCAAGGGACCCTGACTGCCTGGAGTGTGTGAGGGGCATTCTGGGACCACAAGCAAACAGTTGGTGGTCAAACATCAGGAAACAGTGCCATGATGCAGAAGCCACCCCTGCCTTGGCCAGAGAGGAAGAAAGACCACCTCCGAATACAGGAACGTGACAAAGAATGACTCCCAATTAATGTTCTCCAGTACAGTGCCCCTTGGATTGTGATATCCAAACTTCAAAAAAGTGTATCCTTCTGAATGCAGTATTTTCAGACAATATCTATATAGAAATAGTTTCTATGGGCATGCCTAAAATCAATGTGTGTGCATGCACAGTTGCTTCAGTTATGTCTGACTATTCGTGACCCCATGGACTGCAGCCTGCCAGGCTCCTCAGTCCATGGGATTCTCCAGGCCAGAATACTGTAGTGGGTTGCCATGACCTGTCTCCAAAAGATCTTCCCAACCCAGGGATAGAATCCGTGTCATCTAAATCTCCTGCAATGCAGGCAGATTCTTTAACAGTGAGCCACTGGAGAAGTCCAAAATCAATGTAACAACTTTAATAAAATGAAATGCAGGAAAACTAGCAGTGTTGACTGAACACGGGGAAGCTAGCAACCTCTCTGGAAAAAGCTATTTAACAGCATTTGTATGTACAACTTTCACGACAATTTCAAGGAATTCTATGAAGTGATCCTAAGGGCATATTAAGAGACAAGTAAAAAGACACGCATAAGAGAATTTTAAAAAGACAATATTTATAAAAGCACAATAAAAGTGGAAAACTGACTTAAAACCCACAACAGATCATATAATTGAATAGCTGTAAAAAACCTTGTCAAAGGAGAATACACAAAACAATATAAAAATTTTGATACTTTAGTTTCACATACATATAAGAATAGAAATACATGTCAAAATGTTAACAGAAATTATTTATGGGAAAAATAATCATTTTCTTCATACTTTCTTTCAATCCACCTCCTATGTCTCCTATATTACTTTTTTACATTTGTAGAAAAATCTCCCATAGAGCTACTGAAAAGACTAAAGTAAGCTTAGATCACAAGGTAAGGAAGGCAAGAGTTAAAGCAAGATTTTTGTTTGTTTTCTTTAAGTTGCAAATAATCTAAGTATATTCTTAGGCTATGAAAGATAGTTTGGCCTATTTTATCAGATATTTTGGGATTCCCTGGTGGCTCAGTGGTAAGAATCTGCCTGCAAATGCAGGACACCCAGGTTTGATTCCTGGGGCAGGAAGATCTCCTGTAGAAGGAAATGGTAATCCATTCTGGTATCCTTGCCTGGAAAATCCCATGGACAGAGGTGCCTGGTGGGCTGTAGTCCATTGGGTCGCAAAGAGTCAGACAGGACTTAGCGACTAAACAACAACAACATCAGATATTTCAAAACAAAGCAAAGTTAGAGAATATTTACTGCCTACAAAAATGAGGACCCTTCCTCTTAGGTAATTTTAATACTTGAAACCTTTTCTCAAATGGGTTATTTTCTTTAATACTAATTTCTTAGATTCTCTCCTTCACTTGCACAATCATAAATAAGAACAAATGCTCCAATCAAAGAAAAGTGATAAAACCATTTTTGTTTAATTTTTTGTTGTATATATCATATAATTGGGGCTTCCCAGACGGCACTAGTGGTAAAGAACCTGCTTGCCAATACAGGCAGATGTAAGAGACGTGGGTTCAATCCCTGGGTGGGGAAGATCCCCTGGAGAAAGGCATGGCAACCCACTCCAGTATTCTTACCTGGAGAATCCCATGGACAGAGGAGCCTGGCAGGTTACCTTCCACAGAGTCGCAAAGAGTCGGACACAACTGAAGCGACTTAGCACTAGCACCATATAACTATCTACCATTCAGCTACATATGTACAAGAAAATAGTTTCATATTAAAACACAATTACTTACTTTGGCACTTCTGATGTGTTGAGAGACCTTTTCAAAATTTCTGTTCAATTCAGCTAATTTTGGTTCTACAAGCTCCCGGCTTGAGCCTCCACGTGCACTCATCAAAACAACAGCTTGATCTCGGACATTTTGTACTTGGAGGTTGACATCATCCATCTCAGAGAGTAAACGCTAATTGTAAGAAAGCACAAAATTATCACATGGGAAAAATCAAAACCAAACACGTGTGCAGTGGTAACTGGGAAGTAAAGGGAGCTTAAATAAATGTCTGAGGTTCCTAGGAAGACATTTCAATACCATCAATTTGAATAAGAGCTATTCATATATTTTAAAAAAGAGAGAGAATGGGAAATGCTATATGGGAAGCATTTTAAACTACTCCCAGTTTATATAAAATTTTACTTTATAATTGAATAGTCTATAAGATTTATTGTGTCATTTCTTCAACCATCTTATTCTAAGAGTTGTAAAGCTTCTTGAGGCTGATAAAAGATTAAGTAGCAAGGAACAGACTTTAACTTCTTTTCCCCCTGGAAATCTTGTTTACCACCATCCCCTTTTCCTTGGTGAAGGTAAACTGATTTGGAAGTGAGTTGAATATTATCATTTAGTTTTTAGCTAAAATGTACAACAACATTATGCAGTTTCCTCTGGCTAATTTCATAATGGTCATTAAATTCATTTTCAGGCCTAAGAAAGGAATGCAAATACCTGCCTCGATTCCTACTTCATTCATAAGTTTTTGAAGAGTGCTGGAATTCTCTCAGGAGTATGGCTATAAGTACATTTTGAGTGAAGTACTAGCTTATCCATATGTACCTATAAATTCTGCAGATGTTTTCCTGGTGATTTACAAGAAAGAAGGATACCGCAAGGCACTCAATGATCTCAGACGTGGAGCCTAATCCACTGCTCTGAAAATCTGTGCTTACTTGTTATGGTGGCTGAGAGAAACTAAGTAGTTTGAGGAAGTAGTTTTTAAATTAGTATATGTAGACAGAAACAGGAGAACATCAGCTTAACTATGGAACTTTTCATATGTGTTCTCTTGCATCTAAATCTGATTGTCATATTAAAAAAAAAAAAAAAAACAGCCACTGCTTGTCTCAAATTTTGCTAGTTGTGTACAGATTCTTGAAATTCTCTTTAAGAAAAATCAAGTGGAAAGAAATAAACACTTTGCAAATAGGTCTTGACTTTCATGAAAAATTGTTTAAAGGTTATGTTAAATGTATGTTAGTAATTTAATAAACGTAATAAATTTAATAAATTCACTAGAAGTGTAGTCCTGGAAATAAGGAAAATGTAGTAAAGAAAGGAAACTAATTCATGCTTTAAAGGTTTTACAGACGAATAATTAAACACTCTAAAATGGTTTTGTTTCACATGAACCATCTGGTGTGAAAAAGCTCTGTAACGTCTAAAGGACTTGAAATAATTGTTATTTTGCTGGCAACAGACACATTCTTTATTGTTTGCAGGTTCCTCATCAAATCTTTAATTATGCAGTGTTTCCTGTCATCAATAAACAACGTGAAGGGGAAAAAAAAGATTCATTCAGTGATGTCTGCAAAATGTTGCGAGAGTATATTTGTAACCCAGAATTCAATTGTTCATCCATGTCTGATGTGTCAGAGAGTTCCAAAGGAGGATAGGTGGAGCCTGAGCAGTAGATAGAAAAGATTTCCCAGGAGGAATTCTTAAAAGTTAGGTCTGACCAACTTTGAAACAAAATGTAAAAACACAGGGAAGAATAAGGGGTACTCTGAGACTCTGAATCCCCAGGACAACAATTTCTTCTTTGCTTATCACCAATGAGTAAGAGTATCAAGCAGCTGAGCAAAGTGAAGAAGTCTGCCATACTGCACTTCTAAAAAAGCATACTATCTTTTTTTGCACAGCTGATCCCTCTGAAAAGCTGGGTTGGTGGGGAATATGCAGCAAGAAATGAAAGCCAAATGCTCATTATGAAGTCAGTTTTGCTCCGACTTTCTGTAATGCCACCAAATTTTGCAAGTCATGAAAAAAATAACTAAGAATGCACTTTCACTGTTAACTAACGACGCAGCATTCAACTATGCAGCATGACAAAATGAAGACGTATTTTCTGTTTTCCTAGCTTATCAAATTACAATGGAAAAATTATGTTAATATTCCCATAATGTGGCACTTTTAGATGCCAATTCTTACCTCAGAGGAATGGAACAAAAATTTAGCTAAGACAAAAACCAAAAAAAAAAAAAAAAAAAGACTCATTCTCAAGTTTATCCCACCAACATAAAAGTTAATAAATCCAGTGCACAAGAAACACATGTGCAGTAACTTGGAGTATTCCTCAAGAGAAAGGCAACAGCAAAACCTTCCATTCTCAGATCTGTTACTGCTACCTTCACAATTTCTTCTCGTTTGCTTGCTGGCTTTTTTTCGATCTCATCCAACAGTGCTTCAGCTTGATAAAGCCAGGTGCTTATGTGAGCAACATTTCCATCAAATATTTCCAACTGGTTCTGATGGTTCTAGAAAGGAATTAATAAAACACTGATATGACTATATGAAATAATTAAGACAATAATCTTCAAAGACATTTAAAAGATCTTCAAAGACCTAAGTAATGCTGAATTTCAAGAAGAACTTCTACCTTCCTGCAAAGCTCTTCCCCAATGGATAAATCTCACTCCAAAACCTGCACAGCTGTAAAAGTGAAAGTGTTAATCACTCAGCCGTGTCCGACTCTGTAATCCCATGGACTGTAGCCTGCCAGGCTCCTCTGTCCACGGAATTCTCCAGGCAAGAATACCGGAGTGGGTAGCCACTCCCTTCTCCAGGGGATCTTCCCGACCCAGGGATCAAACCTGGGTCTCCCACATTGCCAGCAGATTCTTTACTGCCTGAGCCACCGTGGAAGCACAGCTGTGGTTGGTACTTTTTTCTTTTTAATTTAGACCTCAACACAATGAAAAGTGGAAGAATAAATGGCAAAAAGTTCCTTTATAAATTTCATTTCATTTTAATCCCTATTTCTCATTCATATACTACAAATAATCTTACTGGTCCTGCCTTGATCATATTTGTTACGAACTCATTTAAGGAACTACTAGGATAAAAAGCAATTCAAATATGGTTGAATAAGATTTTGCCTACTGAAAGCTTGAGTGCTTGAGGCACGGCCCCTGTCTTTTCACCTCAGTACCATTAGCACTTAACATGACACTTGGCATAGACCTCAGTGATATTTCCTGCAGCACGATATAACATGTGATTGAGAATATAAATTTGAAAACAGAAGCAAACACTTAAGCCAGTTAAAACAGGGCAGAATTACTGAGGCAAAAGCAAGAATTTAGAATTTGATCAAAAAGAGTGTAGGAGCCTTATGATGAAATAAACAACTTTTAGGAAATATATTTTATAGGATGAAGTAAGTTTTAAAATAAGCAAATTATTAATGTATAATATGAAAAAATCATTGAAAAATGAGAATAAATGACATAAGAAAAGTTTTGACAATGGTCTGGATTCTAATTAAGAATTGATAAACATCAGACCAAAGCAGGTAAATCAAATGTTCTAATAGAAATATTAGATATTATTTGAAAGGAGAATTTAGAAGGTACAGACTGCAGAAAACAGAAGTAAGGACTATGAGAATGTGGAATAAAACTAGTTACAATGTAAATGAATATACAAAATAGTTAAAGAACATATTCTATGAGCCAAGATCTCACATTTGTTATTCAACATTTAATAACTTTGCTGAATATGTTCTTTTAACTCCATTTTATATATAGGGAAATTAAAACTTAGTGAAATTAAGTAATTCACACAAGGTTATGAAGACAGTAAGTTTTAGATGAACTCTGAATATGAATCTGACAGGTCAAGACGTAAGCGCACCAACTTCAATGCCCTATACATTCTGATTGATTTCAATAAATATTGAAACACATGATAATTTATTCTTCTCTGTTTCTACCCATTACCCAGTAACTCTATGAATTTGGAAAAAGTCTTATTTCAGATATATCAGAACAAATAATTTATTGATGAAAACTCTTTTTAAGGGAAGAGATGGTAATGCTGCCATATAGTATTCATTGTTAGTATTAATATAAGAGAAACAGAAAGCATTATGAAAGTAGAGGGTCACTATTTCATGAAATACTAGTTAATTGTGTAGTGGTATAACCAAAGATTAATAGCATATAACATTTAGTAATTACCATAGCTTTCATAATATCTAATATTGATTATATTTTTAGTTATAAGAGCCCTACATGTTTTCTACTATATAATCACAAAAACTGTATAAGGTAAAAATTATAATAATGCCCATTTTACATATGAGAAAACTGAGATTTAGAAAATGCTTAAGTAACTTGACCAAGGTCCTCCAGTTTATAGTCAAAACTTTAACTTGAGCTATCCAATATTAGAACCTGTGCCCTTAACTAGTAAACCAATTTTAGAACATTAAAAACATTATACATAAAAAAAATTATACATATAGCCTGTAATAATATGAAAATTAAATACATATTAAGTCATTTAAAATGTTGCAAATAAGTTACATTTAGTAAGATGTTCAAGTACACATTTTTATGTATATCACAAATGGTTTATTACTTAATAGAAATACTCTGAACTCTTTCTAGTTATTATCTTTTCAAAGAAAAAGATAAATGAAAAGTCAATGAAATTAATTCACGAGCAAAACATTATTGTGACAAACAGAAAATACGACTTGGAATTCCAATCAAAGCTGTATTCGTTTTTACGCATTTATAGGAGAAAGGATTTCACCATGAAATCCTTCCTGAAACTTACCATCAAGGTGTTGCACCAATCCTCAGTCCAGGTACGTACCCGGCTCCACCCGGCATTCAGGACACAGAGCTTCTCTTCTAAAACAGCCTCGCTGCCCTCGATCAGGTTCTGGAGGGCAGCACTGCTTTCTGTGATGGTATTTAAATCAGCTTTTCTTTTTTCCAGATCCTTCAGAATATTCTAGAAAATAAAAATCCCAAGACCCACTTCATCTTGCAGAACATTATAAAACTTTACACAACCTTCATTTTAAAAATATTTTTCTTCCATATATATATATATATATATATATAGGACTCCCTAGATTGCCTACACACGTCAAAAGTGCACAAGATTCCACAACTTGCTAACATGAGAGTTTTTAAGTTTCAAAGAAAAATTAAATATTTAATTACACAAATACCAAAGAATGTAACAATTTTAGATGTGCAAAGGTAATAATTTCATTTATTTTTAAATATAAATTTAATTTATTACACATCAACAATTATCTGCATCATAACTTTAGATATAAAGAATGAATTTTATTTTCAGTAACTACAAGCGGGCAAAGCAGGACTACCCCAGAACTCAAAATTCTAAAATATTCACAGTGAATTTATCTCCGTGACTACTACAGGAAACAACTGACGTGCACTATATTTATTTGCAAGGACTACAACCTGACGTGAAGAGCTGACTCATTTGAAAAGACCCTGATGCTGAGAAAGACTGAAGGCAGGAGGAGAAGGGGATGACAGAGGATGAGATAGTTGGATGGCATCACTGACTCAATGGACACGAGTTTGGGTAAACTCCGGGAGTTGGTGATGGACAGGGAGGCCTGGGGTGCTGCAGTTCATGGGGTCACAAAGAGTCAGACACGACTGAGCGACTGAACTGAATTGAACTGAACAACCCTATAACTAGGTAACTTAACATACAGTCTGTTTATAAACATTACAAAAAATATTTCATCTTAAGTATATCACAGGAGAAGTAGCACGTCTAAGCTTTGGTTCTGCGATTGTCATATTATGTAAAGGTAATACCTTGGATGGTATTATGATAACTTAATTCTCACAGTTATAAGTTTGACCAGAGAATTATAAAGAGAATGTCGGGTTCCAAAATTAAAACTGCAAAGTTCTTTCAATCAAAAAGTAACATGCACATATCTACCCTACTGCTGTTGTACCTTAGAATAATATTTAAACAAATCATTTCAAGGAGCTCAAGTCCACATTCAGTCTCACATCATTAAATCACATTTTGAAAGATAAAAATCAAAAGTGAGTCAACATGTAGGACTCATTTGGCCTCATTAATTACTGGTATATTTATAAAGAATCAAAACACTTCTCTCAAGTAAGTGTTCTTCTCCAGCAAAGAGGGAAACAAACAGAAAAACAGAATACCCACAGCCATGCTCTCCACAGTTTTTAACTTTCTACATTCCTTTAGTGGCTATGGACTGATTGGCTACAGTAGTCTTTAAAAACTATAAGGAATAATTAACTATATGCAACTAAATTTAAATAGTACACAAACTATGTTAATAGACTTTAAAGAAAATGGCTACACTGAAAATACTGATTTTTAAGCTATGGAATAAAAACATTACATTCTGGAATGAAGATGCTATTTAAATTTTGCATTGGAAAATAATTTTACATAATTTTATAGTGGTGGAAATACACTGAAGTGTTGTGAAATGGTACCTCATTGTGGTTTTGACTGAATCAGTTCTAATGAGATGGGTGAAACTGGAGCCCATTATACAGAGCGAAGTAAGCCAGAAAGATAAAGACCATTACAGTATACTAACACATATATATGGAATTTAGAAAGATGGTAACGATAACCCTATATGCAAAACAGAAAAAGAGACTCAGATGTATAGAACAGACTTGTGGACTCTGGGAGAAGGCGAGAGTGGGATGTTTCAAGAGATGAAACATGTATATTATCTAGGGTGAAACAGATCACCAGCCCAGGTTGGGTGCCTGAGACAAGTGCTCGGGCCTGGTGCACTGGGAAGACCCAGAGGGATCGGGTGGAGAGGGAGGTGGGAGGAGGGACCAGGATGGGGAATACATGTAAATCCATGGCTAATTCATTTCAATGTATGACAAAAACCACTGCAATGATGTAAAGTAATTAGCCTCCAACTAATAAAAATAAATCGAAAAAAAATAAAATAAAATAAAATAAAAAGTAACTTAAAAATTGAAAAAAAAAAAAAGAAGTGTTGTGAAATATGCATGGTCATTAAATCTGACAATACAATGTTGAAAAAAATGAGTGATTATATTACATACTGATGTTTCATTTGGTTTACTCTAATGATAAAAATGTACTGTGAATTTGTGATTTGTATATACCATCTTCATTATTTCAAATCTGAAATAAGATTAAGTGGGAATTTAAGAGTGAATGGTTCCAGAAGAAATAAACATCATTACTTACTGTCTTTGCCTTAAAAATGATGAGAATCAACTGAAAAACTAATTGAATTTATGTGAGTGCACAAAGATGATTAAAAATTAAATATGCAAAAATTGATATTGCCTGTGTACCAGCTATAAGAAATTGGTTTAAAATAAAAAGAAAAGTATACCAATAAAATAAATACACAAGAATAAACTTTTTGGCATATACGCATAATGTTTACAAAGCATTATGTAGGGATGTAAGAGAATTTGGAGAGGAAATGAGACATTTACATGTTACTAAAAAGACTTAATTTAGTAAAGATGTCAAATCCCGTCAAAACAAATTTATAAATTTAAGGCAATTCAACCTCTAAAAGAATTTTTTTAAGAATTTAAGTGTAATAATTTTAAAATTCATATGAATATATACAAAAGAAGGAACATAAAGTCAGGAAATCCTGTCATTAACTACATGCTAAAGTATATTATAGAACCACATATTAAATAGTTGAAGAACTTTTCAGAAGGTCAGATCAGGGAAGCAGAAAATAAGGCAAAGTAACAGATAAAAAGAATACATGAATTGAGCAGGTCAATTGAGCAGTGAGGAAAGGATAATTACTCAACAAATAGTGCTGAGATAACTGGTAAAATATTTGGGGGGAAAAGGGTTAGAGCCTTACCTCATTACATACACCAAACTAAATTCCAGAAGGATTAAAGCATTAAAGGTAAAAAAGATGAAACTATAAAAGAGCTAGAAGAGAATATAAGTAAATAATTATGTAATTTTGTTGTAAAGTTGGCCTTTCTAAACACTAAAGGCAGAAATAATTAGGGGAAGAAAATTTATTCTTTAAAAAAAATGTATAATAAGTGTTTTAAAAATATACAGAACAGAAAGGAAACTAGAGTGGCAAAAAATTGCATCAATACAAAACATATTAAGCATTAATAATTATAACAGGTAAAGACCTCTAAATTACAACATCAAATGGTGACAGAAGTTACAAATGGCCTATACACTAAAGGAAAATGTTCTAATTAAATTACTGAGACATGTTATTTGCCTGCCATTGTCAAAAGTTTAGTTAAAACAAGCAAGTAGAAATTCTCACTCACAGCTGTTGGGTAAAACATTTCTGAAGGACAATTTCATAACCAGTATAGACTTTAAAATGGATACATCCCTTGACCCAATATTTTTAGAGCTAAGAATTTATCCTCAGAAAATTAATTATAAATATATGCTAAGATTTAACCACAAGTATACTCATCACAGCAGTTTTTACAATAGTGAAAACTGGTAATAATTTCAACTGACATGAATGGAGGAATGGGACAATAAGAATTAAAATATACAATGAAATACTATCTATCTCCATTGTGTGACACAAAACACTTGTAGATAAAAGAAAATGTAAAGACACAACCTGCTTTTCAAAAAGGTCCTGAAACACTAAATATAATTCTTTTTAAAATATATGCTTGCGCCTGCATGTCTACATGGGCCTACAAAAAACTGAAATGATAACAGGGTATTCTTTGATTAAAGATCATTTTTGCTCCTGTCTCTTTTTTTGTATTACACTATGCAAATATCATTCTATTAGCTTATAGGACTCATGGGACTAGTAAAAAATAATGACTTTCAAAGTGTATTGTAGAAAAAAGGAAAATATTTCCTTGAAAAACTTTAATTGAAAAAATAAAGTTTAGCGCCTTTGTCAATCATCCACTGTAAACCATGAATTCCAGTGTGTTTCACTTCTTCATATATCCCTTTTACTCCACACAGCCCACAGCAATTACACATTCCACAAGCTATTAAACTGAGAACATTCTTTCTAGTGACTAACATCTTGACTTTCTTACAACAGCTAGCTCCAAAGAGCATTCAAATTAAGGGATTGCATCACCCCATGACCTCAGAGCACCTCCTCTTCACACCCCAAAAGTCGACCCTGTAGAAGTCAAAACTGATACCTGGGGTTTTATATAAAGCTCTGTCACAGTACTGATCCTTTATTTTCAGCATTTATCTCTAGTATACATGCTTCTTACAAAATGAATTGAGAAAAAGAGAATGCTTGGTTAGAAAAAAGAAAAACTACTTTGTGTTTCATTCAATTCTTTGTCCACCTCAAAAGAGAGAACTGGCAAATCAACTGTCTAATCTATGTGATTTCTAAGTAAACATAGGACTAGAGAAAATTCTTTGATCTTTTATTGATTTTTTTTTTTTAAATTCTGTTTCTCTGCTCTCTACACCAGTTAGCTTGCAATAGAAAGATTAGTTACTGGTACAAAACTTACTATAGAAGAATTAATAAATTCAGCACAATACTTTGTGAAGAATGAATACTCAAAAAATGTCACTGATTTTGAAGGTGATAGTTATACTGTGTTCAAGTACCACATAAGTATAATGACTACAAAAACCTTGTTGATAAGCCATGTGAGTTTAACTCTTTCAGAATCGAGATAAAAATATCTTCTGGGGAATTCCTTTCCAGTTGTTTGGACTCTGCACTTTCACTGTCAAGGACCCAGGTTCATTCCCTGGTGGGGAACCAAGATCCCACAAGCTGAGAGGTGTGGCCAAAATCAGTCAATCAACAAATCTTTCCCCTATCTTATATATATATATATATGTATATGTTATTTGTATATATATGCATGCGTGTGTGTGTGTGTCTTCTGAAGATAGCTGCTTTTAATATTCTTAGGATAGAGATGTGGAAAAAAGAATGGAAAAAGGAAAAGACGATATTTAGCATGAAATGGAGACAAATGACATCTACCCAGATTTCTCTGATTAAAATGCCACAGATTACACTGATAATCTTTGTGGTTCACCTGAACTACAACTTACTTTAGCCCAGGAAATTTCTGTATCCAAATCACCAAGCAAAGTTTCTGAAGTGGATTTCTGTACCAATTCGGTTTCGGTAACAGAAAGCCATTCAGAGAGAGCGGCAGCCTCTTTCTTCATTTTCCGAGCCAGCTGGGATGCTCTTTCCAGATCCTGTTTTCCCTCTGTCACCTTAAAAAGAAAGCACAAGAGAGATGAACATGAGTGGAAACAAACATGAACTAAAGATCCACACAGATTCATAACCCCCAAGACATACCTAACCTTTATCTCTGGCACCTAGAATCACTTCATTCTTGCATTTCTGCAGAAAGACAATACACTGTAGTGGTTAAGTTTCAGGCAACCCTGAGTTTTCATCTTAGTTCTACCACTTAACTTCCTAAGTGGCCCTGGTAGAGATACGCCCTCAGAAGGTTGTTACGAGTTTTTAGTGCGGAAAATATATACACAAAGGTCTTGCCCCAGTCCCTTCAACAAGGTTAAGGAATCAATGAATAGCATCTTTCATCATTTTGAGCAGAAGATGTCTTAAACCCTCTCAATGAGGGATTCTGTTTAAAAAACAAACACACATCAACATGAGGGAGAAATGGTAAGATTTTTTACAATCATACGTTTCACAATTAACCGCTTAATTTAAAATACATTAAATGGCTATGGAATACAAACTTTTATTACTATTTTGTTCTTACTGTTGTTGACAGAAAGCAAAATGAACTTAACTGACATTTACCAGCCTCTCATATTATACTAATGAATCTACGCATGTTATACAATAAAACCCTGTGATCAGAACTATTTTTTTCCACTTAACAGAACAGGACAGTGAAGCTTAAAAAGGTTAAGGTCATGAGCAGAGCAGCATGACCATGAGACTGAGCCTGGTCTGACCACTGGCATTACACAGTGGTACTCTCAGACTAAAATGATTCACAACCTAACGGTGAGCTGATACTTTAAAGGATGTCAAACACAATACATACACAAAAACATGTTCCTCCTTCTATGTGCATGTATGTATAGATGATAATATTATAAGTGGTGGAGTGAAATGTCATGTATGGGATGAAATTTTTTAGATGATATAAAATAATATAAACTTTCTTAGATATAGAAATCAAATTTTCTGAGTAAGTAAAACGGGATTGCATTTCTTACTCATCCTATAAGTTTATTTTTACTCTTGCATGTCTCCAAGATTGATTATTATTCAATTCCTTCTTAAAAGTGAAATTGTTTTCCTGTGGAGTTTAATTAAAATTCATGACTCTAAATTAATAGCACCTCAAGGCAGACTTCAGGAGAAAAATATTTGAATTATATTAAAAGATATTACGATACTTATCTGACTGACATGCCCAGGCAACTACACAATCATCATAAAACTTAATGCTACCAAAGATTTTGGTATACCAGGAAGAAAATAATTTACAGTTCAACTTATAACAATTTACACTCTCTTCAGCTGATCTAATCAATACATTTTAAGATGTACTGCATATTAAATTAGGCAGTATCAAGCTGTAAATCTTTTACCTAACCACTTATCCCTTCTCCCTCCTGGATATGCAAGCATTCCTTCTCAATAGGATCATTCCCACCAAGGATGAAACATACCCAAGCATTTGTCTGTCTGTCTGTCTGTCTGTCTGTCTGTCTGTCTCTCTCTCTCTCTCACACACACACACACACACACACACACACAAGTTTCCTCCTCTGGCCCCACCTTCCCTCCCTCTCTCCTACCTTTCCCATACAAATTCTCAAAACCATTTGTCATCCCCCATACAGAATGTTCAAGCCAGTGATATTCTGGCTTCTACCTCCATCATTCCACAGAAATCATCTTTGCTAAGCTCAGTGATGACCCCAATGGCAAAAGATCTAAAGTATGCTTTTAAGGGGATGCCTTGTTTTTAATATTTCAGTAATATTCAAAACAAAAACCTACACTCATTCTCCAAATCCCCTCCATCCTTCAGCTTCCCAGACCTAGCACATTCCTGGGGTACTATCACTTCTTACCACTTTTTTATATGTAGTTTCTCACGCATATAAAATATATGGTTGCACAATATGCGTTTTTAGGGTGTATACTGTAATCATTTTATACACATATACATTGTGAAATGAGTACCACAGTTAATTAACATGTCCATCATCACACAGTTACCTTTTTCTGTGGTGAGAACACTTAAGATCTACTTTCTGAGCAGATGTCAAGTTTGCAGTTATGGAAAACAATAGGAAGGGCCCTCAAAACATTTAAAAAAGAACTGCTACTCTATCATCCAGCAATCCTACTTCTGGTATATAACAAAGGAAATGAAATCATTATTTTAAAGAGATATCTGCATTCCCATATTCACTGCAGCATTATTCACAATAGCCACTGATAAATAAATGAAGAAATGTGATATACATATATACATACACACACACACACACACACACATACACTTACATATATAGTTTCTTTTATAAGCTCATCTTCTTCAAATATCCTCCTAAGTGATGCAACCCCTCAAAACTTACTAATTCAGGACCTTTTCTTTTTTCACTATTGATATATCCTCTCCCTAGTCAATCTCATCATCACTGAAAATTCTAATTATCACCTCTATGCACATGACTCATAAAATTTATATCTTCATCCCAGATATATTCTCCAGACTTGAATAACTGTGAATATCTGACATATGCAATTAACTCTCTCAAAGACACTTAAAATGTCAAATATCCCATACATGTTTATGATTTTCCATGCTTCTGCCTTTAAGTGTCCCATCCCAGTGATGGCACTGTGATCTGCCATTCAATCAAGCCCAAAACCCAGGAGTCTCCTTCATCTCTCTCCTGCATCTCCACATCAAACCCTCCACCAAGTCCTGCTCACTTTACATCCTAAATATCTATTTAAAAAATCTGTTCATACTATCTCCAATGTTCCACCCTAGTTCAAGCACCATCATTTCTCACTAAGAGCATGACAATGACTTCCTAACTGGTCTTCTTACATCCATGCTTGCCTGTCTGCAATGTACTCCAAACTGCAGTGAGTGACCTTTTAGAAAAACATATATCTGATCATGTTCTCTCCCTGCTAAAGCCCTGCAATAATTGCTCATTACTCCAGAGACAGAGATTAAAATCTTTATCACAAACTCAAAGACACTGGTAGGATCTGGTATCATCACATCTCTCCAAAACCTTGTTCCCACACTTGTTCTCTCTGCTTTAGCCACACAAATAAATGTACCACGCTGCCTCTTGCCACAGACCTTTACACATGATGGTGCATCAGCCTCAAAAATTCTTCCACTGATTTTACCCTGGCTACTACGACAACTCATCCTTCAGATCTCAGCTTATGCACCACTTGCTCAGGGAAGCTTTCCTAACCCAGACTGGATCAAATCCCTCTTTACACATACTCCTACAGTGCTACATATATTCCTTCATAACACTTTAGGCTGATAATTTGACATTACTTTGTATGACTGCTTGATTAAAGCTTTCTTCTTTTATTTCTCACAGTTCCACTTGGCAGAGATAACATGTTTTTGCTCATCACTATATCTCTAACTGCCTGTATAACTCCTCATACACATTAAAGTTTAGTTGTGTTGAGTGAGAAAATGACTTAACTCTAAAGCCATAATCACAGAAATTTGGTGTAAAAACCAGCCACACTGTTACCATTTATAAAATGCCCTGTCAATTAATAAATACAGTGAAAGTGAAAGTCGCTCAGTCTTGTCCAATTCTTTGTGACCCCTTGGACTATACAGTCCATAGAATTCCCCAGAATACTGGAGTGGGTAGCTGTTCCCTTCTCCAGGGGATCGTCCCAACCCAGAAATTGAACCCAGGTCTCTCGTATTGCAGGCAGATTCTTTACCATCTGAGCTACCAGGGAAGCCCAAATAATACAGTAATATTTCACAAATAACTTCAGCCGTATAATACAAAAAGAAGCTCTTACCATACGTGTTCCAGATGTGAAATGTATCAAAAATGGTATACAGTATATCACATCAGTAATCTGATCTTGCAGAAGTGAAATCCAAATTGCCCAGGAAATGTATGACTGTTAGTAATCTCAAAGTGATCACAAAATTTCAGCTTGTATTCTCTGGGCTTGTGTAGAAACTTGGTTAACATTTAATAACCACAGAAGGGTCTAATATATTATCTAACACAGCTTTTCAATATTAATGAGAATGTTTCACTTCATTTGTTTCTGTGTTTTATCTTGTTTTTGCTTGTCTGGTTTCAGGGCAGAGATTCTCAATAAGAGAAGACGTTAAGCTTAATGGATTCAGTCAGTCATTCGCAATAAAGGGCCTAACAACTTCCTCACAAATTCACCAAAATGTCCAAATTATAGATGTTTCTGGATAAGATTTTAAATCCTGCTGGATTAATGTGAAGTTCCTGATACTATTTATTAGAGTCCTAATGTTTTTAACATTTCTCAATGGATTGTTCAATCTAGAAACCCAAGGACCAATAACCTGTGTTTACGGAGACTATTACTTGTGGAGTTTCCTCACAATAACTTATGAAATGTCCGTACCCTTTGAAAATATAGAAATTAGTCTGGATTACACATTAAAATACATTTCTATGTAACTATTCATCATTTTAATAGTAACATACTCTGTGAAAAGACAGAAAGATATGGTACTGAAAGATGAATCCCACAGGTGAGTAGGTGTCTATATGGTCTATAAAGGTGTCTATAAGGTCAATATGCTACCGGAGGAGAGTGGAGAAATAGCTCCAGAAGGAATGAAGAGGTTGAGCCAAAGCGAAAACAACCTTCAGTTGTGGATGTGACTAGTGGTGAAAGGAAAGTCCAATACTGTAAAGAAAAACATTGCATAGGAATCTGGAATGTTAGGTCCGTGAATCAAAGTAAATTGGAAGTGGTCAAACAGAAGATGGCAAGAGTGAAAATCAACATTTCAGGAATCAGTGAACTAAAATGGATAGGAATGGGTGAATTTAATTCAGATGATCATTATAACTACCAAAGCTATGGTTTTCCCAGCAGTCATGTATGGATATGAGAGTTGGACTATAAAGAAAGCTGAGCACCAAAGAATTGATGCTTTTGAACTGTGGTGTTGGAGAAGACTCTTGAGAGTCCCTAGGACTGCAAGGAGATCCAACCAGTCCATCCCCAAGGAAATCAGTCCTGAATATTCATTGGAAGGACTGATGCTGAACCTGAAACTCCAATACTTTGGCCACCTGATGTGAAGAATTGACTCATTTGAAAAGCCCTGATGCTGGGAAAGATTGAAGGCGGGAGGAGAAGGAGATGACAGAGGATGAAACGGTTGGAAGGCATCACCGACTCAATGGACATGAGTTTGAGCAAGCTCTGGGAGCTGGTGATGGACAGGGAGGCCTGGCGTGCTACAGTCCATGGGGTCACAAAGAGTCTGACACGACTGAGCGACTGAACTGAACTGAACTGTGGGCAAGAATCCCTTAGAAGAAATGGAGTGGCCCTCATGGACAACACACACTTTTAAAGATATATAATAAAAAGTATTGGAATAAATTAAAACATGTATTATCGATGCCATAAAATTCAAATAAGCATTCCTCTCCCAGAAGTAAAATTTCAGAATACACAGATGAGAGAGACAGCGGCGCTCTCACCTGGGCGCCCAGGTCGTTGTAGAGAACCTTCAGAGAAGTCAGCTGTTCGTCCATCCCCTTAGGATTGTCGGTTTGCTGTTTCTGGACAATGTGCCTTCCTGTTTTGATTACAGTCTCCACTTCAAGCTTGACTTCACTCAAAATTTTATAGAGTTTCTTAAAAATAAAGCCAGACAAATTTTACATATTAGTGAAAATGTGGTAACTGGAACCATTTCAGAACATGGATGACAAAGATTGACAGCCAAGAACTAACCATGGAGATCAAAGGGTTTTATCTCTCTCAGATCTGGTTCAAAGAAGGAGTAAGATGAGATCAAGGTTGTAATAATTTTTTAAATTCAGATAAGAAAATACACTCGTAGAGATTATACTTGTCTTATTAAAAAAGACTCAAACCTGTATCTTAAAGGCTTAGGAAAGTACTTGATAATATGAACATTTTTCCTACATAAAATGGGAAAACATGAGGACTAAAAATTGAACGTCCAACATTTTTTAAAATTACATTTTTCAAAATCCTAAATGCCGTGACTAGAAAAAAGCTAATGCTGGCTATTTCTGGCTGTGGGAATTTGGAAAGTATTAAGATTCAATTTTTTCTTACAGTTCTCTGAAGTACAAAGTCTGCCACAAAGAGCAGCACTTGTTAAGTTACATAATGAAAAGACATATAAAAGCTCCATGCATCAATATGTATATGACCATAGGAAGCTGAAGTTATACAGGTCAAATTCAGAGATGCCCTCATCCTCACTGCTTTGAAACTGAACAGCTTTATCCTGGGCAGGTTCTCTTATCTCCATCCATCATAGTGTTGACCTGAAACACGTCATGTGGCGCGGTCACATAGTTAACAGACCACTGGACTAGATGACTCAAGGTCAAGGACAGTGCTTGCTTTGTTGATATCTGTATCTCAGTAAATATACATGTACACTCATTCACGCATATGCACACATATTATGTATAAAAATTCATCCTATTTGTTCATCCTTCCATTCATTCCAGTTTTTAAGTAATCAAACAATCTTCAGTATGCAACAGACATGTGGAGACTGCAATTTTGAAAAGCACAAAGAACTCTTCCCAGACTTTTCTTAACAAGTGTCACCTTCAGTTTTCTCATGACTCTACTCAAACAGAACATTAATTCTAAGACTGAATATTCAGGCACATGATCTTTAAATTCCTGTGCAACTGAATTTTAAAGTTCAAAACTAAAAGAGTAATAAGGTCTTTTAAATAATTTATTCTTTTACATCTTAAGTTTAGACTTTGACTTAAAATTTTATTTTCCTAGAGAATGATTTTTATGCTACCACATCACTGACATCTATTCTACGTATAATTTCTCCTTTCACACTTTAGGCTTAAACTTTATAAATTAAAATTTAAAATTTTACTCTCTTTGAGAATTTGCTGTACATTGCAATATTCCTGACATTCACTCTAAGTACGGTTCTTCTGGTGGTGGTTTAGTTACTAAGTTGTGTCCGACTCTTGCGACCTCATGGACTATAGCCTGCCAGACTCCTCTGTCCATGGGATTCTCCAGGCAGGAATACTGGAGTGGGTTGCCATTTCCTGGTTCTTCTAGCTAACTCAAATTTATCCTTTAAAATTTAGCTGGCTAGTCACATTCTGTTAAAGTCTTCCCTAACTTCATACTGTGATTAAGATATGCTTTCCTCTTGTTTTTAAATCATGTTATATGCATGTCTATTCTAGTTTCCTTATCTCATTACACTGTACTAATTGATTTTACTCTCTGCTGGTTTTACTGATTTTTTCTGATTTTACTCTCTCTCCTATCTCTTCTAATTTCCGAGGAGGAAAGGACCACACTTCTAATTTTCTAACCTGTTTTTCATCATGTATCCCTATTCTTAGCACATTTTAGACTAACAACTATGGTACAAAACATATATATAAGCACTAGATGAAGCCATGTTAGCAACAGGAAAACCCACTGGACACATTAGCCAGCCAGTGGCCTCACCATACACTTGTCCAGGTGGGTCTGTATGACATCAGGGTCCACATCCCTCACGTCCAGGACATGAAGCTCTGCTTTCACACCATCAAGCACGCGCTTGCAGTCAAGCATGCGCTGCTCAAAGTTAGCAGGCTTCTGAAAAAGCTGGAACTTTGTGGACACCTCTCGAAGTTTTCTCTGTTGGCAAAAATGAAAATAATAATTCACATTTGAATGATCATCTCTCTCAGCAGAGAATATTAGCATAACACATACTTCACGAAGGGGTAGAATAAAGGAACAATAAAAATATTCCTTAACAGAAATCTGTGAGGTTGCCTGATCATCTTAGGGAACTGTACAGCCCAGTGTCATGAATTCCTTGACACTCAGGGTCTCAATCTGAAATATAATGAAAGGCTAGGCTAGCCTCACTGGAATGAAAACCACGTTAATTTTCTCACCTGTCTGCAAAACACAGTTCAGAAAACTAGAAATCATAATGCCCTTCAACGCAAAATCAAAGTGAAAGTCAGTCTGCTTCTTCCATCACAGACTAAGTCATACTGTGTCCCATGGACTCAGCCGGCCCAGTGTACCAGCCACAGCAGTCCTGATGGAGTGCATGCATATAGTCGTGTTCAGCTCTCTGCGACCCCATGGACTGTAGCCCACCAGGCTCCTCTGTCCATGAAATTTTCCAGGCAAGAATATTGGAGTGGGTTGCCATTTCCTTCTCCAGGGGATCTTCCCAACCCAGGGATCACACCCATGTCTCCTGCGTCTCCTGTATTCGCAGGCAGATTCTTTATCACTGAGCCTTTAGGGAAGCCTGTACTGATGGAGGTTCTAGTCAATGGAAAGACCTATACAAAGTGAACTTCTAAATCGAGATTGCTCTGTCTTCTCAACTAGAAAATTCAGATCCAATAGTTTCCACCCAGAGAACAATTTGTTTCTGCTGCTCACCTTAGGATGCAGGGTTCCTTCAACACATCACTCCCAGCCCCCTCTTCACATCACAGAGAAGACCAAAGGCATGCAAGTCTTCAGCTCTTTCTCATTTTCTTTTTATGCCCAACACACTGAGAAGTAAAAGGAAGTTGCTCCCCCTCCTCACCTGCAGCACATCCATCTGACTTCCTCCCCTGGCAGTCCGGCCCTCTGGGGAGGTCGGGGGTGGAGACCTCGTACTTCTTCTCAACTCCTCTAGAGTCAGCTCATGGGCTGAGATCTCTGCTTGGATTTTCTACAGAGAGATTAGAAAAGGGAGAGAATGTCTTTTCTAAGTTTCATAGAGTCATACAAGAGGTAAAATACAAGCTTTAATCAGCATGCAGCATAATAATAATGTGTGTGTATCCTCAGTCGCTCAGTGGTGTCCAACTCTTTGTGACCTTATGGACTGTAACCTGCCAGGTTCTGCTGTCCATGGGATTTTCCAGGCAAGAATACTGGAGTGGTCTGCCATTTCCTCCTCCAGGATAATAACAATATGGCCACCCATATTGCAGGACTCTGTGCATGGTGCACGGTCTTTGCACTGGTCATTTCGAATGCTCACCACTTATTTACAAAGACAGAATCTTCCCAATTTCATAGCTTAGAAAATTAGAATTTTTAAATGGTGGCCATTCACTAGGACCTCATATAAAAACTATGAGAACCCCCAAACCCACATGCTGCCCTGTAAGTAAGGTCAGCCTCTCTCATTGATTCTGGGTTGAATGGTGGGCAGGGCTGGAGACCGTGCAGGTGAGGAAATGATTACAGACGCTCCCTTTACGAGCAGAACACCCTCACATCCCTGGCAGTACCTGAGCTTCCTGCGGAACTTGGAAGGCATCTACCCTGTCAGTCAAGTACGTTGTGAGCTGCTTGTCCAGCTCCCCTAAACTCTCCTGCAAGACCTGAAGCATGTGGTCAGTTTCCCGCAGGACCTGGAGTTGCTTTTCCAAAGAAATCTGCTTGCTCTCTGCCTACAGGAGGGGAAATGTAACCATTAGTCTCTCAGGACAAACAGAAATGGCTGAATATAAGAAAACCCTTATGTTCTAACCACCAAGAAAAACAGCAAACTATAAAAGCACTACTTCAAGACTTTGGCCTGCACTATAAATAATAATTAGCAATAACAGTGAAATTGTCCTTCTAATACCTTATGCATCTTGCAGGAAATTATTTCTTTCTGTATACGTAACATAACAAAATAGGAAAATGCTCTTGCAGGCACTATGTTAAGTGAAACAAGTCAGAGGGTAAAGGACAAATATGGTACGACCTCACTTATATAGAGAATCTAAAATATAACAAAAATAAGAAAAAGACAAAAAGGAACACCAAGTTAACAGAAACAGAGAATTGGTGGTTGCCACAGGCTAGGGGCTGGGAGTGGGCAAAGTGGGTGATGAGGGTCAAAAGTTACAAGCTTCTAGTTATAAATTTAATATATAAATCATGCAGAAGTGATGTAAGGCATGATGGTTATAGTTAACAATACTGTGTTGAGAGATTAGATTTCAGAAATCCCCATCACAAGAAAAAAAAAACTGTAACTGTGTATCATACCAGAGGTTAACTAGTCTTCTAGTGGTAATTATTTTCTAGTGTATGCAAAAATCAGATCATTATGTTGTACACCTGAAACTAATAAATGTCATATCAATTATACCTCAATAAAAAAGGGAAAAATGTAAAGACTTCTTACATAACATACTAAAATAAATAAAAATATGTCATTTATTACAAATTTAGGGCAATTTTAGGACTCAATAATAAGCCTATAAACAAAAATATAAAATATAACAGAACATCTATAAATAGAGTGGATACATAAATCTCTATTTTTCTAAAGTTTAAAAAAGTTCTACAGATGTACATAGTATTGAACCACTATTTGTTGCACTTTGGGGTTAAGTTTGAAGCTATTCATGATCTAATCATCAACAGTTATTTTTTAAGATGTATCTAAAAACGTCTAATACACACTTATCCCTTCTATAAAAACAGTCTCCTTTCTCTGCTTACTGATATGAACAGGCATGTTTGATACATTCTGAGTATATATCTAAGAGACAATGAATGGCTCTAATGTTTACTAGGATAATATGAGTTATTATTTTTATATACAACTGTAGGATAATCTTTAAAGAAAATTAAATAGTTCACAGATAGCAACAATCACAAAAATAAAAACCTTTTAATCATCAAGTTCTGCCTGCCTGATAAAGTCTACTCCTCCCCACCTAGTATTTAAATGTCCTCAACATCCCCACTGGTTACCAACTTTTCCCCTTGGTGTAAGTTTTTGAGGTCAGCTCCATATCATAAACATTTAACCAACACTCAAGCATGGCTCAGTTCTTACCAGATGACTGAGGTCTTCATATCGACTGTTGAAAGCTTCCAGTTTCTCACTGATTATGTCATCGAGGATTCCTCCATCAATCAGAGTCTGGCCAAGTTCCCGAATCTGGGTGCGATTGTCTGCTGGATGTCGCAAAACAGATTCTAAAGACTGGACAGAGAAAAAAAAAATAATGCATTTACCAAGGCAAAATATATCAACGATCTTAAAATTGTTCACTTTTTTAAGACAAGCACTGTATGATATCACATATACGTAGAATCTTAAAAAAGTCAAATTCATGGAAACAGAGTAGATTGGTTAACAGGCACTGGTGGGGGTGGAATGTGGAGGAAACGGGGAGAAGTTGGCCAAATGGTAAACATCTCCAACTATAAAATGAATAAATTCTGAATTTGTAATATATAGCATGGTGATTATAGTTAACAGTACTATATATTTGAAAGTTGCTAAGACAGTAGATCTTAAAGGTTTTCACCACAAAAAATAAACGGTAATTATGTAAAGCAATAGAGATTTAACTAACCCTGTTGTGGTAATCATTTTTCAATATATGAGTGTATCAACTCAATACACTGTACATCTTAAACTTACACAATATTATATGCCAATTGTATCTCAATAAAATTGGAAGAAAAAACAAAATTGCTCATTTTTTTAAACAAATAATTCTGCCTTCTAGAAATCTATCAAAGGAACAAGATCATAAATAATTAGATAAAATAAATAAAATTGAGAATTCCACATGAATGATGATATAATTCCATAAAAATAATTTCCATATACATAGAGAAATGTTCATGGTATGATTCAAAGTTTAAAAACAAAAAACAATTATTATACAAATAGCATTATTTCAAATAATTACATTATTAAAAATAGGTTCTTCTACAACATATATAAAATGCAAGGCACTGTTTTATACACACACACATATATATACACGTGTGTGTGTTAGTCACTCAGTTGTGTCTGACTCTTTGCAACCCCGTGAACTGTAGCCCAACAGGCTCCTCTGTCCATGGACTTCTCCAGGCAAGGATACTGGAGTGGGTTGCCATTTTCACCTCCAATTTATATACATACACACACACACATACACACATAAATCTAATCATCAGGCCAAAAACTATTTTCATACTACAGATGGGAAAACTAAAGCTCAGAGATATTAAGTAATTTGCCAACATACACACAATAAAATGAAGAGCTAAGATGCCAACTTGGCTCCTAAGCTCCAAAGCCTTTGATCCCGTCACTAAAAGCACTACCTTTCAGCATGTAGACGTAAAAATAATAAGAAAAATAATTGTAAAGAAGTACACTAAAATGTTTTAAAGTGTTAGCTTAGACTTGACTTTATACTTTTCTCCATGTTCCATATTTTTAGAATGGAACTAAATGTTTTAACTCTCATGTTAGGATAGTATGTGTTTTTAAAATAAGCTTTGATATTTTCCTTAATAGATTCAATCTCTGACCTCTACTATTTTATCTGAGAAATGACACCTTCTCTCCAGCAGGGCATGCGGTTCCTAGAATTCAGATGCCACATCTGACCTACTTCTGACCTTGAATCTAGTCATCTTCTTAATCACTTCATCACCTTCCGTTCTTACAGTTTTAAAAGCATGGCTACAATCTTCTAAGAAAATCTATTCTCTCCACACTTTATTCCACCTAAGAAAGAGCTACTAAGTTATCATGTGCCACAGGCTGTGCTGGTAACTGGGGAACAACAGAAAATTCAGGCACATTTCTTGGCCTCAAGGAGCTCACGTCCCGGCATGGGGACAGGATCCCAGGCCTCTAACACTGCTGTTTTCAATCTGTCCTCCAACTTTCCACATCTGAAGAAAACAGAGTAGGAGGCACTGTAAATACAGGGGCCCCTTGCCATGTCTAAGGAGCAAAAATAACTTTATGAAGAAACAAGAGAGCAATTGTCCTAATAACATAAGGCAGAGTTTTATCCAGGGACTGGTAAAAACAATCTGGAGAACCACTAGAGTACTTTATGGTGTCTAAAATGTACTAATCAGAAAACAACTAACCATCTCATGAGGCTGAGTTAGTAGGTCACCAATAATCTAAATATATGATGGTATGAATATTTCAGGCAATGCAAGAAAACACAAGTTACACGGAAAACCACGGAGGAAGCAAAAGCGTTTGCCGGCATAAAGCATTATGTTCCTCATTTGAATTCTCTTTCAGCCTCACTGCAACAAAAAGCTCCACTCAGAATGCAGGCTCCTACCTCCAGGGCTTCGTTGACAGCTTCTGTCTTCTCAGGCAGGGCTTCTGTGCTTTTCATGCGCTCTTCCAAAGTGTTTAGCCAGGTGGTCTCAAGATCCAAATAGTGAAGCAGTTCAATCCAACAAGACCATACCTCCTAAAACAGGTGGGAAAAAGTTAGACAAGACACAGAGCCATTGAGAGATACAGTGCATCTCTACGACTGCACAGTCTCTATAATCAAGAAAAACTTCATTTAGATATGAGTACAAATGGGCGTTGAGAAACTGATGAAGCTGGAATTTCAAATAAGTGGAATAAAATCAAATTCTTCAATTAATTCTATTAGACCAGTTAGAGGGAAAGTAAGTCAGTCCCTCAGATGTGTCTGACTCTTTGTGACTGCATGGACTGTAGCGTGCTCTTCTGTCCATGGAATGCTCCAGGCAAGAATAGTGGAGAGGGTAGCCCTTTCCTATTCCAGGGAATCTTCCAGACCCAGGGATCAAACCCGAGTCTCCTGCATTGCTGGTAGATTCTTTACCATCTGAGTCACAAGAGGAGCCCAAATGGAGGAAGGTAGGAGGCAAACAGCAATCAGCTGCCTCATCTTTTTACCCTAAGATAAATTCCAAGGGTCTGTTTAAATGCCAAAAATAAAATTATGTAATTAGTAGAAGAAGCCAGGAGGGAAACATTATTATTATGTTTTTTTATAGAAAGTTAAAAAAAAAAATACTCAGACTTGTAACTCTTTTTAACAACTATATAGGAAATGAGAATTCCCTGGGGACTACCCTGCTCCTATACAGACTTTTTCCAACTTTTTTCTAAATTCATATGAATGTGTCAGTATATGCAGAGAACCATATTTATCCAAATATTATTTTGGATATCCAAATATATCCAAAAAATATTTTATCCAAAATATGCTTACTATATTAGCTGCTTCCCAGGTGGCTTAGTGGTAAAGAATCCACCTGCCAATGCATGGGACCCAAGAGATATGGGTTTGATCCCTGGGTCGGGAAGATTCCCTAGAGAAGGAAATGGCAACCCACTCCAGTATTCTTGCCTGGGAAACCCCCTGGACAGGGAAGCCAGGTAAGCTATAGTCCATGGGGTCACAAGAGTTGGAAACAACTTAGTTACTAAACAACAAGAGCAATTCTATTAGTTGGGATCGACTCCCTATTCCTATGGGGAGCTGGGTGTTAGAGCATGAATTTATCCTTCAGTTCCTAAGAGTAAAATTGTGGGAGGAACATGCCCCTTGGAAGCGCCTGTCTGACTGATAAATTTAGGAGACAGAGATCAGCATGGAGCCTCCTGCATCGGTCCTCTTTCAGACCCACTGAGAGAGGACACATTTCAGCGTGGACTCCATATGAGATATGCTTACCAGGTCAGGGGTCAGCCAGTTTCCTATAAAAGGCCAGATAGTAAATATTCTAGGTTTTACAGACCACATTTGGTCTCTGCCACAGATTCTTCTTTGTTAATTCTTTCTGTGTGTGTTGTTTTGTTTTTAACAACACTTTAAAAATATGCAAACAATTTTTAGCTCCTGAGCCATACAAAAACAGCCACAAAGCAGACTTGACCTTTAGGCTATAATCTGCCAACTCCCAGCTAAGACTGGAAGGGAAAAGAGGTATCTTGTCCCCCAAATTGCTAGAGGCAGGAAGCAGGCTGAGAGATCTACTCAGCTGAGGGACTTCCCTGGCGGTCTGTTGGCTAAAACTCTGTGCTCCCAATGCAAAGGTGCTGGGTTCGATCCCTGGTCAGGGAACTAGATCCCACATGCAGCAATTAAGAGTTCTCATGCCACAGCTACAGACCCCGCATGATGTAACGAAGACCTGACACAGCCAAATAAATAAATATTTAAAAAGAAAGGAAGAAATCTGGGAGGGGGGACTGGGATGGGGAATACATGTAAATCCATGGCTAATTCATTTCAATGTATGACAAAAACCACTGCAATGTTGTAAAGTAATTAGCCTCCAACTAATAAAAATAAATGGAAAAAAAAAAGAAGTTGCAGTACATATACACAATGGAATATTACTCAGCCATAAAAAGGAATGCATTTGAGTCAGTTCTGATGAGGTGGATGGACCTGGAACCTATTATAGAGTAAAATGAGTCAGAAAGAGAAAGATAAATACCATATTCTAATGCACATATACGGACTCTAGAAAAATGGTACTGAAGAATTTATTTACAGGGCAGCAGTAGAGAAACAGACATAGAGAATAGACTTATGGACATGGGGAGAGGGAAGGAGAGGATGAGATGTATGGAAAGAGTAACATGGAAACTTATATTACCATATGTAAAATAGACAGCCAATGGGAATTTGCTGTATGCTTTATGAAACTCAAACAGGGGCTCTGTAACAACCTAGAGGGGTGGGATGGGGAGGAAGATGGTAGGGCAGTTCAAAAAGGAGGGGATATATGTATACCTATGGCTGATTCATGTTGAGGTTTGACTGAAAACAACAAAATTATGTAAAGCAATTATCCTTTAATTAAAAAAAATAAAGAGTAGCTCAAAATTAAAAAAAAAGAAAAGAAAGAAATCTGCTGTAGAAAAGTCATAAAACTGGCGGAGAGAGACCTGGAGGAGGAGTTCCAGCTGAGCTCCCACTTGAACGCAGCAGCAACCCGAGTGGAACATCCATAAACCACATGAAGCAGAAGAGCCACCCAGCTCAGCCAAATCATCCCACAAAACCATAAAAATTGATAAATGGTTGCTTTGCAACCTATTACATTTGGGGAAGCTTTGTTATACAGCCATGAATAACTGAAACACGAGAGTATACACTAAAAATATAAAAACATGTTTGGAAGATTAAATACCATCTTCTGAATAACAGTTACTTCAAGAGAGGGATCAAGAGATGGGATGGGATGGGAAAGAAGGGAACAGGTTCTGTAATGCCAATGGATTCTATTTTAAAAACAAGATCTGGAAAAATATGGGAAAATGTTAACAGCTATATCTGAGGGACATATTTATGGGTGTTAATAATATCATCTATACTCTTCAAGAAGTTTGTAATACTTCATAATTTAAAACACTTTAAAGGCATATAGAAATAATCAAGGTAACAAAGTTGGACTCTTCAGAAGAAAAGCATCCTTACTCTAATTTAGAAGTTTGGGCTGTTTCTACCCAAGGTCCATAATTCTGAGTGCTTGCATTCAAATCTCTTTGTTCTTGCCACTTTTCTGTTCAAAGATACCAAGGTGTCATCTTTTCTCTTTTATCTATATTGCTTTCTTACACTTTTCCTTTATTCTCTTAAACTAATTCTCTCAAATTAATTCCAAAATAATTCTAAAAGTATTTCCCAAAGCAATACTAAAACCTTGAAATATTTTCATTCTTCATTCTCAAACTGTCACCTCTGGGTGATAAAGACACTGTGAAGAAATGACACAGAATTTATTGTGGTCTTTCATTAGCTTGGGATACCCTGGGACCCTATTATTTAAACATAATAGCTATGAGTAGCTATTTTGGCTATAAACAAATAGGAAAACAAAGAAATAAAAGCAAAATCATGAGTGGTTGGGACAGAAAAGACAAGACTGTAGTAGAATTCAATTCCAGGATCATCCACTGGGACTTAAGATTAGCCATACATAATGTTACATACATGTTCACAGAATTTTAGATTCTCAGCTGAGTAACCTCAGGTGTTTCATGTTAGACAATATCTTACTACTAAAGAATGAGTTAGCGTTTGACTTGCAGCTTCCTTAGTGTGACTTGTAATCCAAATTATACACAATTTATCTTAGCACAGGTCTTCTCTGCTGGCTCAGACAGTAAAGAATCTGCCTGCAATGTGGGAGACCTGGGGTCATTCCCTGGGTTTGGAAGATCCTCCGGAGGAGGGCATGGCAACCCATTTCAGTATTCTTGCCTAGAGAATTCCATGGACAGAGGAGACTGGCAGGCTACAGTCCATGGGGTCGCAAAGAGCCAGATACCAGTGAGCAACGAAGTGCACAGTACACATATTAGCACAAAGGAGATTCAGAACGAGTGACTAATTAGTGAATTTACTTTATAGTTTGCAATCGTCAGTGACATTTTAGGATTTATCACAATATGGTCATTTGTTTTAGGTTGAACTAAATTTAAATTAAATTGCTATAAATTGAAGAGCTTCTTCAGTCTTTTCAATGAGATGTAACAAAATTCACACATATAAAAACAAACGAGCAAACACTTAATATTTAAAAAAAAAAAAATTCACAGAATCATCTACGTCTTAAACCCAATGGCCAGGATACAGGAAATGGTCCAGCAAAATACCAGCACATTCAAGTTAGTATTTCCTTCACTCTAAGTAAAACCTATAATTTCAGTGCTTAGTTACTCAGTCACATCCAACTCTTTCAGACCCCATGGACTGTAGCCTGCTAGGCTCCTCTGTCCATGGAATTTTCCAGTCAAAACTGGAGTGGGTTGCTTTTTCCTACTCCAGGGAATCTTCCCAACCCAGGGATTGAACCAGCATCTCCTAAACTAGCAGGTGGATTCTTTACCACTGTACCGTCTGGAAAGCCAAGGTCATCACCACCTATCTATACTTTCTTTTAATAAAATATAAGTGGGAAGGTATAACATTAAGTATTACACTATCATTCTGGAATTTTAAAATGACACATGTATACCTTTTTAACAATTACACATATCTAGCAGATACAAACTGTAATTTCCAAAAAATATTTTAAAAATTAACCTCTGAAATCTTTGGCTCATAAAAATAACCTTAAATGCAGGATGTCAAGAAGTTTAAATAACTATTATGATGGTCAGCCACATATAAGGCACATTTCTTTCAAGTTTAAAGTACTTCTCCTAAGAACTAGGCTAATGGTTGATTCTTCATTTATAAATTTAGACACTATTGTAAAAAAGAAACCTCAGTTCATCTCTGTGTACTACCAGGCAAAAAAAGAGGAAGTACTCAATGTACATTGTTTTAGAATTTCAGAATGGGAACAGACCATACAGATCATCGGTATTATGAAAACCTTGATTTCACATTTAGTCAATGCCTAAAGCTAAGAAGCAACTTTTCCAAGAACCTTCCACCAACTGCAGTCAGATCCTTATATCCAATTTTCTTTTCTCTGTTTCATTCTTATCAACCTATTACCTAAATTATCATCTAATAATATATTGTAACTATTATTATCTCCAATCATTATCTCAATCATTAAAGAACTACTTTAATGACACTGTATTTGAAAAGAAAAACGGAGAGTTTTTTTTTTTTTCCAAGATACGGAAACAGCCAGTACAGTACAGAGTTTGAATCTCAGAAAGGCATCAGAGAAAAGATCCCGTACCTCCAGGGTGTGGCACTTTCCTCGAATTCTATTACAGAGAAGCTGGTAATTCTCCAGCACGACATTCAGCTCGGATGTCAGCTCCTGGCCACCAGAGGGCACTTTTGCAGCTAATAACTTGATGCTGTCCTTGAGAATCTTCACTCGCACCTCCTTCTGCAGCACGTCCTCTTTCGCCCTCTGTTCCAACACAGGATGAACTTAAAAATCAGCTCCCTGTCTCCATAACCAATTTCTTCTTCAAAAAAATAACCAAACCCAAACTAAAACATCCAGATGATTCTAACTACCTAGTTGGAACAGAGAGTACTTTGTGAAATAAGAGGGCTAACTACAACAGTAGAAATTAATACAACATTGTAAAGCAATTATGTGAAGTGAAGTGAAAGTTGCTCAGTCGTGTCCGACTCTTTGCTACCCCATGGATTATACAGTCCATGGAATTCTCCAGGCCAGAATACTGGAGTGGGTAGCCTTTCCCTTGCATTGGTAAAATACAATCCTTTTAAAAACTCTCTGTATAGAGACTTTTTGCTTTTGTTATAGGCAAGTTGCAACACATTTTTTTTAAAAAGTAGCTTTCAAGACACTTTGTCCTTTGGCTTCAACACTAAAGGACAGTAAAAACAGTGTTAAAAACATGGGAATGATATCCAGTTCTTTTCATATATATAAAAAAGAGACTGTGCAAGACCATTGACACAGGAATAAAAGTTAACAAGAAATACATCCTGTGGACCCAACTGACATTGAATCCCTTGACAATATTCCTATGACTACTCTTACCTGCCCCAGTAAAATGGTTGGTATTCATGTGTGCCCTATGTATTAGCTGGAAGAATACGGCTGGTGAAATAAAGATAGCTCCCCACCGAAATAGGTAATTCTCGCTTGTTCTTTATGAAAAATAATTCTTCCTGAAAATACTTGGAAATAAACAGTGGTGATGGTTGTACAACATTGTGAATATAAAACTGATGCCAGTAAATGAGTCATTCTCTGCAGCTCCTCAAAATTCTAATACAGAAGACTTTCTCAGGGGCCCTCATGGACTCAACTCATAGCCTAAGTTCAACACATGAGTCTCAGCTTCCTATCCCTACCCAAATCATTAATGGTAGCTGCCCTTCTACTTGTTTTAAATTGAAATTTTCCTATGAGAGATTTTATGTACATACTACCTTTTCAGGCTAGGGAGATGACTGACTGACTGGTTCTAGACAGAGGAGATGAGATATGAAGCGCCTTGGCCCTAACTGTCCCAGGCTCACCTTCATCTCTTCCACAGCACTCTCAAGTTCTTCTGGTGACTTGTACTCAAAGTCCCTCTCCAGGTAGTCCTCTTCTGCCTGGGTCATCCATTCCTGCATCTCTGCCAAGTCTTTTTTCAGGTTCACCACTTTTTCCTGACTTTCAGACAACCTATTTTTTTTAATAGCGATCTACAAAGGAAAAGTCATTCGCTCGAATAAACAAATATTAATACATTAAGTGTCAACTTCTAGTTTTTAATATCTAAAGACAGAGTAACAACTTTCCACCAAGAATCTCAAGATTTAAAAGTCAGATGAAGCCCTGAATACATTTGGTCCTGATGCTGTGGAATATAAGCAATAATGAAAACAACAATTATAACTGGGATTCAGTATCACATTTTGGACATTAATATGGAAATATCTAGTATAATTTTGAAGATGCATAAGAGTAATGCTCTAACTTACATCAATAAAAGCATATATCTCAAGGAAATCTATTAACTGAAGCAGCCAAAAATGTCCATTTTCTCCTTCTTCACAGGATTCCCCACTAAAAGTGCATTTTTAGAAAACAGAGAAGATGGAATTCACTGGTGCTCCAGTGGTTAAGAATGTGCCTGCTAATGCAGGAGTCACAGGTTCCACTCCTAGCCTGGGAAAATTCCACATGCCGCAGGGCAGCTAAGCCCATGTGCCCCATCTACTGAGGGCTGATATGCACGCGCCATAAACACTAAAGTCCACACCACTAGGGCCCGTGCTCTGCAACAAGAGAAGCCACTGCAATGAAAAGCCCACGCACTGCAACCAGAGAGAAGTCCCTGCTCTCCGCAACTAGAGAAAACCTGCAGCCGCGAAGATTCGGCACAGCCAAAACTAAACGAGTAAAAAAATAATTTAAAAAATAGAGGAGAGGAGACTACTACTAAAGATATTCATAAAACACTGCTTTACAAAACTTTGGTTTTGATAACCTCCTCTATTGGTATATTCCACGCAGCTACAAAAAAGTTACATTGGAAAATAGGTTATTTGTCTGAATCTGGTTCAATAACTTTGTCAACTATTTCAGGGGGCCTGAAAACACCCTTCAGAGAGATCCTCCCTCTAACCACACTCTGACTTCTACTGTGAAAGAAGATATACCATGTAGATCATCCAGGGCTCACTTCACTATTCAACCTCCCGCTCAAATGAAATCTCACGGTATGGTCACCTTGCCAGGGTTTGCTTGGCTGTGAAGGGCAGTATAGGAATACGACGGCTCTCATGAGAATAAGTGGGAATACTTACTGGCCTTCCTGTTCCACTGTCCAAACAGGGTCATGGTCATAAAAATAGACGGGCACTAAACAGGGGCTTGGATTTCACTGCCCAACATGGAACTCAGAAAGCCTACTGCCAGCAAGCCACACAGCCCTGCCGATCAACACTTTAAAAAAAGGAAACACAGATCTCGGGGACCCACATTCCCCAAATTCTTTTCACAAGTAGTTTCTAAACACTAGTCAGTCACATACAATTTTCATGGAGCCTCAGAGAAGAAAGACAAAGACACTGCAGCAAACTTCTCAAAAAAAGAAAAACTCAAAGTTGTCATTAATTATTCCAAGACTACATACTTCCTATATTTTGGCATTAAGATGCTTTTTCCTTTCATGAGATTGGGAATATAACAGACTTTTTATTTGTTGATTTTATATGTCTGTCCTTCCTTAGAAAAATAAAAATTTTGCAACATGATGTTTGTCCAAAATTTCTTCAACCTTTTTACTACTCAATGAAATACAATAGTTTAGAACTGCTTTACATAATTACCTTCTTGCTGGAGACACTTAAAAAATTTTCCTGTGATTTTATTCCCATACTTTGAGTCAATAACAATTCACAATTAATTCCATGTTGTCATTTGTGTATGTATGTATATATGTAGACAGATGTTGTTGCTATTAAGTCGCACAGTTGTGTCTGACTCTTTTGAGACCCCGTGGACTGCAGCATGCCAGGCCTCTGTCCCTCACCATCTCCCGAAGTTTGCCCAAGTTCATGTCCATTGCATTGGTGATGCCATCCAGCCATCTCATCCTCTGATGCCCTCTTCTCCTTCTGCCCTCATAGATACATAGATACATATCTATCAACAGATTAATAGATATAAATATCTACATGTATCTAAGGCTCTATCTATCTATCCTATCTATCTCTTGTCTTCCTTGCTTCTCATCATCACTTCCAAATCATTTTCCTTATTTACTTCCCAAAAATACCCCAGCTCCTTTTAAGCACATATCATCAAATTATAAAACATTTAGAGGAGTCTGAATTTGACTAGAATACAAGATGATATTATGAAAACATTTTCTTAAGTGTGACAATGATACTGCACTTTTGTAGAAGACTGTCCTCATTCATGGAAGAAGCATGCTGAAGTATTTAAGAATGAAGTGTCAAAATACTTTCAACTTCCTGTCAAAACTACATGTAGTAAAAAAAAAAAAAGGCATATGCGTGGGTGGTGTGTACATATATAGATGTAAAGAGGTGGGGGAGAAAGAGAATAGGCAAACGCAGTAAAACACTAACAATTGTCAAATTTAGGAATGGTTTATGGCTGTTCCCTCAACCATAATTTTAACTTTTCTTTAAAATTCAACTTGTTCAAAATAAGCAAACTGTGGGGTAACAAATACTCAGGGATGTAAATATAAAGTTTTCTTGTATAAACATTAAACAAAAAAGCACTGTATTGAGAGATATATACTACCTATGTGACTGTCTATAGAGTATTCCTGCATTTCACACTTTCTCTTCTCATTCTTTTATTCCTTCTCACTCACTTCAGCTCTATGCAACCTCACTATTACTTCACTAACAAAACAGAACAATTAAAACAAAACTACTACACCATATTCCTACAGTACCCACAGTTGCTGCCCCATCCATTACCACAGAGGGACCTCCTCACACGAGCTCTTTCACTTAAAGGGTGGACCTCATCCACTCTTGCCTAACCACAGACTTTGTTTCCGTCATTATCTCTCTCAGTCTCCTGTATCATCTCTTTCTAAGGGAAATCTTTTTTGGCATGCAAACTTTCATTAATATCTTTGAAAAAAAATAATTACAAAAACAGTTCTTTGGATCCCCATGTCCCTTCTAGTATTCAAATCTCATTTCCCTGTTCCCCTGAACAGAGAAATTCTCAAAGCTGGTTACCCTTGCCCCAGGACCTCATCTCCTTTCCTCTCCTCAACATTATGCAGTGTGCTTTTCTTTCCCACCACTCCATTGGAACCACTTTTCTCAAGGTCATCAAAAGTTTCCATCTAATGTGCTTTCCAGTTTTGACTGGGCTCAGCTCAGCATTGAGCTGTGAAAAGTTTTCTCCACCCAGCCCTTGGGGTCTTACTCCTCTGGCATTTCCCCTGGGGCAAACCTTTCCTTCTTAGCATCCTTGGCTGGTGATTAGAGCTGGAAACCCTATTTACATGTACTGTAATTTTGAATTTAGTCCCAGTATGGGCAGCATCATTTGACCTATTCCCACTAAAGCTTCTCCTTGAGTTTTTCACCATTTCAGTAAATGGCACCACAATTACACAAACTGGAAGCTTTGCAAAAATCCAGAACAGTTGCTAACTATACACTTTTTCCCATATCACATTAACTAATCTATTACTACACTCCCATCTCCATTTTCAAAATTTAGTCCAAACCTAACATTTCTCATGACTTCCACCACTATCTCCCTAGTTCAAGGGGCCATCTTCTTTCTCTAAGACTGCAATAACCTTTTAAGTATTCTCCCCATTTTTATTCTTGCTTTGCCAGAGCAAATTATCCACATAGAAGCAAGAGTGATGGTGTCCAACTCTTTGCGACCCCATGGACTGCAGCCTCCGAGGCTCCTCCGTCCATGGGATTTTCCAGGCAAGAGTACTGGAATGGGTTGCCATTTCCTTCCCCAGGGGATCTTCCCAACCCAGGGATCAAACCTGGGTCTCCGGCATTGCACGCAGATGCTTTACCGTCTAAGCCACCAGGGAAGCCTTAAAGGATCTATCATATGTCAATTCATTGCTCAAAACCCTCTGCTTTCTAAGTGAAATCATACTTGAAATAAAATTCAAAACCTATGCCTCAAAAGCAATACACAACCCTTCTCTACTTACCTCCTGACCCCAAATCCTTCTCTCCAACCTGCTAACTCTTCCCTGCATTCTATTCCAGCTACAATGACTTTCTTATTCTTTATTGCACACATCAAGCTCATTCCCATCCAGGGGCAGAGTGGACAACAGTACCCATCCTTCATTAAAAAAGTTATCCAAAAAAAAAAAAGTTATCCAATTCTTGCCCCAACCTGCCACCCATGCTATAGTTATTATAGATCACTGGTTTTCAGTCTGGATGGGATATAAAATTATTCAGTCAAGAGAAGCCATTATCTACCTCTTGAAATTCATATGCAGGTTAAGCTGAAAACCTTACCTCCTTGCTAAATTTCTCCAGTTGTGATTGGCAGTCAACTAGTTTTGTTTGCATCCAGGCTTTGATTCCAGCAACTGGACAGCTTCGAAGGTTAGCCTCTATTTCTTTCATGTCTTTCAGAGACGATTCGATTGTTTCTATTTCATTAACAAATGCCTGAACACATAAAATAAGCCCTTGTTGAGTCCATTCCGACATAAGGGGATGCCATTATTATAGTCTGTCTGCCTCTATCTCTGCAAATATTTTAAGAACAGACTGCTTGGGAGTCAAGACGTTTAACAACTTAAGAAATATTGTGTCTTAAGAAATTCATTTCACATGAATGATTCAAATAGCCATCTGACAAATTAGACTGCAAATACTTGACTCTCAGCTGGGAATAGTACTTTTAATTAATTTACAGAAGCCTAATGATTCCACCAAATATAAAATGCATGAAGTATTACTGGCAAACTTCATTTGTAAAAAGTGTTTTTCTTAAAGTCTCACCATAAGTTTAGTGAGAACAATATACAATTGGTAGTTATGACACTAAGACTGTCACTGCAACATAAAACAGCAGCTACTAATGAACTAAAATTGCTCTTGTGTTCTCCATCCAAAATTTATTCTGCAATAACCTATGTGGGAAAAGAATCTGAAAAAGAAACAGATACATGTGTAACTGAATCACTTTGCTGCAACTATGTTCCAATATAAAATAAATAATTTTTTAAAAACTTTATAATCACAGCCAAAAATAGAAATGTGAATTATAAGTCATTCTTTGACTAGTTATAAAGTCAAAAAACAGGTTTATATTGAAACATGTTTTATCTAGGTTTATTGTCATGCCATATTCTTACAATTTTAATAAAAGCAGCAAATAATAAAGATGAAGAAGAAAATTTTATTTATTATAGCGGATTCCCCAGCTCAGCAGAACTCACAGAGCATTGGTCAAGCTGTCTTTGTAGCCCTTCGGCATCTCCTTGGACAGCCTGCTCTTTCATTAAGAAGTCTTTCACACCATCCATCCACTTCTCAATGACTTTTGAATCAGCCTAGATCGAACACAATAACAAAGAGGGATATTACTCAGTGACATTCAACCTACTACATCTCAAGATCTATTGCTACAGGAGAAAAGGCAACTTTTCAAAACTTTGATAGCATCATTTTCATTTATTTTATTTCTTTAAAAAAAAAATAAAAACGTCCAACATTGAAAATAATTATTTCTTTCATTGTCACCTAAAATCCTCATGAGATGATATCTTGGTGATCATTCTAAAAATTTCAAAATGTTCTCCAGTGAACAAAGCTATCTTGCTTAATATGAACTATATCTATGATTAAAAATTCAAATTAAAGGGAGAGATGCTTTTCTAGGTATAATCAGCTTAAAAAATCATTTATTCTTATATAATTTAGAACAATTTTCTCCTTTAAGTTAGCTACTCAAGGCAGGATTTGAAAAATAGCACAATGGAGGGAATACAGTAGACTGTTCTTAGTTCTGTGATTGGATGCTTTGTTATCTAAGAACACAGTGCAGTCCACTACCCAGCTCCATTCCTTCACCCAGCACTTACTAAGCACCCACTGTTATCCAGTTCCTGTATGTGGTGCTGGGGAAATGAGAAAGGAAACATTTTGCAGAAAGAATGAGACTTCAGAGAGGTAGTAACATTGGAACTGGACCTTAAAGAATGCAAATAACTAGATCTAACTTCAGCTCCAAAACTACATTAAAGTGATGAACATTTCTTTCCAGGTGCCCATTCATCATTGGTCAGTATGACTTGTTCCTTTCCTTGTACCTTCCTCAATTATTTGTTTCTTCTTCCTCCCTAGGAATGGAGATAAATTAACTATCTTATTCAAAGATAACCTTCAGATTGGAAAGCAGCCACTATGTCTTCCCTTAGTCTTTTAGTGTTTATAAAATCACAATTCATGCCATGATGTCTCTAGAACACGATACCCAGATACTGTTGTTCTCCACACTCCAATCAACTTGCTCTGGTAATTATGTCAACTTTTTAACGTACTTAAAATATGCCACCAAGAACCAATTACTCTTATCCTTAAAATGCTGGAATGAATGACAAAGAGGTAACCTAAGTGGTATTTCAGATATAGACAGTATATTCAGAAAATGTCATCTGAATTTCTTTTGTTTTATTTTGCTTACTGTAGAGTTGCATTTTGCTTCCTTTTTGAAAATTTTTATAGATATATATTATTCATAATATTATGATTAGCTAAAAGTCCAAAAATTCCATAACAACCTCAAAAGGATATTTTCCCTACCCTACTATATTGTTTAATTGATTTTGGTAATAAATTCAGAACTTGAAATTGTGAGGCTGCACCATGATAGACAGCCTAGATTAGGAGTAGGCCTGGTTTTCCAGGGTAACATGATTATCAGGCCACCTGGAGCCAGCCAATCAACATGCGCCTAGTAAGAAAAAGGGAACCTATCAGGGGAAAGCTGAAAAGCCCGCGAACGCCCAAGTTTGAAAAAAGCCCGCGAAGGTTTGGGCCAATAAGATTACTTTGCAAACATGTAACCAATCTGCTTAAGCCAGCTACCAACTGCTTATGCACACCTTATAAATTGGGTAACAGCTTGAGTTCAGCGCTCTCTGACCCCGTACCACTGCGTTGGACGCGTGGCAGGAGCCCTGACTCGAGTCAGCAATAAACTTCCCTTTTATGAGAGTTGCACTGTCTTGGAAGCCTTCTCTCTTCCCGCTCAGGGATTCAGACATCGGGCATAACAGAATTACAAATATTAACAATATTTAACAATACTACTTAGTAATAAAATAATAAAAAGCCAACAGGATGATTCGAATTTTTAGTCTCTCCACTTTCTTATCAGCTGCTCTTCCCAGCTTTCTCTTATCTGCAATCTGACAGTGAGGCATCCTTCTCCTGTTGAGTTGGGTTTGTTGTTGTTGTTGTTGTTGTTGTTGTTGTTGTTGTTGTTTGGTTGGGCTTGGGGGTTCTTTCCCAGGTGAAAAATAAGGCCAATTACAGTCCCTTCCTGAGCATCCCCACACGAGGACATCACCTCATTCATTAGCCAACAAACTTTTCGGCTTAGTTTTCAAAACATGGGATAGCATCGAAGTAGCATTTCACTTAGGTTTTAAGGGATATTCCCAAATACTTTACTGAAATCAAGCCTTACCCAAAATGATAGTCTGTGAGCACTATTTAAGCTAAATGAGCACACATGAAATGTGAGACTATGAATCTGTATATATAATAATCTAGTATCCTCCTCCAAAAAATTAAATAAAAGAAAGCAGTACTTAAAAAAATGAGGTCTGGACAAGGCTTCTGAGTGGTGTCCATGCTGATTTCTGGGGACCACCACACTCTTTACCAAGCACAGGTAAGGTCTCTGGGCAATCATTTATCTACAGCTTTGCCAGGAACTGACACCAAGCTTAGTGCAGGTCCTTAGCTTCTAGAAAATAATGTTCCCCCTTATTTAAAACATTCACTCATCTCCCTCTTATTTAAGACATTCACCCATCTCCAATGTCCTGGTAATTTCCTCACAAGTCACATAATGCGACCTTGAGATCATGGGTAAAACACCACATTACTGGGGATGTAGATTTCGGCATCAGAAGGATCGCGTGGTTTTTCCATCTAACTCATAATTCAGGCTCTAATGCACTCTCAGTAATGACCATTCTCCACTTTCCAGCTCGCAAGGTCATTCTCTGATGAAGATGGGAAGCAAAGAGGGCTTCTGTGGCCGAGCCTTTCTGTCTCCTCTGTTCATATTACACCACCCGGAGCAGACATTTCTCATTCTCCCTGTCCCAAGCAAGCTATGAAAGCCCTTTCAGTCACACTGAGCTCTTTCCCCAAGCTTCCCTTCCCTCTGCTCTTCATCCCGTTTCTGTCACGTCTTCTCATACATCCATGCTACTCTGATAATATTTTCAGTCGGTGACGTCTCTCTTCTTTTAGGCTTGCTTCAGCATTCACAGGCCTTATCCAAGAAGACTGCTTAGGAAGACATAGTCAAGGCAGGGTAGGGTGGGGTGTGCAAAAGATAAAAAATGCAAAAGGAAAGAACAAATACATCTGTAGAGTTCATGAGGGCCTTTTTAAACTGTCCACTTGTTACCACTTCTTGCACTGTTAATCTCTAGTCTGAACTTTTTCAGAATTCAAGGCAGCATTACTGCTATGTAACAGGGCATTTCATTTAATCAAGTATGGAGTAAGGAAAATTGACAGTCTCCCGGGCCAAGAATTTTTGAAATTTATATGGAGGTTTTAACCACAATCAGCCTTGACTGATGTGAGCAGCCTGAGGGATCCCTGTCTTTGGTACAGAAAAGGAAGTCCTGTTCCATCAACCTCCTCCCTCTCTTCCTCCTTCAAACACACACAGACCCTTGTGAGCACACACAACTCACACACACACACCCATTCTTCCTCTTACAGTTGCATGTGTGCATGCTTAGTCACTCAGTCGTGCTGGACTCTTTGATGGACTTTAGTCCCCAAGCTCCTCTGTCCATGGTATTATTCTCCAAGCAAGAATACTGGAGTGGGTTTCCATGCCCTTCTCCAGCAGATCTTCCTGACCCAGGGATCAAACCAGCATCTCCTGTGGCTCCTGCATTGGCATGCAGATTCTTTACCACTGAGCCACCTCCTCCTACAGTTAAACATGAGAAAAAAGGAAGAGGGAAGCAACAGACACAGACAACCCAGGAGACCGATGGATCATTCCAATGATAACAAAGGGAACAGAGAGGAATCTGAAAAGCTGTTTTCACTACTAAAAGTCCTGCAGGGTAATCCTGACTGCGCTCAGTTCTAAGACAGGCAGCATGACCTTTGAAAAGAAAGACCAAGGTCTGAATACCTAGCTCAGCACCTAACCAGCCACGAGACCTTGAGAAACTTCTCAGTTTCTCTTCTGGGAGCTTCCATAGCTCACCTATAAAACAGGAATAATAACAACTACTCTGCCTGACTATTCTGAAAAACAGAGATGGTTTAGATTGGCTCTAGTACAGAGTAGGTTTGCAGTAAATGGTAGCTGTTATTACTCAGACCCACAAAATCAAGTGTCTTATTACCAAGATTAAGCCCACAAAAGACTTACCACTTTGGGTTCTGGTGTCTGTTCCCAACAGAAGCTTCGCAGAACCAGCAGCAAGGGTGAGGACATATTTGCATAAGCATCAGTGTAAAGTGTCCAACTGCTGTCAACATCAATGCTAGTTCCATCCTATATCTGTTCAAAGTGACTGTGTGAAAGGGCTACTGCTTATGATCTTTCTCACCAGACCTGGCTGAATTCAGCTCCGCAGAAGGAACCCAAGTACATGAGAGAAGGCCCAAAAGAAAGGGGCCTGATAACAGCAGCTGCTCAAGGCCTCTCTACCCTGCGGCTGTGCCGTGTGGGAAAGGTTACTAGGTCACTACGATCACTACAACAGCCACTTGTGTGCAGGTAAATGTGAAAGGTGGAGAGGCTTTCCAATATCACCTCTTCCCCTAGAAGAAAAATAACTATCTTAGTCCACTTGTAGTAGATGTTTCCCGTGCTTTTAAAAAAAATACCGAAATCTGCTGATCTTTAAGCGAACGGTACAGCTACGAGGTTACAAAGAAAATGAAAAAGTTCACATGAAGTGTTTCTCTATCCATTTAACAATCACTCAGCTGATGCCTTTATGAGTTTCTAATGTACACTAATGTGTATTTAATTTTTTTTTACCTTCTCCGTTTACTTGCAGAATGAATATAGGAATAGAGATACACAGAGATGCTTAAAGGGGCAATCTCTCCCTCATTGCAGGCGGATTCTTTACCAGCTGAGCCTCCAGGGAAGCCCTAAAGAGGCAATTTCTAATGTTCTGTCTTCACTGGAAGGACTTCAGTTCTTTTAAAGCACAAAAAAAAAATGTGTTTAAATCCTAGTATATTTCTAAAATGAATGTTATTATTTCAGAGGCAGAAACACCCTATATATACTAATCGAAGGTAACCATTTCTCATTCGTATTTATACTCATAAATTCTCAATGAAATATAAAATGACTAACATGGAAATTTTTAAAACCAAAGTATCAAATACTCCAGTTTGGAGGGATCAAAATGTTGCGCTGACCACCATGACTCAAAAGCACTGATTTGCAAGCACTTCAGATGAGCAACACCTGCTGCTGGGCCACAGAAATGGAATGTGAGGTCATAGAAACAATTCCATTAAGCCTACACGTCCATCTCCCACCCCCAGCCCCTGAACCAGGGATGGAGGAAATCTGAAGCCTGCTATCTCTGGATGGACGACAGTAAGACTCCAAGGTACACAACTACCACCCAAGATTTTATTTACAGCGAAATTCTTGGCATTTTATCTTGTTCCTCCCCTATCTATTGGAATGTCCACAGCTTTTTAAACAGCCAATATCTAACCCAAGACATAGGCAAGAAGAGTTGTGAAACCAACTTTAAAACAGCAACTTAAGGCAGTATGTTTCTATTTTCTTTGATTTATATTCATTAACCTCAAAACACTCTGTGTTCCCTCACTTAGTAGAGAAGGCCAGCAGTGACACTGCTACTGCAATTATTAATCTGAAACCAATAGCATTCTTCAATTTAAGATCCAAAAAGCACCAATATTTCCTGTATTAAAGTAAAACACATTCGCAATGAGGAAGAGGGGAAAAAAAAGAAACCTATGAGATCATTCTATCAGTTATGTGTTACCTAGAAAGAATTAAATCAGTTACACGGCACATTACTTTTAGAAAATGTTTACCCTTGGGTTTCTACCCTGAAATGTGTTCCAAAGTAATTTCTCAACCTGGTTCTGCTTGTTTCAGAGCTCCAGCATGTTCCCTTCCACACTCCGGGTGAGAACACAGAGTTCAGCGTGTGTCTTTGTCCATCAGTTAAAGGGAGAGGTGTGACTACATGGGTGTCCTGCCAAGGACACCCAGACATTTAGACTTTATAACAGATCCAACCTCACTAGAGAAGTACGAACGCATACTATGCCTGCAGGCCCCTGCAAAGCGGAGACACTCACATCCACTCGCCTGCTATATGCCAGATAAGGTCTCTATGTTCAAAGAGCTCACGCCCTGGCGAAGGACAAACATACAGGTCTCAGTCTTAATAAAAGGTGGCCCGAGATCGAGTAATTGTGAAGGTATAAACAACATGTAGTGGAGGAAGGAATAATCAGCTCTGAGTATAATGGTGAATAAGACCAAAGACTGCTCGGAGAAGCAGCTTCTTCTTTAAGGATGAACCAAGAAAAGGAGGCTGTAAATTCCTAGCAAGTAAGTGACTTTTCCGGAAAAGGGCAATTGTCTGATGTGTTCTTCGTGACCCACCACACTGTCTCCCCACCCGAGACAGCTCACAGGAGAAGATGCAGGCAGGGCTCGAGAGCAAGGAGAAGGCAGAAGACAGGAGATGTTTGTGAGAGCACTTTGTATTATTTTGACAAAGACAACCAGCTGCCTTCCAGAAATACAACTCTGGTATTAGTGCGGCCAGTGAATCCAAGAGAGAAGAGCTGCAAGCAGGAGTCAGATTTAAATGGTAATGGGATTATCAGGGCAACAGGTTTATAACAGTCTGCAAACAGAAGGAAGGGGCTAAAGAGAAGGTTCAAAGAGGAGGGAGGTAAATATTGGTAAATATGAGAGCTTGTGTGGGCCTTGAGGACAGTTTCATGACTTGGAGGTGCTGTGTCCAACCCTGGGCGACTCTGTGGACTGTAGTCACAAGGCTCCTCTGTCCATTGGATTTCCCAGGCAAGAATACTGGAGTGGGTTGCCACGCCTTCCTCCAGGGGATCTTCCTGACCCAGGGATCAAACCCACATCTCTTAAGTCACCTGTATTGGCAGGCGGGTTCTTTACCACTAGCGCCACCTGGGAAGCGCATGACAAGCTACAGGGGATCTTGAACAGGGTAAAGAAAACCATAGGAAATACACTTGCAGCCCCTGAACTCAAAGACAGTACTGCTGGTGATAGCAGTGTCTTAGGATTTTATAATATTTAATCCCCATAATTCATAAGAAAGTCATGTTAGTAAAATCAATAGTGAAATTTTTCACATGTTTTAAAATATTTTGCTTCCTGGAAAAAGTGGTAAGACTTTCTGGGAGAGTTTTTTTAAAGCATCAGCAACATCTTAACAAGAATTGAGATCATTAATATGGCAAAAATAGATTTAAAGAAGAATTTACAAACATATTTGAACATGACACTGTGAATAACAATGCAGGCCCCACCACTATTTATATAAAAGAAACCAGCCATGTAGATATGGGAAAGGCAGGCACATAAGCAAAACACTATTTGCCAATGAATAACAGAAAACTAAAATTTGTACATAAAAAGATACCAAGATCACCTTTCAAGTATTGTAGGATGGTAGGGAAACTATAAGTACACAGCTTTGAAAATACTCTCAAAGTTTAAATGTGCTGTGTCAATAAAAAGCATTATTATTTTGAGTAGTGAAATTGATATTCTAATCCATATTCATGCATCTGGGTACCATCTATTTAAATAGACGTGATACTGGAATACAAGTAATACTGGGAGTATCAATGGAATCCCTCATGGAGTCCCAGTATCACTTGGTTCTGTTAGTAAGGGGGGAAAGTGATTAGAATTAGTCATATTCATGAACTTTTCTTTCTTATTTTGAGTATGTGTATCTCCAGCAAGGATCACTGTTACTGTTAGCGACTCCCAGGAACGGAAATGGTATTGAGGAAGAAAAGTCACAGTTGGTTGCTCAGTCATGTCCAACTCATTGCAATCCCATGAACTGTAACCTGCCAGGTTTTTCTGTCCAAGGAATTCTCCACACAAGAGTGCTGGAGTGGGTTGCCAATTCCTTCTCCAGGAGATCTTCCCAACACAGGGGTTGAACCTGGGTCTCCTGCATCGCAGGCAGATTCGTTACCATTTGAACCACCAGGGAAGCGCGTTGGGAAAGAAAGGGAACTTCTCAGTGCTCATTCTCAGTAAGTTTCTATTACTCAGTGTCTTCAATGAGCAGTATGTATGTATTTCTTACACAGTTTAAAATGCATTTGAAAAATAAACAAGTCAACCACTTTGTTCCTAAGAAACATCATCATAAATTGGCACTGAACCGAAAACCTACAGTACTTCATGCCTTAAAGACAAAATAGAACTTGAATGCCTAGAAAAAGACACCAGGTCATTAAAAAAGGAAAAACAACTTTAATCTACAAATGAATATTGACTGCAATTATCTTCAGGGGAAAAAGTAAAAGTTTTCCTAAGTGAATTGTGAGCAGTTTAAGTAACAAGCAATTCGTTCAAAGCAAATACAGGAGCAAAATGTTCTTTAGAATTGAAGAAATACATATTGCAATAAAGAAGCTGCATGACTAGGGAATACAGACATCGCCAACAGTTAGGACACAAAAAGTAAATCTAAAAATTGTAATTCAGATGTAAAGTAATTAGCCTCCAACTAATAAAAATAAATGGAATAAAAATAAAAATAAAAATTGTAATTCACATTAAAATCTGTTAATGTAATTTAAAAAAAAAAAACATCTAAATATGCAGACACATGTGCTTGAAGTGAGATATTTTTAATGGAAATAAAATTGGCATATGCTCCAACTGGGCTTCCCTGGTGGCTCAGATGGTAAAGAATCCGCTTGCAATGCAGAATACCTGGGTTCGATCCCTATGTTGAGAAGATCCCCTGGAGAAAGGATGGGCTACTCACTCCAGTATTCTTGCCTGGAGAATTCCATGGATAGAGGAGCCTGGCAGGCTGCAGTCCATGGGGTCACAGAGTCAGACATGACTGAACTTAAGAAAAAGAAAAGTTGGCATATGCTCCAACTGGCCTGGATTTGTTACATTAGTAACAACCACAGAACCCTCTTTTGTGTTCTGCAGGAATACTTATTCACTTTAAATTCCATATTAAAATATTGGCACCCATTTAGCTAACCCTAAAATAACACATCAAGAAGTCAGAAGAGATTATTAACCCTTGGGTTAATCTTCACCCGTAAATTTTCCTAACTATATCTCAGAATTTATGAAAATAAAGCAATGATCTTTTGAAAAGATAGGAAATACTTTAATCAGCATTGCTCAACGTTGGCCCTGATGACATCTGGACCGGGAAATTCTTCTGTGGTGTGGGCTATCCTGTGCATCAGCTGTAACCTTGGCCTCTACCCACTAACTTGCCAACAGAATCCACCCTTTCCCTATAGTTGTGATAACAAAAAATGTCTCCAAACATTTAAAAAATGTCCTTCTGGGGGCAAATTTACCCACGGTCGAGAACCACTGATAATCCAATACTTGGAACATAACAAAAATTTTAAATCACAAATAAGAGTAATTGTGGTTTTTAATGTTGGAAAGAACAATTGAAGACTGGTGGCTCAGACAGTAAAGAATTCGCCTGCAAAGCAGGAGACCTGGGTTCAATCCTGGTTCTGGAAGATCTCCTGGAGAAAGGAATGGCTACCCACTCTAGTATCCTTGCTTGGAGAACTGCACGGACAGCAGAGACTGGAGGGCTGCAATGAGGTCGCCAAGAGTCTAACACTACTGAGTTACTAACATGCGCATGCGCGCACACACACATGCACACACACAAAGGGAAGTGGATCCACTCACAAATTTAAGCCAAAAAACTACAGAAAAACACACTCCTCTTCAAAATTAATGGTTTGCTCAAACGAGATCTCAGTGTAGAACTGCAGCTTACACTTCAAGAAAACTAATTCCTTCCACTACGACCACACGCACACACAGAACCCCTGCCATCCTTATTCTCCCGTCATGACTTGGAAATGTTGGTTTCTGTGTCAAACAGCTTCCCTCATATTTCAGCGATCCCCTCTCCTGCTCATCTTCCTGGATCCTTTCCTAGACTGTATAGCCTACCAGCTTCTACCACATGCTCCGATTTTAATTTTTAAAACATCATTTTCATAAGTTTTGTCTTCATTTCAATATTTCCACTTTCTTAGAAACAACTTTTATAAAAATTCTCATATATATAAGCATATATATAGAACATCTCTAAATATATACATATATATATATATATATATATGCACATCTAAATCTCATATTACTAATCTCATTTCATTCACCGAAAAATATCATTGCGTGTCTTCTCTGTGCCAGGCACTATATGAGAAGTATACCTTGGATACATAAGTAGAGAAAATAAACCACAAAAGACCAAGGTAAGGAGGCACTGAAAGTGAAAGTGAAAATCACTCAGTCGTGTCCGACTCTTTGTGACCCCATGAACTATACAGTCCATGGAATTCTAGGCAAGAATACTGGAGTGGGTAGCCTTTCCCTTCTCCAGGGGATCTTCCCAACCCAGAGATAGAACCCAGGTCTCCTGCATTATAGACAGATTCTTTACAAGCTGAGCCACAAGGGACACAAGGAGGCACTAGTGGGTTACAAAGGGAGTGTAATCAGTTCATCCTTCATCTGGACCTTCTCTACCAGGTGACTCAGAAACTTTATTATTTCCTTTCTTCATCCTCCCTGCAGGTGAAACGTTAAATCCTGACTGTCCCGTCTGACATGGACCTTGACCACTTTCTCCTTACATCCTCACATTATCCTTTCTTCTGGAACTCTCTATCTGTCAACATTTTCAGATGGAACAAAGGATCCTGCTTCTGAATAGCTCAGTTGGTAAAGAATCAGCCTGCAATGAAGGAGACTCTGGTTTGATTCCTGGGTCAGGAAGATCCCCTGGTGAGTGGATTGGCTATTCACTCCAGTATTCTTGGGTTTCCCTTGCAACTCAGCTGGCAGAGAATCCGCCTGCAATGCGGGAGACCTGGGTTCGATCCCTGGGTTGTGAAGATCCCCTGGAGAAGGGACAGGCTACCCACTCTAGTATTCTGGCCTGGAGAATTCCATGGACTGTATAGTCCATGGGGTAGCAAAGAGTCAGCTTTCAGTTTCACTTTTCTGAATTTTCATGTCCCTCGAATTACCTGCTTTCCCAATCTGATACTGGTTGTTAGTAGCCTAGTTCAGGTTTTTCAAAGGTCTAAAAATGTCTGAAATTTTAAGGAAACAGCTTCAAGAACTCAGCTATCTGCTACTATCCAGGCAACTTCTACCACTCTAACCGAGTCACCACTGCAATCTAACCACCAACCAATATTTCATGCGAGCTCATCTCTGAAACATTATTTTGACAATTTTAAGCGATTTTCTCTTATCTGCAAGGTCCAGTTTACTGCTACCAACAAGTCTTTTTGCTAGGCAAAAGGAGATAAATGTGGTTTCCAGTACCATTAAAAGTATATCTTTGGTTGGAAGTATATATCCCATCTTAAGTATATTAACAAACATGGGACCAGAAAGAATGCAAACTACTCAAATAATAGATATTTAATGACAATTACTACTTTAGTCTGCAATAAACTTAACCTCCTAGTGGCCTTTAGATTTACCTCAAAAGTTCTGAGCTTGGGGGTAATTTCTTCAAGCAAATGCAAATCTTTGGAAACCTTGACCTTCAGTTTGTTCCACTTTCCTTGAACATCATCAAATTCTTGCTTATATGTTTTTTCTATATCTGGAGAAACATTTTTCTCCAAAGCCTTTGTTTCTTCTGCAAGTTTATGTAACACGGGTTTTTGATTCACCAGGATTTCATCAAGAGCCTGGAAAACAGATTTCAAGATTAAAAATACACATAATAATCTATCTGTGAAGATGTATTCAATAATAATGATTATAAACAGTCAAAATCACTTTTTAAACAGAATTTGATCAAAAAAGAATTGTGAAAAACTCATGAAAAAATAATGTGCCCAGTCGCTTCAGTCATGTCCAACTCTTTGAGACCCCATGGACTGAATCCCTATGGCCTTGGGATTTCCCAGGCAAGAATACTGGAGTGACCTGTCATTCCCTCCTCCAAAGGATCTTCCAGACTGGGGGATCAAATCCACATCTGTTGCATCTCCTGCATTGCTGGCAGATTCTTTAGCACTGAAACACCAGGGAAGTCCCATGAAAAACCAATAAGTATAATCAAAAAAGTCATAGCTTTCCCTATATGAGCTGTGTATGGTTTCAAGACAATATATTGGATTGGCCAAAAGTTCATTTGGGTTTTCCTGTAATATTTTATGGAACACCTGAACAAACTTTTTGGCCAACCCAACATTCTCTGCACTAAAACCCAGCAGAACAACAGGCCCAATGAGGGCCCGGTGTGCAAGGCTCGATGGGGGATCACTTGTATCTGATGAAATAGTGCAGACACATACTTTAAGTGACCAGGGAAGCATTTTCATTCAACACAGAAAAAGAAGAACACAATCGATACTCTTCATTTCATTAAAGATATTTTATCCAGTTGAGAATTTTAAGCTAGTCACAATAGAAGGAGAAAATATGCTTTTATTCTATTAGAGGGTTTCCCAGGTGGCACTCCTGGTAAAGAACCCACTTGCCAATGTAGGAGGCATAAGAGCCACAGGTTCGATCTCTGAGTTGGGAAGATCCCTAGAGGAGGAAATGGCAACCGTCTCCAGAAGTCTTGCCTGGAGAATCCCATGGACAGAGAAGCCTGGCGGGTTATGGTCCTTGGGGTAGCAAAGAGTTGGACACAACAGAAGTGACTTAGCAAATTCTATTAAAAACATTTAATAACCACCTTGTATCTGAGATCTTAAATTATAGTAATTAACTCTCAAATTATAAGAAATATAAGCAATGTTTGACCAATTTTGACCAAAACAAATACATCTTTAAAAAACATTTCAAAATATATGATATGTTAGAAATGAACCTAGACCACTTAGGCCTAAATTATATATTACCTTTTTTTCTTGGAGGGCCTTCTCCACCTTTGCAAGATCATTCAAGACATTCAAAGACATCTGGGCCTTATTTTCAGAGTCATTTAGCAGATCTGTCAGTGTTTTCAATGTTTCCAAATACACACGTCCAGGTCGGCTCTTCAGTTCTGTTCATGGAAAAGTACTCACTTAGAGAAACTATTGTTAGGAAATTAATATTGCTATATATATTGTTAATCTCTATATATAATAGGTGAATTCTATTACACAAGAAGTTAAACTCCATAATTAAAATTACATAGGGTCTCTCTTAGAGATCAAATAAATCACTCCACTGGCATTTCTGAGAGTCAGACAGTGGTGACTTCATTCCTGCGGATGTTGATGCTTGAAATATTAAATAACCCACCATCATTTCTCTTCATTTCATCATGATGAAATGTCTCTCTGAAGATGGTACTACAATGATCCTTTTGTCTCATATAATCTCCTTTGCCCCAGTAGCTACAGAAAGAATAAAAGGAGACAAGATCCCCTCCAGCCAGTCATCCTCTAAGTTCAAGTGTGTAGACAGGCTGCCATCCGCAGAGGGGTGGACGCCGTACAGAACACCACAGCTAGGCACACAGGTACCCTGGGAAATAATGGCTGCCCCAGCCAGCTGGAGGGATGGGTACTTCAGCCACTGATGGCAAATTTACAGACAAGCAACACTAGAGTGGAGAGGAAGCCAGCTCCTTTGAAGCACAAAGAGCTGAGACCAACCAGCAGCAAAAGTTAAGAAACCAGAAGTATTAGTCACAATAGCCGAAGGTCGGAAACAAGCCAAACGCCCATCTACAAATGAATAGATAAGCAAAACATGAAGTCTACATAAAATAGAATACTATTCAGCCTCAAAAAGGAAGGGAATTCTGACATACCCAACCCACACAAAGGAACTCTGAGGATAAGTGAAACGAACCAGTCAACAAAAAAGAAAAACTGTCTGATTCCACTTAGGAGAGGTTTCTAGAATAGTCAAACTCATGGAAACAGAGAGTAGAATGGTGGCTGCCAGGGGCTGGGGGAGGAGGAAATGAAGAGCTGCTGCTGAACGGGTATATAGTTTCGATTTTACAAAGTGAAAAAGTCCTGGGGCTGGGTTGCACGACAATGTGAATATATTTTACACTCCTGGACTCTACACTTTAAAATGGCTAAAATGGTAAGTTTTAAGTTATGTATATGTTACAACAATCAAAAACAAAAATAAATAAATTTACCAATTGTTTTAAAGGTAAGAATAAATATTTCAACTGCTCTTGTCAAAAATGAAAGCTGATTTCATAATGGCAAATTGAAAAGGAGGTCCTCTCAAACCCTTCACGGTCTAGATTAACTGAGTTCAGTCAACAGAAGTATGGTGTCCAAATTCTTTTCCAAAAGAAAGGAAACATGACAAATTGCTCACCATAGAGTCTTATACATCATTATATAACCTACAGTTGCCTCAAGGAAGGGTATGGTTAAATGTGTAGCTTTTTAGCATGCCTTCCCCATAGTATTACATAATGCAACGCAATTCCTGACTTAAAAGCCAAGGAGAAAATAATATATGAGGAATGAGTTTTAAAGATCTATAGGAATTAACTTTCCCAGACCAGTCTTAACCCAAAGGTAAAAATTCTTCAAAATGTTTCCAACGTTGAAAGAGGAACACTATTTCCTTGAAAAGAAGAGATGGCATTGCTAAAACTTTAACCATTTGGAGCAAACAGAAGCAAGCGATCATTCTTTTTAGCCCTGTTAGTAATGATATCAGCTGGCCTCCTTCAGTGAAAGGGAGAAACTACACCCTAAAAAAAAAAAAAAACTCTTTAAAAATCATTATATCCCATTAACACAGTCTGAACAGCATGTGAAAGATGTCTTCATTTTTACAAACAAGTGTGAATCCAGGAAATAGTCTGAATATACTTTAAGAAGTGGAACAGTGGCAGGCCCAGAGGAAAATACAGGGAGGCTGGTGTAAAACAAGCAAATGTACTAAAGGTCTAAACGCATGCTATGCTATGTCTTTTTAGTCACGTGCAACTCTTTGCGACCCCATGGACTATAGCCTGCCAGGTTCCTCTGTCTATGGGATTTCCCAGGCAATAATATTGGAGTGGGTTGCCATTTCCTTCTCCAGGTTTAAATATTGGAAGTAATTTTTAAGTTAAGTCAAACTGAGAAAGCAAGATGGTGGAACCATCTAAGAGAAAAACGCAAGAGAGTGGGTTTACCGTTCTCGAGCTGTTGGTGGCGCTCTTCTAAGCCCTGCTGCACGGCTTGGTAGCGGCCCGCCACGCTCTCGAAATCCTGCTGGACAAAGTCTGGGGCGAAAGGCCGAGACTTCAAGGCTGAGCAACTTGCACGCAGCATTTCAATTCTGGGGTGGAGGCTACGCAGGTTTGTCAGCTCCCGCTACGAAGAGAAAATGTGATCACACAACTCGCTGAGGATGGACATCCTCACAGAAAATCAATCAGGGCAGAGCTCACCGGAAGCACGGGATACAAGGAGCATCTTCTGCATTTTTTTAAACGTATACATGTATTCCCTCGCTGTAAGCTTCCCTCCAACTCACCCCACCCCAGCCCTCTCGGTCATCTCAGAGCACCCAGTTGGGCTTCCTGTTCTATACTCGGGTAGCTGTTGTGTGCAAGTCAAACTGCTAGTTGATCAGTTGTGTCCGACTCTTTGAGACGCTATGGATGACAGCCCGCCAGGTTTCTCTGTCATAGGGATTCTCCAGGCAAGAATACTGGGGTCAGTTGCCATTCCCTCTTGCAGGGGATATTCCCGACCCAGGCACTGAACCCAGGTCTCCCGCACTGCAGGCAGATTCTTTACCAACTGAGCCAGCGGGGAACTAGCCATGTTACACACAGCAGTGTATACATGTCAGGGCTACTCTCTCAATTCGCCCAACCCTTTCCTACCCTCCTTGTGTCTACAAGTCCATTCTCTGTGTTTCTGTTCTTCAGTACTATTTTTCTTGATTCCTTATATAGCGAGCATCTTCTTTAAATACAGAACTGGACATAGAGTCCTTTCATGTTCTGTGTCTTTACCTGACAGGAGTCCTTCAAGCTTGGCACAGACTCCTGGGGAGATTCTGAAGAGGCAGTGTGTTTTACCCAGTCTTCTTTTGTCTTTACGATCTTTTCAAGCTCATCAAGGTGCTTGAAATAAGCATTAATATCTTCCTGCAGCTGTATTTTTCTCGCCTGATCTTCCAAACGCTGTGATATATTCTTCCATTCAGATAATACCTTCTCTAAAATATTTTTTACTTCTTCAGTAGGCAGAACTTCTACATAGACATAAAAAATAAGCAGACACTTTAGATATTATTACAAAATTAGTTTTCAATTCGCTGTAAACATTATAACATTAAAAATAATGAGGCAGTATCATATTTACTGATCACTCTCTTAAGTTCCTTTTTACACAACAAAAATTAAAATGATGCTCTCAAAAATAATTATGCTTAATTCCCTGATAAAAACAGGATAGGGGGAGCTTATAATAGCAGTTCAGGAGTGGGGTGACCATCACAAAAAGCATAACAGTGGAGTGTCAGCCACTGCCTTCTCTATAGGATGTGTGTTTCTGTCCTTAGCAACCTACTGCTCTATTAGTTTCTGGTCTGAGTCTGAGAAATAAAATGAAGTGTTTGGATTTGTCTGGGCCTCTGACATCAGAAGGTAGGCCCTCTGTCACCAGGAAAAAGAGAGAAAAAGGGGGAGAAAAATTGAGACTTTGGTGACCAAACCACATGTCATAGGAATTGCAAAACAAATGTCTAGAGTCCCTAGTGCTGGGAGCAACCTGGTGAGCGCAGGAATAGGAAGCCAGCAGGCAGGATTCAGCAAGAAGCATTAGCAAGCCTATTGGAATGTTACACATAGACCAGGAAATGCCAAAATATCAATGCAGTGCTAAGATTATCTACTTTAGAAACATATCAGAAAAAAAAAAAAAACCATTATGTTTATTGTTGACATCTTATAATTTTGTTTGTCTCATATTTTTGAGAGATAGAGAATGTTCATAAAAATAAGAGTTATATATAACAGGCTTTATCATAGTCTTTCCCTTAATATAAAATACCATCAAGTCATAAAATTACTATGAAAAATTATGGGAAATTGCAAAAGAAATATTTTCTGCTGAGGAGGGCATGCATGTTGAAAAGATGGGTTTAACATCTTTATTATTTAAGCAGGAGGGCAATAAAACTTTGTAAATATATGCCATCAAAATCCAGGGTAATGAGAGCTCTACAGGGGAAAAATGGCATGTAAGACAAAAGATCACTTAGGATCAGAGATGATGCAATTTTGAAAATTTTTGTAACACACTACATCCACTGAAAATTAGAAATGCAAACGTGACATTACATAATGTGCATATATCACCATGTCAATTGCTGAAGTAAACTGTCCATCATTACACAGGTAATACAATATCACACCTAGACAAAACATTCACACCACAGTTTAAGTTCAATTATCTCTGTTAATTCAGGTCATAAACTAAATAAATTACTAAAAAAAAAAAATATATAGTTTTTTCTGACAAACTACCTGAGCAATGGAAATCTAGCCTGTGCTTCTGCCTGGCCATTTCTTTTTTAAGTGGACAAAGAAATAACATCAGCCACTTCAAATTTACATGTCAGGGTAATTTATGATAAACAAGAAAGGAAATTAAGCTGGCAAATAAAATTCCTGAGATGGAAAATTGTCACTACAAATCCAGAAAATAGGTAAGAGATAGTTATTTTAGGTTCTAGGCAATTTTGAAAAATCTTCAAATATTTTTTAAATTCACTGACGATATTTCACCATCCATCCACTTTGCCCTTTCAAACCAGTTCTCAAAATTTAAATCTCCCTCCTCTAAGATTGATATTATTATAGTTTGGACAAGTATCAAAGTAATAAATAAAGCACAGTTTACATCTTAAAAAAGGAAAACCATACACTGTCTTTTAAAACAATTGTTTTGCTCCTAGAGGTCCAGAGTAATAGCTTTTCTATTTCTATAGAACGAACATCCAACTCTTATCCAACAGATTATTTCACTTTTTAAAAACATTTTTGGGCCACAAGAGATGTCACAAAACATAATTCACACGTGTTAGGTAGAAAGGTCCTATCAGACTGCACTGTACTGGAATGTTTTGATGAAACTAGTTTGAGAAAACCAGTGATGCCATTATTTGAACATCTGTCTACTGAAGAATTTGATGTGTTTTTCTAACTGAACTGAATCATGTATCTGCATCCTTACATAGGCAGACTCTGGGTAAATATACTCTGGGTAAAGTTAAAAAAAACTTCTACATTAATTATCCAAGGTCTAGGATTTATTTCAAATGTATTGAGGAGGAAGAAGGGCAGGGAGGATCACGCAGTTGTTCTTTCATTTCTGTTCAACATTTCTGGTTTTAAAACAGCAGTAGGATTAATAGCACTAACCACATGTTAAGAAGGAAAATGCAACACCATAAAATTAGAATAATGGATAAAATGGAATGACAGTGGGAAATTTTTAAATCACTTTTATTCTCTCACTAACAAAAGGCATACACTCCCCAAAAATGAGAAAATTAAACCCAGAATATATAGACTCTTTTCTGATCGATGTCCCCATTTCGAAGCTTCCCATCCCATCTTAAAAAATTTTAACGACAGATGTTTTTTAAAATAAACAGAATTGGGGCCCTGTAGTGAATGAATGAATTTCCACTCCTATCAAAGCTCAAAAAAAAAAAAGGTAATGCAAGATATCAAAGGTTCACTATAAAATTAAACAAGTATACATGAGGTCACAAAATTCACCCCTTTATAAAATATCATATATTCCCTGATATTTGTACTTGATCTTTCGCAAATAGCACTTCCACATGAACTCAGTTTTCAGAGTATATATTATAGAAAATGCCTATTCACAGTAAGATTTTATCAAGCAAAAGGTGTGGTCACCTATCAAAACTTCTTCACTTTCTAGACAAGGGAACAAAGTAACAAAAAGGCTACTTGATTTGCCCAATGACACAAAACTAGGAAAAGACAGGAGACACCAAGGTCTCCCATTCAATCCCCAATTCAGTGTAAAGTGTTATTCTTACTTTAACATATCACCTCTCACCACCTCCCATGTATTCTTCCTATGAGTCTCTGAACTCTAAATCTGCCATACCCACCAAAAGCTGACACAGACAAGAAGTTAATTCAGTTCACAGACTTATGAAATTACCCCCTCATCACCCAGATAAAGTCTGGTTTCCAAGCTCAAATGTTGATGTAGAAGTGAAGAATCTATGATTATAACTAACATGAATTTAACACACAATTTATTGTAATTATTGAAGTATCTTAAAAGGAAATTACATTCTCTGTCTCTAAGTCCCTTCAAGTAAATACTTAAAAGTGTAATCTTCAAGTAGGGTGCCCACACCCAGTAATAAGACACTTACGGTGGACTGTGAATGAAAATACTATTCTATGTGGAAGGAAGGGGAAGTAGAGAGACAGGGAGGGAAAGAGAGACAGAAGGAATGAGGGAGGGAGAAGGAAAGAAAGAAATTAAGCTGTACTAATAATTTATGACAATGGTACATTTGCATAATTAATAAATAAATGTATATATACTGGACACATACATGTCTTTGTGTATGTGTATGTGACCTCAGTATATACACAAAATAAATTGATATATTTTTCAAAAAGCAGAGGGAAAAACAATCTAAAGTGTTTTAAAATGTGGTTTTCTGAGATGGAAGCAATTGATTGATCCATTACAGACACCAGGAAACTTTCTGGAGGGGTGGAAATAGTCTATATATTCATAAGTGTGTGTTGCTTTGTCAAAACAACACAGTTTTGTATATTTCAATATAACTTTAAAAATGTGAAAATAGTAATAATGATTAAGTTGATGAGGAGTAGGAGTATAGATAATTCGAGAATGGTAGACTATCATTAATTACTGAAGGGATAATTGATACAGGAGGTTCACTGTACTATTCTATCTGCTTTGTGTATATTTCCATTTTCTACAGTAAGAAGTCAAAAAATAAAAAGGTTGAAAACTACATTGTTGAAGAGTCTCATCGACTAACATTCATAACTGAGCTCTGGGTATCTCTGGCTTTAATCAAGGAGCACTGCAACAGACTTCCAAATCACTTATTATTGGAATAAAGACTACGGCTTATAAGAAAAGTCTTTCAAAGCAAAACCCAAAAAGAATCATATACAAAAATGTATGGCAGAAATATTAATCTTTACATTCTCCAGAGCCATTGGGTCTATGGGGGAAAAAAGTTCTTTAATGTAGGTAAAAATTTCAAATGTAGGTAAAATTTCAAATTTAACAATAATAAAATATCTGTACTAAATCAACATAATGCACTGAAAGCTATCAAAAATCAAATAATCTCAATGAATTTTCCCTAACGTAACTTTGCATCCCTAATATTGCCAAAGTAACATTTTCTTCTACTGCCTACCTCCAATATGTAACCCCAAGGAGGAGATTTTAAAATCTCCCACACAACTGGATTTTAACTCCTGCTGAGGCATAAGAGTTTTATTTGGGTTCTCTTATCCATATAAATATCCATATAAATCCTAAAGGAAATCAGTCCTGCATATTCATTGGAAGGACTGATGCTGAAGCTGAAACTCCAATACTTTGGCCACCTGATGGGAAGAGCTGACTCATTGGAAAAGACCTTGATGCTGGGAAAGATTGAAGGAGACAGGAGAAGGGAACGACAGAGGATGAGATATTGAACGGCATCACTGAGTCAATGGACATGAATTTGAGTAAACTCCGGGAGTTGGTGATGGACAGGGAGGCCTGGCGTGCTGCAGTCCACAGGGTCACAAAGAGTCGGACACAACTGAGTGATTGAACTGAACTGAACTGATCCATATAAAAGTAGAACAACTTTGCTATTATCTGTTTTATATAATCAGCTTCAGCATAAATTTTCATTTCTAAAATGATTCTACTGCCTAGAAATTTTTATGAAAAACCATTTTTCTAGTAAAAAGAGGGCTAGAGTCTTACAAGTAAATATTTTATTTGTTAAACGGTAAATAGCATTATTTTGCCAACAAAGGTCTGTCTAGTCAAAGTAATGGTTTTTCCAGTAGTCATGTATGGATGTGAGAGTTGGACTATAAATAAAGCTGACCACCGAAGAAGTGATGCTTTTGAACTGTGGTGTTGGAGAAGACTCTTGAGCATCACTTGGACTGCAAGGAGATCCAATAAGTCAATCCTAAGGGAAATCAGCCCGGAATATTCATTGGAAGGACTGATGCTGAAGCTGAAACTCCAATCCTTTGGCCACCTGACGAGAAGAACTGATTCAGTAGAAAAGATCCTGATGCTGGGGAAGATTGAAGGTGGGAGGAGAAGGGGACGACAGAGGATGAGATGGTTGGACGACATCACTGACTCGATGGACACGAGTTTGAGTAATCTCTGGGAGTTGGTGATGGACAGGGAGGCCTGGCGTGCTGCAGTCCATGGAGTGGCAAAGAGTCAGACATGACTGAGTGACTGAACTGAAACAGCATTCAGTGTCACCATCTAAGAAAATATTTTTTAAAAAGCAAAGTTCTCACCTTTTCCCATTTGCTCCAAAAGGATTTGTCCAGTTTGGTGTAATTCATCCAGTCGGGGTTTTATTTCCATCTGTTCTTTTTCTAATCCCTGAAAATAAAGTCCCAAATATAAGAATAGTTCAAACTTTCTTCTAGTATAATGCTGATGCTTCTTGACATTTTTATATTTTATGGCCCTTCCACATTCTCTTTAGGTGTTACAAAGTTTACCTAAGAAAATACTACAAGATAAAACTATGCCATTTCAGGCTGCCCTCCAGAATGCCAGAGGTTATTAAATGTCAAAAGGTAAATTCAAACAAACAGTATAAAACCTTCATTTCTTTCATAAGAGAAAAAGTTGTACACTACAGTTATGAGATTCTATCAGAGGAAATAATTAAAATTAGTATTTTAGATCCAGGATATCTAGTCACATATATGAACTCAGTAAAAATAAGTTTGAGTCAAATGAATGTGCTATGAAGACAGAGACTACCAAACATAAATTATTTAAGATTTAAGAAAGAAATAATTTGAGTCTCAATATCATTTGTTGGTTTCATATTAAGCATAGGGTATAATGCAAAGTTTAACCACAAGCATAATTCACACATAATTTTTAGACACTGACAATATGTTTCAGGACCAAACTAAAGAATTATATTCTTTATATTTGAAAAATGGCTGCTAATTTTCATATTTATGTCTATGGTTTGATATTCTCGATGTCCCTATATCTCAGAGACAGAAGAACACAAAATCTTCCAGAATCAGTAAGAAAAGGCTGAGCAAGATCATGGACACACACACACACTAAAATTTTTGTGTACAGAGTCAATCTTAGAAATTTCTCCAATTGATAATTATCTATTAATTAACTACTCAGATAGTGTCCAAAATAGCACAATCAAAAGTTCCAGGCAAAAACAAAAACTTCCAGGTAAACCATATTATTTCAACCAGATAACCTGGAGAAGAATCCCACTTTGAAGGTCTATGCAGGTAACCACTATCAAAATTCAATAAATTTAGCTCTCTTATTTTGATGCATACAAACTTTACTGCAACTCAGTCAACCAACCATTTTTATAGTCAAAGATCAAGAAAGAACAAGAGATTCTAAGAAACACTACTTACTTTTGTTAAACTACCAGTGCAAAAAAGTTACCATCAAACTGGAGAAAATTATTACCTGCATTATACTAAACTGATGTTCTCCTGCTTTTTATGGCAGTGGTAGATTGAACAAAGGATTCTCCACTCAGATACTGCATCAGAACAAGTTATCCCTTCATTAAAACAAAACTAGCTGATATTTCCCAAATTTGCAAGAAAAATTAGCAATGGTTAAATTTTCTTTATTTTACATATTTCCCATCCCACTGACACTATTTGTCTAAAACAACAAAATAAGCAAACTTATAAAGGAAAAACATAAGAACTGCAATCATGCCTTACATATACATGGTGTCCAACTCTCTGCGACCCCATGGACTATACACTCCACAGAATTCTCTAGGCCAGAATACTGGAGTGGGTAACCTTTCCCTTCTCCAGGGGATCTTCCCAACCCAGGGATCGAACCTAGGTCTCCCACATTGCAGGTGGATTCTTTTCCAGCTGAGCCACAAGGGAAACCCAAGAATACTGGAGTGGGTAGCCTATCCCATCCACACTTGTTATTTTTTTCCTCTCAAATATTACAATAACAATTTCTGTAAGTAAAATTGTGTCTAGATCACAGGATGGAACTTATCAATATTTTATGGGACTTGTTCCATAAAGATCACTATAACTTCCAAGTTCTCTGCCAGTTTACTGCCTTTGATTAATAGCCTCTATTGGTCTTTCAGAAGCACATGAAATCATGGAACACAGCTCTCACATCTGGCTCTCTTGATCCCCTGTGCAGAGGGCTCTGATAATGGTGCTTCCACGTCCCCAATGTCCACAGTCGTCATTCTCTCCTTCCATAAGCCTAGAACTTTACGGAGTGCTGAAAACACAGGCTTCAGTGGAAAATCACCCTCACTTTCTAAGCACTGGCAGTAGACATATAAACAATGATGTAAGTGCAATAAGGGTTTTCACAGAGGTATGGTCAAAGCAATATGGCATCTGCCTATCACGGCTAATGGAAGCTTTCTGAAATAGAGGGCATTTCAGCCACAAAGCATAAAGGCTTACTAAACGGCCATTTGGAGCCCGGGAAACAACACATGGAGACGGCAAAAGGATTGAGAAAAACATAGGAGTCAGGAGGGCTGGAGCTCTGAGGAGTGAATGAGAGCTGCAGAGGCTGTGCTGAGGGGCCTGGGAGGCCTTGTATGCTGGGGCCTGGCGTCATTTACATCATCTCCCCACAGCAAAGGGAAGTCATCAATTAATTGCAAGCACTGGAGCTGCATGATCAGACTGATGTCTTAGACTGACCACTGAGAATTTGAGAAGGGAAGGTGAACAGTATCAAATGCTGCAGAGAAGGGAGGTCTGAGGAAAATGGAAACCTATCCTTTCGAAAGCAATCGTCAGTGGTGACCTCTAGCTAAGAACAATCACAGTGGAATCAGTCTCAACTTCTCAATCAAACATTCAAAGTCAGGTCTAACCCCAAACCACCTCTCCAGCCTTAATTCTCTACCACTTTTACATACATCTAGCACAAAACAAAACAAATTCTCTGTTCCAAGCATTGCAGCATGATTGCCCCACTCTGAGCCTCTGCTCAAGGTACTGCCTGCCAGGTTTGCCCTTGAGCCCAACTTCAAGACTTAATCAGTAGATAGAGACAGCTGCAATCCTGGCCTCTTCTCAATTCCCACAGTACCTACTACTTTCTAACTCACATCGTGGACATCTACATACACATCTTATTTTCCAAATGTTCTCCAAACTCTTTTCCAACAAAGGTCTGTCTAGTCAAAGCTATGGTTTTTCTAGTAGTTGTGTATGGATGTGGGAGTTGGACCATAAAAAAGCTGAGTGCGGAAGAACTGGTGCTTTTGAACTATGGTGTTGGAGAAGACCCTCGAGAGTCTCTTGGACTGCAAGGAAATCAAATCAGTCAATCCTAAAGGAAATCAACCCTGAATATTCATTGGAAGGACTGATGCTGAAGCTGAAGCTCTAATACCTTGGCCACCTGATGTGAAGAGCTGACTCACTGGAAAAGACCGTGATGCTGGGAAAGATTGAAAGCAGGAGGAGAAGGGGACGACAGAGGATGAGATGGTTCGATGGCATCACTGACTTGATGGACATGAGTTTGAGCAAGCTCCAGGAGTTGGTGATGGACAGGGAAGCCTGGCATGCTGCAGTCCATGGGGTAACAAAGAGTTAGACATGACTGAGCAACTGAACTGAACTGAACCTCTTTACAAACTCCACTGGTGATGGAGATGGCAATATAGACCTGCTCAAAGTGCCCAAATAATTCATGCAAAGATGCACAGAGACTTCATGAACACCAACAGACATAAATCACTACAACCTCCTGCTTCAATTTACAGTACTACACATACAGTATAAAGTAGCACAGCTAAGATCCCATACATTTTATAGTATTTATTTTTTAAAATACATCTCTTATCTAAAAAGAATGTATATAGAAGAAATCTGGAGATTCGAAATTGCTTGTTGTATTCAGAAGCCAAAACATCTTCAGCATACATTCATATATTAGGTGTCAGACTACGACAGATTTAATCAAGCTAAAAAAGAGTTGTAACAACTGGACCATCTTAGCAAGTGTCCCTTCCTGCACATCTCAGTGGTTAAAGAAGGTAGAAAAAAGGGAATTGATGTCAGCTAGCTTGAACAGATTTAAAATGTAATAGAGAGTTCTAAAAGCTACCTTATGGCTACATTTATTTTACAGGAAAATTTTTGGATCCCATCACATCTTTATGCCAACAGCAGATCCATTCTGATGAAATATTTTATTCACTGGGATATTTTTGTTTTATCTTTTACCTTCAACTTCTTTTTCATTTCTGACGTTTCTTGCATCTTCTTATACTCTTTTATCTCTGTGGCTTGAATGGCAGTCTTTGATTTCAAGATCCAGTTCAACAGCTCAGCACTTATAGCATCAAACCTGATTTAAGATTCAGATGTTACCAATTGTCATTCATTTTCTACTATTGTTTCACTTGGCTCAAGAAAGAGAGCAACCACAATGCCGATAGGACATGTGGTTTTAAACATGCCTCAAAAATAAAGGCAACCCAGAAATACAGTAACCACACAAAATCATATCATACATTTATAGTTTAAAGTATGAAAAGAGGAACAAAGTTGTAAAGTTAATAAATAAAATCATTAAATAAAATTTTTTAAACATTATAAGAAACCCCTTGTATATTTTACAAGCTCTTTGTAGATCATGAAAAACAGATATGGTGAGATACCCACAGGTAACAACAAGTACAGACATTCCTAAACTAATGGTGAGATACCCACAGGTAACAACAAGTACAGACATTTCTAAACTAATGCCTTCTTTAACTCAACATGAAATTACTGAGCCTCATATATGCCAGGCACTGGACTGGGCTCTTAATATAAAGGTAAACCAGGAAAGATCCCAGAAATTCACAGGATGCCTCTTAATTCAATCGGGGAGGGACGGCTTCCTGGAGAACAACGGCTTTATGCCCAGGAGTTATCCCTGCAAGAGGAGAACAAAGAAAGGGAGGCACACACTTTGAGCACTGTAAGCAGTTGAGTGCAATTGGAATAGCGAGCACTACCTAAGCAGGGAGGAACAAGAGATGAGGTGGCAGAGAGCCTCTCGGAGCAATAACTGGAAGGCCCTGCAGGCTAGCTGAAGGAGCCGGACCTTAACCCAAAGGCAACAGAAAGCCAGAGAGGGGCTTAAAGCATGGGACTGGCATGATTATATTTATCCTTTTGGGTCCCTGAAAAGAAAGAAGAGCGGCAAGTCCAGAGAATAGATGGTGGTAGTCACAGGTGCCAGAACTAAGTAACAGTGGAAAAGGAAAAGGGGGAACAGACCTGGGAGGTGTTGAGAAGGTCAGTTAAAACCACAGTTGCAAGGAGCAAGAGGAGAAACATTCCCTGGGTGCTGGCCATACGCCAGGCCCTTTTCGAAATGGTTTCTGTGCGTTATTAACTCCAGGAATGCTCACAACAACCCTGTGAGTATGCACTATGATTATCCCTTCTAATGATGACGGAATTGAGCTCACAGAGGTTTTAAATAACTTCTCCAGACCGCAAAGCTAACAAAGGCTAGAGCTGCGATTTAAGCTGAGCAGTCTGCACTTGTGACCAGGACTCTGCACACAAAACTCAAAGCAATTTCTGTGTATTTTTAGAGATTCTCAGGTAAGCGCAGGTTGTCCCTGCTGATTCTTTTGGGAAACTTGGCTGAAAGGGTTTTCAGTGAATTCTGAGTATTTGTCTTTTCACCAAGGTAAATTTTTCTTGTCATTTGAATGGGATTTTGTGACACTCTAGGTAAATATCCAAAGGTCACAGTATCAGTCAAACCACGGTATACTCCTCATGTCATCTTCACAGCAGATTTCTATTTAATCTTTCAGGAGCACAAACCAAAGATCATGTTTTAAATGACCTTGGAGTCTCAGTCCATCTCTGCCCTCAATATGAGCAAGAACAATGTGAACGCATTAGAGCCTCCATGATCATCTCAGGTCATGTTAATAGATAGAAATCTAGATTATAGGAAATGACTGTTACTATGGTGTTAAAAAGGAAAAAAAAAAAAAAAAAACAGCCACTAGCAGCACCAGGAGAGAAGGGGAAATCAACTGTTACTTTTGAATCATGTATTATAAGCTGTGCTATGCAGTTATTCAAGGTTCACACCTGTTCAGACAGCCCATTTTAAGATAAGCTAATAGTGCTTTCTACATCAGACTAAAAATATTAAAGGATCTGAAAATCAAGTCTCACTAGGATGCTTAACAATATTCTGGACTTTAGGACAATGTAAATTAGAATATGAAACGTATCCTTAAATCCGGAAGAGGTACCATATTGAAGTGGGGTGATGTGGTTGCATATCACTCCAAAATGCAAAACTAGCAGCATGAGTAGACTGAGAAGGGTTTTAAAGTTTAAAAAAAAAAACAAAAAACAATATTTGGGCAGATTTTCTAATAATGAAATTTCACTGCTATTATAACAAACTGAATATACTCAAGCCTCTATATGTCTAAGAATGAACTGAAGCCATTTGTGCATCAATCAAATCAGACAGAAGACTGTGGAACTCACAACTGGTTGCCCACCCAACAGACACCTCCCTCCCCACATTTCTTCCTAGCTGCCTGAGTATCCCCAGAACACAACTACAGAGATGGAAAACACACGATAGATTTAACCTCCCGGGAACCCAGGGCAGGGTAAATGTCTGAGTTTTGGCCAGTGAGACCAGACTCAGAGTTAGCTAATATCTTCCAGAAAAGGCCTTTCTCCCTGATTAAAAAAAAGAAAAAAAATTTTTTTAGAAGACAAATAAGGAAAAATTTCCCTGCCTGCATGTAAAGCAGGTTACACAAAGTTGTTATGCCAAGTGCTACAGCAGCATCTTGGGACCACGAGAAGACAAGTTTTGCCTTTTACCTGGCTAACATGCTGACCCCCACCATCCCATTAAAACTGCCCCACCTCCGGACTTCTTGCAACGTGAGATAGTCAATGACCTCGCTGTATAAGTCACTTTAGGCACAGTATTCTATTTCTTGCAACAGAACTCACCCTATACAACATGGACATGTGTGAGATTGTATAGTTAGGCACTGTGACATTGTGATTCATAGTAAAAAATAAATATTTGGTCTTCGGCCTCGCTTCTGACACAGAGTTCTCAAACTCTTGGAATTTCCAAAGTGATCAGAGCAACAAAGGTGTCATTTGTCATGTTAGTGAGATGACTTTTGAATCCCATCTAAAAAGGTAGGCTGGTTGTTAGGAGACCCAACCTTGTGATTACAGGGTTTGAACTTTTAGTCTCACCTTCCACCCCTGACCTCAGGGAAGAGGGGAGGGGGCTGGAGGTTGAATCAATCACCAAAGATCAGTGATCTAATCAATCATGACTTTGTAATTCAGCCTCCCTAAAAACCCACAAGCAGAGGGATCAGAGAGCTTGGGGAGGTGAGCACATGGATGCTCAGGGTGAGCAGGGCACCTAGAGAGGCCGTGGGAGCCCACACCCTTTCCCATTCTTGCCCTGTGCAGCTCCTCAGTCCAGCTCTCCCTGAATTGTATCCTTTTATAACAAACCAGTCATCTATTAAGCAAAATGTTTTCCTAAGTTCTATAAGCTGCTCTACCAAGTGAACTGAAGCAGAGGAGGTGGTATTAGAAATCTCTGAATTATAGCCAGTTGGTCAGAACTATAGGTAATCATCTGGATTTGTAACTGGCATCTGAAGTCCAAGGAAGGGGTAGTGGAACCCTCTAACCTGTAGCCAGTTGATAAGAAGCATAGGTAACCTGGCATCTGATCTGCGATGGGGGAGGAGCAGGAGAAAGCAGACCTGGAGGAATAAACCCCTAACCTGTGAAGTTAGAATTGGTACCAGAACCTATTCATGCACCCTAGTCTTTCACAGCCTGCCCACCTTCCAAATGCACAAAGTCAGCACTGGACAGATGCACTGCCCGATACACGGACAGAATATAAACACTCAGGAAATAAAAGGTCCACAGTAAGATCAACATCACAAGCATCTCCCTCATCTGCTGCCTTGGCTCCAGAAGTAAAAGTTCCACAGCTGTTGTTCGCAACTCAGAGGTCCAACGCTTGGTCCTACAAGGAGATGCTGTTAGGAGGCAGGAACGCAGCCTTAATACCAAAACTAAAGTTAACAGGTAAAACTGCAATCCTGCTTTGTCTAACAAAATTGGGGAAATCATATCATTTTTATTCAGGCAAAAGTAACTACCCATATACCCAAGCACTGGAATTCTACTGTCAAAGGGCAAGAAAACAGCAGTATTCAAGGGCTGCTCTGAGACTATCTGCTCCAGGGCCCGTGAGCATGGTCCCTGGCCCATAGAATAGCCCTGCAGAGAATCCAACACTGGTGAAAGCTCAATGTATGCCAGACATGGCTGTTCCTCCTATCAAGATCCTAAGTTTCTTTTGAGTCAGAAAATGAAACAAATTTTACCAAAGATGGATCTTTGATAACATGAAGGATCTGTTACTAAGACAAAGGAATTAACAAAGAAAGAAAGAAGACATGAAGAGAGAAAAGGAAGGAAAAAAGAAAGATCTAAAGGAATTACTTCCCTGAATTAAGTATCTTTTAAAGGTAAGAAGAAGGAGAGTCACAAAGAATAAGGAGATAGATCTAAAGCAAAACTGTAGGAACTGTGACAGTGGAAGAAAGGATAAACAAAGGATCTTGGACAATTATATCCGCCCACAGTAAACAATGGGAAAGAAAGAACTCAGGAAATGATATATTCTGTCCATGAAGGCTATAGGCACACAGTTCTCCCAATCGAACCAAAGATAGATAAAATCATCCAGATGACTTAGATGCTTAACCAGTATAAATTGGAATATTCAGAAGACTCAGAGGTAGTGAGTGGTTCAGTAGTTGAATTTCCATTACAATAATTATGCTTAAATTTGCATATGATTAGTGATCAGTACAAAGTAAGTACCCAGCACAATATATTAATATATCACGTGCAAAATAGTTCTCACTTTTTTTTAGCTTCCAAATCCACAGGGATCTGTCTCTTCTTTGGGGGAGGAGGAGGAGGCAGCTCTTGCTTAGACCTTTTTGTAGTTACTTGTTCTCTTAGGCGAACCGTCTCTAAAAGATCCTTCTGAGGAATCTGGGACATTCCCAGCTTTGCAACAGCCTGAGTCACCTGAAATAAAAATCAATCAGGTTTAATGTTTTACAACAGCTTTATTGGGATATAATTCACAAGCCATAAAATTCTCCCTTCGAAAATATATGATCCCATGGTAATCAATATATTCAGAGACGTTGTGCAACCATGCCCACTTTCTAATTCCAGAGTAGGTTTATCATATCAAAAGGAAATCCCATACCCAGTAACAGTCACTCCCATCCTTCTCTCCCTCTTGCCCTCTGGAAATGACTAGTCTTTTTCCTGTCTCTACAGATTTGTTTATTCTGGATATGTCATGTATTAATTGATAGAATCAATGCATTAACCTTGTGACCAGCTACTTTTACTTAGCACAATGTTTTCAGGGGTTCATCTCTGTTGTATCATGTATTGGTACATTATTTCATTACTACTTAATAATATTCCCAGGTGGCGCTGGGGGTAAGGAGCTTGCCTGCCAATGCAGAAAATGTAAGAGATGCAGGTTTGATCCCTGGGTTGGGAAGATCCCCTAGAGTAGGAAATGGCAACCCACTCCAGTATTCTTGCCTAGAGAATCCCACGGACAGAGGAGCCTGGAAGGCTACAGTCCATAGGGTCGCAAAGGGTAGAACATGACTGAAGTGACTTGGCAGACAGCACACAATAATATGCCATTGTATGAATAGACCACATTTTGTCCATCTATGTATCTATTGATGGATATATGGGTTGTTTCACTTTTTGGCTATTGTGAATTTTACTGCTATGAACATTCATGTACAGAACAAAATGTTATTTTTTATCAAGGTGCTAAAATATTTTTCAAATTTATAAGATTATTTAAGAAGAAAAAATCATTTTGGAGAAAGAAATGGCAATCCACTCCAGTATTCTTGCTTGGTAAATCCCATGGACAGAGGAGCCTGGCAAGCTACAGTTCATGGGGTCACAACTGAGTGACTGAGCACAAAGATCATTTAATGGATTCATGTCTAAGTGTTATCAGTTACTAATGGTCGAATGACTGGATATCAGAAGTTTTTTAAGGTCTATTAAAATTTACTTTAGAAAACTAAAGAAGACACATGTCAATTTTTCAATTTTACAGTTAACCAGGTATAAAAAAACAACTTTTTAGTTAAACTACTGCTCTTATTTCATAAACACTAAAACAAACCTGAATATATAATTTCTACTTAATGGCACAAGGTATTACCCAAAGCAAAAGGTACCTGGTTGGAGGAATCTTCCAATCTCTGAACCAAAGAATCCCATCTCTGAGTCAGTTCCTCTGAGTCACTGTTGATCTTCTTGGATGTCTTAGGATTATCAAGTAACTGCCCCACATCCTGGCCAATCTCACTCAGCTGATCCAATGCTTGGCGCTTCATTTCCATGTCTTCCTTCAAAATCTAGTATTTCAGATACTTATTAGATTACTGCATCACTTTAAACAGGAACTTATCTTCCTGTTCCCCAGTCAGAAAATGTAAATATGTGTATTTTATAGTAAAATTTATCTGCTTTAATTCCGTAAAGCTAAAACATAAGACTTCTGGTTCTAGATCGTCACAGGGCAGCATTCTAGTGTTAGGGAAATGAATTCCTTCACTAAATTGTATTAACCACTGACAATAAACACTAAGATATCAAGGGCTCACAGAGAGATGCTGACGACATCACTTACGGCCAGTCGTCGAACACTGACACTTAGCTCCTTTTGGTCTTTGAAGTTGCTCGTCTGGACTTTATTTAAAGATTCTTCTTTTTCAGTTAACCATGCTTTCAACAAGCACTGCAAATAATAACCAAAGTTAGAAATATATTTAGGGAATCATTTGGTAATTCAATTCAATCAAGTTCTAAAATCTCTCATTTTTACATTACTAGAGGCTTTATCCACATCTGAGAGAAGAAGGATTTCAAACCCCTAAGCCTGAGGCATAAAAAAAACTCAGAAAGATATCTTTGCTTAAGATATAACCCTTCACAGATTTGCAACTGATCAACCTAAAATTAGCCCCAAACCTGGAAAACTAAACCTAATTCTCAGGGAGTCTGATGGCTCTAAAAGGCTAAATCCAACTATCCAAGTCTCCAAAAGAAGCACTTTATAACTCTCTAGATGCAGAGGGAAGGTCAGAGATTTTCTTTTCTCAGTCCCTCTGTTAGGGGATGAGACAGAAGTCAAGTTACATGGCTTGTAAACTGCAGGACCAGATCACAGACCCACACCCCAAAGCCGATGGTTTTCCATGTATCTTGCAGGACAACCACACTAATGCTCCAGATTCAACAGCAGTTATGATTAGAAGAAGCCTGAGGCTAGTCCAAAGCCAGTATGAAAATTTTTAAACTTCACTGGCCAACAACGCATGTCTTTTAGACAGAAGATATTTAGTAAAGAGATAAGTTTGAAGTAGGGATTAAAAAAAAAAAAATGGCCGCCTTAGTATAATTTTTCCCAAAATGTAGTATTTACCACAGAAACCTTCTTCTATAGAGTTGAGGGGGGCAATTCTTGGTTCTGTGTTTGGAATCAACTCTTTCTCAAGTTTGATTTGTCAGTTTACTTAACAACCATTCTCTGCCTTTATATTTCACCCAGAAAAGGACAAATATTAAGAAAATAATGTAAATATGAATTCTGTCCTCAATGTACTAAGAGTTATCACAAAAATACCTGTGGCACCAAATAGAAAGTGCAGACACCACAAAGAGACTGCTTCCAGTTTTGAAATACTGGGGGAGGGGGAGGGAGTTCATAAATGACTTCATGGTCCCTGACCGATATCTCACCTGCAAAGCCCACTGGGATACTGGGGAAAATAAGGTGGAATCTAAGTGACATGGTCTGACCTCTTTTGGGTTTAGTCTAGCTTCACTTGCTTACAGGGGACAGTGTGCAAAGCCCTCACACCTAACAGGATGGATGAGAGTTCCCAGAGGAGAGTCACTGTGCCCACCACCTCAGCTGGGCAGCCTGTAGGCGGAAGTGCTGTGTGGGATGCCTCAGACCAAGATGGCGGCGGCAGGTATAGAGGCTGCACCTGGCCTGTGATCTGAAGCCACAAGAACGCTGCCCCCTCCCCCCAAAAGGAACCCTCTAAATCAGCCTCACCAATGACTGCCAGGGAGAGCACTGACTAGAGCGCAAGCTCACTCCTTTCCATTCTTTCATCAAAGCATAAACCTTTGCTTCTGAACCAGACAGTTTCATTCTACAGGCTCGAATATCACAAGGCAAGAGGGCTCTTGGAGGAGCCGGACTCACAAGAGTTGGTAACTGGCGGGGAGAACTTAAAAGCAGATAGGCAAAAAGGTATTTCAAGGCAGATGCCACACGTAAACAAAAACACGGAGATTAGAAAACTAGTTCGCTCTTTCAAAAAAAACGAAAACGATACAAAGACAAAAGCCTTAAGGAATCCACCATGGGCCATGGGTTGAGAATACAGCACTGAGAAGAAACAACAAAACTCGTGGCCACGACAGTCTCAGAATGAGCTACAAAATGGGAATTCAGGATCTGAACACTGAGTACAAGAAAGGACAGAGGGAAAGTTTGGAAAGGTAGGTTAAAGTCAGTCACAGAACATCCCGCTGCCCACACTTGCCTCATGCTGGAGAAATTTTGAACTAATTCTCAGAACACATTTCTAACTATCTTAAAGCCTCTGCAACTAAGTGAAAAATAATCCCTTGAAAGACTGTTTAATTCAGACACAGTTGATTGGTCTTATTCTCTGTAACAACAAATTATCAATTAAGTACCAGTGTTGGCTTCGTGTCTACATTTTAACAAGATTCCTCCTTCCATATCACTAACAGAAGGCCATTCAAAGGTCAGTTTTAAACCTAACATAATAAATGGCCAAAATCCTAGCCACTCTCTATTTTTAAATATTTTTAATTACCAAATTGTGATTCTTTCTGAATTTTAAATTATTTTAATTCTTTAATTATTTTAAGAAGAATAACACAGTGGTCCCCAAGCAATCAGTCTCCTTACAATCATTAATGAAGTTAAATTTAAATTATTCTATGTGACTTTTTAGCCTGAAGAAAAGATAAGTAAATTTAAATCTTTGTAAAGCAAACTGTAAATATTTCAGAAATCAGAATCAGGTCTATCATGCGATTCTTAAGAGGAAAATTCTGGTCAAAGATTGAGGGCAGGTGGCAGTAACTTACAATTTACATGGGGACAAATTTTGCAACCTGCTTTTCAAGAGTTCTCTCTGCCACCATATTTAGTAAATCACAAAACAGTATACATTTGTTTTTATCCCATGAAAAGAATATAGCTGCTTTTTGTGGATGGAAATAAAAGGCATTTAAAAGAATCACAGTGGACCCTGGGATGTGGGAACAGAGTATCTGTTTATTTTCTACACCACAACTCTTTGGCATTTTGAAGAAAAGTCTTGCTTATTTGTATTCTGTTTTGATGGTTGCTTTTCTGGAAGGATGGAGATGGGCAAAAGACCACGAATTAGACTGAAAACATTAAGTGGCAGCTTTGCACCAAAGGTTTATTTTCTATGTTAATCCTTGGTGGAAAAAAATTAGCTACGTGTTCAATCATCAGTGTTGCTAAATAATATTTTTCTTGTTAATTTCAGCAGTTATTCTGATTAAAATTCACAGGTTTAAAGTTCACAAAGTACTGAGTGGATTCATTTATCATTATGTACTGAGCACAAATCATGCACTAGGTTGTGTGGCTACAAGTTCAAATACATTATCCAACACAAATGCAGTAAAAATTATGTCAAGTACATCCTAAAATTAGCATATCTAAAAACTAATCTAACTAATGAACAAGGTGAAATTGTTATTACAATGCAGCTAATTTTTAATGCAATCTCTAAGAAGGAACTGCATTATAAAATGGACAGAAATCTGACTTTTAACATAATAAATAATTATTTATAAATTTTCCTTCTAAAGAAAGGAAATATAAGTGATTTATTCAAAAGCAGTAATTAATGATGAGTTACTTTTCACCACTTTTTCCCATTATGTATACAGCTTCATACCTGTTCTTCCAATAATTCCTGCCACAAAATGTTGATTTCCTGCAACCTATTCCAACGTTCTTCAGTCCATCGGCACACAGCCGTCCAGCGTTCACCAAGTTTCTAGAAAAGGAAAAACCGATCGTTTATCAACAAAGCCTTAAGGGATAGTTATCACAATCCTTAAAGAAATTCCTGACATCCATTGTTCTTTATTACAGAGTAGTAATTATGAAAAATATCATGAAAGTTACTTTAAATAATACAGATGAATTTCATAAAATTATAGATAAGACAAACTAATTTCCATAGAATTTAACTATCTCATACTACACAGCTAGAATATGGCACAACTTGAACTCTATCTTGTAACTTTTGACTCCAAACTTCAGCTCTTTTCTATTTTATTGTGGTTTTTATATGAGAATTTGACAGCTTCACATATACCTTCAAAATACAGCAAACGTATCTACATTCAAGGCTTCCATTTTTTCAGACTATAATTATCTTTAAGACAAAATTCAGTGCGTGGCTAATTTCTTAACCATTTTTACATGCCAAGACAATCTTCATCAGTAGTACCAAAAATTATGAAAAAAAAGTTTTTAACTTATAAAAACTGTTTTGATTTGTTCTGTTTATATTGCATGATCCACAGAAAATTCCACCAAACAGCAACAGAATATGATAAGTATTAGCCAGACTAAATAAATAAATTTGATACATTTAAAAAATCAATCTTCAGGATGACTTTCCCAACTAAGTATTACCACTTTATAAATAATGATTAACAAGTTCTAAATTTTATTTCTTCATTACTTACCTGTGAGCAAGAATTATTTAATGCATATTATCTTATTTCAATTTTTATTATCAAAATGGGCTTTGTATAGTGCAAAAGTAGAGAACATAGAGCCAGAAGACAGGTCTCTTGTTTCCGCATGAAAACTCATTGCCTGTTTAAACCTCAGGGCCTCCCCACAACCACTATGAATATCCTCACTGTTAAACAGACAAGACATGAATGCCTACCTCTAAGATTACTGCAGAAACTAAATACTGTTGCACCAAAATCTCAAAACTACTACCCAATTTTGAATGTTGTAAAAGAGAAAGAATGCCATATAATAATTTATAGTTACTGAAAATCATCAACTGAAAGTTACTGAAATCATCACCTGGCAACATTATATCAGTTAATCCAAGTTCAAATAAAATAAAACTGACCCTTGAACAATTGGGTGGGTCCACTCATACTTGGATTTTTTTCAATAAATACATAGGAAAAAATTTTGGAGATTTGTGACAATTTGAAATGAAGACAAACCACAAAGCGTAGAAACATCAAAAAAAATTAAGAAAAAGTTAAGCATTCAGGAATGCATAAAATATCTGTAGATTGCATATAACATACAAAATATGTGCTAATGGACTATTTGTTACCAGTACAGCTTCCAGTCAACAATAGGCTATTGCTAGTTAAGTTTTGGGGAAGTAAAAAGTTATACTAGGATTTTCGACTGCTTGAGAGGTCAGTGCCCCAAACCCCATGTGTTTAAGGGTCAACTGTACCAAAAACTCTATAAAAAAGAGACTTGTAAACATACACTATAGTCACAGCAAAAAGAAGCAAGTTGTCAGGGTTCCCAAAACTGATGCTCACATTTACACATTGATCTACCAAAGAAACAGGGATATTAAATCCTAATGACTGAAATTCTCAAACTTGACTTTTTTTTTTTTTTTTAGTTCTACCATTTTATTGTGACCAACCCATCTCCCTCCACCCTCATGCACACATGCTCAGGCATGTGACCCCATGGACTGCAGCCCGCCAGGCTCCTCTGTCCGTGGACTTTTCCAGGCAAGAATACTGGAGTGGGTTGCCATTTCCTTCTCCATCAAACTTGACATTTTGTTACATATTCACTGGGCCCCACTCCTAAGTGAGGCCCAGAAACATGCATTTTAACAAATTCGTCAAGTGATCCTGAGCAAGAAGTCTGTAGATCATTTGTTGGGATCAGTTCTTGAGCTTCAAAATCTTGTTCATATGCCCAAAGGCTGAAGTAAATGAATGATACCCTGGTTCTCCTATAAACCCCCATGCTGTGGAACCCCAGCTCGGAAGTGCAACCTAAAGAAGATGACTTTACTAACCTAAATAAACAGACTGAACATGAAGAATAGGAACAGTGTGTCACTGGGGCTCAGACCCCAGGTGCCTTAGCACTATCCTACTTTACAAGTCCTTACCTGTAATTGATCTTCCAAAACAGCTGTAGCACTCTCGCCACTGTTTTCATCAACAATCACCACCATGTGAGTCAGGGAATTCACTTTCACTTGTTCAGCCTCAAGATCATTCTGCAAACTCTTGAGAAAAAATTCAGATAAACCATTATGTCTACTCTTTCCCATTTACATATTTAAAATCTACCCAGTTGTCAATAGTAATTAAGGACACTTAATGAGGCATCCTGTTTAAATTTCCAACCATTAGCCTAAGTGTTCTCCTAAGGAAACAAACCCATTATACATCTTTACATTTCATTATGAACCAAAGCAATTTGAAAATGCAATGTCATAACAGACTGCAAATGTTATGTCATCACTTTTACTATTTTTATTCCAAGTTTTGGCTGAAAGAATAAGAGAAAAGGTGTCACTTAATCAAGTTGAGTGCATACAGTAGGGATTAAGAATACAGAATCATTAAATCAAAAAAGTTCCAAATTTAAAACACAGAGTCAGAGATCATTTTATCTAGTACAACACTGTATAAAGTGACATAAGTCAAATGCGATTTGATAATCAGAAGCTGTTCTGATTTGTTAGTCAGAAGCTGCTCTGGTTTGTTACTATGTAAAGCAACTGGGGTATACAGACAATTTTCTTCCTACCTCTTCCATGCGAAGAGAATGCCAGGTCACAAGACATATGTATATAGGTAATTTATTCAAATACTACCAATAGTGTTGTCAAATGCCTTGAGTTTTTGTCTTTAATGTACCCTTAAAGCTTTATTTACCCATTATGTAGATATTTCATTGAGAAATAAAATTCTTCAAACATTTTGCAGAGAAGCTATTTTACTCTACCTTTCCTTGACTATGAAAAGTTATCTCTTAAATTTCTGACCTCCCTCATAGCTAAGTTGGTAAAGAATCTGCCTGCAATGCAGGAGACCCCAGCTGGATTCCTGGGTCAGGAAGATCCCCTGGAGAAGGGATAGGCTACCCACTGCAGTATTCTTGGACTTCCCTTGTGGCTCAGCTGGTAAAAAATCTGTCCACAATGCAGGAGACCTGGGTTCGATCTCTGGGTTGTGAAGATTCCCCGGAGAAGGGAAAGGCTACCCACTCCAGTATTCTGGCCTGGAGAATTTCATGGACTGTATAGTCCATGGGGTCGCAAAGAGTCGGATATGACTGAGCAACTTTCACTTTTCAGACCACTCATAAAACTCATGAATCCTCACCTAGGAAAAGAAGCAATAGCTTTCCTGGAAGGATTATGAACAGATCAATCTGAGGGTTTCCTTATTTCCCAACACGTGGCATTCATGCAATAGACTAGGGTTCTTAACCACTCATGAGTCCAAAAAAAAAAAAAAAAACCTTGAGAATCTTACAAACACTATGTACTTTCATAACAAACCTCTACATGCCCATATAAAATTTGACCTTCGCTTTCATCCCTGGCTCAGAAAACCCCCATCCCTACGCACTCCACCCTGCAAGCAAGCTACTGAAGGAATGTCCCAGCTCTGTGCTAATGATAGACGCCATCAGCCCCTGAGAATTCTAAGTGCTGCTTTTCCATATTTGATAAGGTATAAAAGAAATATGAGCCAGATTTACTTTATGATCTTCTAGCAGCTTTTGCAGGGATTTTAAGTCATCATCCAGGGGGCAAGTTTCCATCTTTTGAATGCGTTCTTCTGTGAGCGTCAACCAGGCGGACAGCTGCTGTAGCTGTTTCCTCTGGAGTTCCATGAGGACATCATGCAGCCTGTCCAAGGGGAGCAAAGCGTTATCCCCACTCCTTCTTCCCTTTGCAAAGGCACACACACACTCCAGGCATCAAGGAAATGGGGCAGGGGACATACTCTTGTCTAACGTTTTAAAGCAACATTTAGTCTTTAAATATAGAAACCAGCAAAAAAATTATTTTCTTCCTAAATGGAGTCAATTAAATGCACTCCAAGAATGCAAATAACAGCACCCTCTATTTGTATCAGAATCATTGTTTCTTTAATCAGGAATTCCTGCCTATTAAATAGGTGGAAATTGCAATGGAATAGTTTGCTCCTTAACATACAATACATGAAATAAAACGAACCGTGGAGGAAAACTCCTCTTAAAAATGTTATAAAATGGAACTCTAGATAAATATAACATAGCCCTATCTTCGTGTCAGAGTTGACGGTTAGCCAATTTTAATACTGCAAAGTCCACATACAATGTCTTCACCCTTTTTTTTTGCTGATTTCTGTATGGCCACTTTTACCTTTTCATTTGGTTAACATATCAAAGGGGAAATACAGATCATAAAAATTCCAGCAATGCTACATACAGAAGAGTCAAAATGCGATAAGGCAAGTTCTCTAGTTATCTTGTTCCCACAAACATGTAGACTTTTACTTGTGTTAAAGTGGGCAACAGGGACTTTCAGTGGTTAAGACTTCACCTTCTAAAGCAGAAGGTAAGGGTTTGATCCCTGCTCAGGGAGCTAAGATCCCACAAGCCTTGTGGACAAAAAACCAGAACATAAACAACAGAAGCAATATTGTAACAAACTCAATAAAGACTTTTTAAAAATTTTTAAAAGAAAACAACTGGGCGCCATCTTGCAGCAGTGTTCATTCCTGGGCTTCCACTCACCGGGACTGTCTGTCCATACTTTCGACTCTGAGCGCCTCCCATCTGGCATTCAGCAGGGACATTTGTTCCTGAATCTCAAACTCCTCTTCATCTGTCAGAGTTCCTTGTGTTATCAGTTGGTTTCCTGCCTGCAAGACGTTCCCCACACTGCTCTGGTGTGCTGTCAGCTCCATCATAAAAGCCTGGGAAGGTACATCATTATGATCTATGAGCTGCTCATTGAAGAAAAGCAAATCTTAATAAATTGTTAATGCCCAAATATCAATGCTATGGGGGAAAAAAAAAAGTGACCATGCAGACTTCAAATAAAGACGACTTAGATCCATTTTTTTTTTAAGCTCTGAATATAGGAAATAAGCAGCTGACCTAAGGGAAAAAAAAAGATCAAAGAAGACCATGTTACATCTGATAACACCAGCTATTTTTATGTCAATGCTGATTATGCTACTGATAGATTATGAACATGGAACTATGAGAAGATATAATAAATAAAATACCATGCTCACCCAACAGGACTTGCTTAAAGAAAATGACCATTTGTATTATTTTCAAACCAAAACAGCAAATAAGACCTGTCAATTAATATAGCACCAAAAACTACTTAATCAAAAGAATTCTTCACATAAGCCAATCACTACAATGCAATATATTCCTGAAATGGTAGGAAATTTTCATTATATAAAAGTATATAAGAATACTGGATACAAGTTTGCTTAATCATATAACAAATAAAAATAACCACTTCCTAGGGAGCATTCAAAATTTAAAGACTTGATGCACTGATTAGCCATTTTATGTCTTAACTATAATAATACACTTCCAAAACGAGCAGTACTAAAGCGTTGATTTTGTCAGTGGCTCCACTGAATCTACAAATTATGGTAAGATCAAAATTGAAAATTTAATTCCAATGTACAGTTAATCACCCATGCCAGTTTTATAATGAAGCCCTATTTAAAAATTCTAAGTCCTCAAAAAAAAAAAAAGTGTAAAGCAGAGACATTACTTTGCCAACAAAGGTCCATAGTCAAAGTTATGGTTTTTCCAGTGGTCATGTATGAATGTGAGAGTTGTACTATAAAGAAAGCTGAGTGCCAAAGAATTGATGTTTTTGAACTGTGATGTTATAGAAAATTCTTGAGTCTTCCTTGGACTGCAAGGAGATCCAACCAAATTCATCCTAAAGGAAATCAGTCCTGAACATTCATTGGAAGAAGGACTGATGCTGAAGCTGAAGCTCCAATACTTTGGCCACCTGATGCTGGGAAAGAGTAAAGGCAGGAGGAGAAGGGGACAACAGAGGATGAGATGTTTGGATGGCATCACCAATTCAATGGCCACGAGTTTGAGCAAGCTCCGGGAGTTGGTGATGGACAGGGAGGCCTGGCGTGCTGCAGGCCACGGAGTGGCAAAGAGTCACACACGACTGAGCGACTGAACTGAACTGCACTGAAGTCCTCAAATAATGCCATGAAATTTCTGTGGAGCAGAATTCAGTAAACAATATACATGAGGGTACATCTCCTGATTAAGACACAGGCACCATGGCACATATATCCTGCTCATCAGCCACAGATTACTTACTTCATGGGTTGCAAACTGGTCTTTGACTTCTTCCACATCATCAGAAATGTCATCCTGCTCCTGAAAAGTGTCCTCGGCAGAAAGCAACCAGGTCAGCACTTCCTCCAGTGCTATCTGATAGTTGTCCAGATCCATGTCAACCTCCGTGGCAGTGCTGGGGGTCTCAGCTCGGGGACTCTCTTGCTCCTCCTCTGGTGCCGAGCTCTATAGAAACAAATCCAAGAAAATCCACAAGCATCGTGAAGACAGAAGGTATTCAACAAAGGCACACCGGATGGAGACCCAAGGTAAACACCACTGTGTCTTAAGGCATCCGTTGGATTCTCAGGAGCTGGGTGAGCAATGCTGTGAACTAGTCAGAAAGCATTTATTCATGCCAAGGTGGCAAAGAGTACAAAAGCTGTATCACTCGTGGATTCGATACTCAGATATACTCTAATATAGCTGTTATTGTTCAGTTGCCAACTCCTGTCTGACTCTTCGCGACCCCATGGACTGCAGCACACCAGGCTTCCCTGTCCTTCACTATCTCCCAGAGTATACAGTTGGGAAGAGACAAATAACCCACATGAATCACTTCTGAACAAAAATAAAAAGGCTCTTGACAAAGTTATAAATTCCATGGGTCTGACAAGGGATGCTATTTGAATTCATCAAGGGATAGAACAGGAAGTTTCACAGAGAATCTGGAACATGCTGGACCTTGAAAGGGTAGATGTCAATTAGGGTAGAGAGCAATTAGAACCCTTGTTAAATTGCTTTTACTGAATAGCATTTTAGCATTGCATTTTAGACACTAAAAGACAGCCATACGTATACAGGCTATTGTACTGATGACATTTTTCTGAGGCAGTAACCCTCTAGTTTACTAGCTGGGTTTTTTTCTTTTTTTTTTTAAGAGCCTGTGGAGTAAGTTATTCCAAGCTCCTTCTAAGCAATGGAGTATTTTCTTATATACTTCAGAATTGTATAACCAAACTAACCACCTATCTCATTCACAAGTTCCCTTCCAGAGCAAAGTTCTTTAAAATTTGCCTACAGCCTGTCTCTACCTTTTCACCTCTCATCCACAGTTTTCATGTATCTGAAACACACAAAAATGTACAAAAAACAACATAAGGAAAGCCCATGTATTTAACAACTATGTTTTTTAACACTCCCTTTCATGCTGATCAGGTATTGGTCCCTCCCACACACCTGGAAAGTATTTTGCCACTGTTACCAATAAACTTCTCAATGATAAATCCATTCTTCTAGCATCATCCTTAGAAGGATCATGTAATGACCACAAAACTAGAACATTTTTTATCATCACAGTGCTAGAACAACATACATAATCCAGAACTGTTTAAAGCAAAGCCAGAAGTCTGGTCACCTTCTGATTCTTAAGCTCTCAGTGGCATTCTATACATCTGACCTGTCCCCGCCCTCTCGAAGTTCTCCTTCCGCTGCTTTAATACCACCACCTTGGTTTTTCTCCTAGTTCAAAAGCATTTGCCAACATGTAAGTAATGCAGCTCCTCAAAAGTAAGTCCCAGGCCCTTTTTTAATTCTCTTTATGTACTTTGCCTGCATGGCTTCATCCATTGCTATTAGATTTCAAGAACCATCTATTAACATATCCTATTACCTTTATATTTCTCATCCCAAACTCCTATGTCCCACCTTCCTTAACATTTCCACTTCAATTTTTCATAGGCATATCAAACCTTGTCAATATTTAAACCCTTCATTTTTTTCCCCCAAACCTCTCTTGGCTTCCCATTTCAGTAAATGGCTCCTCCATGCACTTAACTAACTCCTCCAGCTAAAATCCAGGGGGCCAGACGTGGTTCCTTTTTTTCTTTCCCCTCCTACATTTAATATGGATAAGCAATTCCTACCTTCAAAGTTTACCTCAAACCCATCCAGGTCTTTGTATCTTCACAACTGTCATTTGACCTCAGGACTACAACAGCCTGATCACCAGTGTCTTCAGCTCCCTGTTACTATCCAAACTTCTACCTCCACCATCCACTTCTCACAGAGCAGCGGGAATGATGTTTGGAAAATGCAATTATATCCTAAGACTTCCCTGCTTAAAATCTTCCACTGCTTTCTTAATGCTCTTAAGATACAATTGAAAATTCTTAACATAGTTTATAAAAATACTGTGGCAGCAAGAAACAGAGTGAGTGAGTGTGTGTGTGTGTAGGGCCGGATTTCAATTAGGTTAATCAGGGAAGTCTTCTCTGAAAAAGTTCCATTGAAACTGGGGAAAGACGGGAAGCTTGCCATGCAAACAGTGGGTGGAGGAGCGTTTCATGGAGATCAGCCCACAGGTACAAGAATCTGGGGGAAGGAGAGGAGAAGTCTCCCATGACTGGAGTGCACTGGCCTGAGATGAGTTGGGGCAGGGGGCTGGGCCTTGTAAACTACAAGCGGAGATGAGGTCTTTAATAAGTATGAGAGCTGGAACAGAAAGTAAACACACCCCAAGATACTTTGAAGGAAGAAACCAAAGGGACCCGGTAAATGACATGCAGGAGCTAAACACAATCAGTGAGCCCATAGATGAAACACTGGATAATTAGGAGAGAGATGATGCCAAAGAGAGAGAAGGAAAAATGAGTTAAGTTCTGGACCTAAAACTCTGACACTGGGAAGCCAGAATAATCCTGGAGGTCATTTAGTACCAAACCTCCATATTCTAATGAAGATACCCAAGAACTAGGAAAGTTAGTGACCAGCTAAAGGTTATTAAGATAGGCACTAGGGTCTATGAGGTGGAAAATGGAAGGCGTTATCTAAATGCCAAGTGTTCAGAAGGTATTCATTCAAACACAAGAGGAGATGTTTGACTGAGAGATCAATTTCAAGAGAAATTCAGGAATTATTTACTGACCACCTAATGCTCTAAGCACATGTCTGTAGAAGGAGAAAGAGAGGAAGGCGGGCTATCAGCACTCATTGAAAAGTAGAAGATAGCAAGACAGGTCAAAGAGTAGATGATTTACAACTTGACCACATCATATTCCTTCCATTAACTTAATTCAGCTTCTATGGCATTAATGAAAGCATGCAGATGAAGAGTTTAATGTCAATACACTGCTCTTTTTTATTATTCAGTTATCCATATAACATGTATCTGGGCTTCCCTGGTAGCTCAGACAGTAAAAGAAGCCACCTGGTATGCAGGAAATCTGGGTTCAGTCCCTTGGTTGGGAACACACCCTGGAGAGGGGAATGGGAATCCACTCAGTATTCTTGCCTGGAGAATCCATGGACAGAGGAGCCTGGTGGGCTGCAGTCTATGGGGTCATAAAGAGTCAGACACTCTTTATGTCTGAGCAACTAACACATACACTCACATATACATACACACACATATCTATAGTCTTTCTAAAATTCTTTTCCCAGTTAGATTGTCAGTGAATATTGAGCAGAGTTCCCTGTGCTAGACAGTAGGTTATCCATTTTAAACACAGCAGTGTGTGGACATGTCAATCGCAAACTCCCTAATATACTTGCTCTTAATCAAACAGCATGTTACGCAAAAGCATGATCATCCTAGGCCCTAACTCCGGCCTTGCTATGTGAAACATATATTTTCCCTTTTAAAAAGTAAAATCAGTAAAGTTGTGGTTTTCCATTACATGCACATGATGGTGACAGATGCTAACTGATAAACTGAAGCTCTGATGCTGAGAAATCAAGATCCTCTCAGTCAAGGAAAAAACCCTCAGAACTATCTTACCTAGTACCTTACAAAAAACAAATACGGCAAGTCAAATATATTAATAAAAATTTACCTGTACTTGTATGTTAATTTCTCCCTCTTCACATTCTTTCTTATATTTCCTTGGAAGTGTTTCTACCTCACGAATGGCATCTATGGTGACTTGCTGAGGGAGCACTTCAAACAAAGATGTTAAATACATAATTATGGATTTCTTGTCAGGAAGCTGAACTGCGACATCTAAAAGTGAAAGAAAATAAGAACCAGCTTAAATTAGATGTCCAAAGTATGTGAACTGCTCAATATTAGGCATAAAATAACTGTCCTTAGTGCCCATAAACAATACTAGTATACTATCTTTGCAATACCACAGCTTGGTAACTTTCTTATAATATATGAGACACAGGTAAAGATGATTACCTATGGATTTTTGTGCAATATCCCATTCCTTAAAAATCTTCCCTTACAGTTTCCCCCACAAGGCTAAAAGATAAGCTACCATTTAAGGTAATGTCACAGATTTCATTCATATTATGAAAATAAGTCTAGACTTCAGTCTTGCAACATTCTTAGGTAAAGTTTTCACATCATATATAAGAAGCTCGTTCATACAAAAAGCACATTTTAATGAAATGAACCAAACACTAAATTGTTTGTCTAATAATTTTGTTTTCCAAAAACGCTAAATCTTATGCTGGTATTTATTAACTATTCTCCAGTGATGTAATTAAATTTCCTCCTGAAGGATCCTAGAAACTGTTAAGCACAAAAGTATTATGTCTATAATAAAAACTCTTGTACCATATTTCAAAAGGAAAAACACTTCCTTAACTCTCACAATTCTTTCTACAAAGAAAAAAAACAACAACAACAGACAAACAAACAAATACTGCTTTTCAAGTATTCAAAATTGTAAAGCAAAACCAAGGTTGAAATTAAACACTGAACAATACCTTCAGGATCTAATAGCTTTTCAATTCCCAAATAAGTTTGAGCCTTGCTGAAGGCATGTTCAAGTCTCTCAATTGGGGACATATCGACAACTCTATCCCAGCTGAAGAGATCAGGTCTGAAATTAGCATGCAAATAAAATTCAGTGATGATGAAATATGTGATGAAAAAGTTGTTACTGTTATAATCATATACATTTCAGTTTTTTACTTGTTTATTTGTGAATGTAAATTTAAAAGTTTGTCTTTTATATCCCCAAAGTTTGTCAAATATATAATACTTTATAAAATATAAATATGGACATGACAGGTAAAACATTCTAAGATTTTTGTATTGGTTAAATATGCTGTTAAAATTTTGGAGCAGCCACTGAATGACTAGAAATGGTATAATATTTCCCAAATAGTGAAAGAAAAAAAAAAAGGAGGGAGAACCTACAAGAAGACAAGAAGAAAAAGTAATAAAAATGAGCTCGAAATAAAGTTAAGAATGAACTTCTGTAAATACATCAGTTATCACAATAATGTTAATGGACTAAAATCTCTGATTAAAAGACCAAGATTAGCAGAATAGAAAACCCAGCTCTAATCCCTTCACAGGATATTTCTAAGGCGAAAATCCCTAAGAGAATTTCCATCCACCCCGTTCCATAGAGCTATTGTTTAGTATTTCATGTCTATCGTGATTTTCTTTTAATCCCACAAATTGGACATGATTGTCACCCTAACTGCTTACAAGTTGATCATTTTCTTTGAGCTCTATCTGCTCTTGCACCTTGGACCGGCCTACCCTTCTGAGATTTGCCTCGCTCACCCCAACCCCCAGTTCCCTCTCTGACTCCGTCTCCTGTTACACCCCTTACTCACACCGCTGCACCCAAGGACCTCCCACATGCCAGGTAATTCCTCTCATGTTGCGTAATAGGTTTTTATTCAGCAATATTTACCACTTCTATAGGCTACACAACTCACATTTCCATTTTTTAAAAATTGCCTGCTTCCCTCTATTTGAACATTAATTCCAAGAAGGAGGACTGGGATTTTTGTTTGCTTTTTATCTCTGTTCTACGTCCTGTGCCCAGCACACAGAAGCTACTCCATACATATCTGTTCAATCAAGCAATAGATAGAAAAATGTTTTAGCTACAATTCAAGTTTTCTGACAGCATCTCTTAACCAACTAGAAACAGAGGACAACCTCCTTAAACTGATAAAGGAGATGAAGAAGACTAGGTTTTTTTTAATCAGATAAAAGGTATATAAAAAAAAATACAGCAAATAGCACAGCTATGGTAAAACATTAAAGAACAAGACATTCTGCCTCAGTACTACCAATTTAGATCAACATTGTATTGAAGAACAAGGCATAAATGAAGGGGAAAGAGAAGAGGAGAGAAAGAGAGAGGAAGGGAGGGAAGCAGAAAATAAATGATTATAATTCACGGTCATGAAAAAAACCTACAGTAATAAAATAAAACCTACAATAACAAATTCAAAATTTATCAGAATTTAACAGTCTTCTAGCTATAAGCCATAGAAAAGTCAACTGCATTTTTATATATCAATAAAGAACATACAGGAAATAAAACTTGAGACAATAAATAATTTACAAGAGGGATAAAACACATAACAAATTTTGCTGTTCACAATTAAATTCTTGCTGCATCTGGAACTTATTTGGGATATGGTGATGCAGGAATCCAACTCATCCGTTTCCACTTATTCCACACCATCTATCAATCTGCAGCACTGGCTCATCTGCAGACCAGAATGGAGCTATTTCTGAGCTATTTATTCCCTTAGGTTGAACTACATGAAACTGCCATTCTTACGTGTCAAAAACAGTCAAATATTGGCAATTTCTTATGCTTCAGCTTATTATTACATTGTATTTTATTTGTAGTGCTACATAGTCTCAATTAATACAGCTTCATAACTAGTCTTGCTTTCTGTTTGGAAAGTACTTCGGCCTGTCTCTTTTTCAAGAATGAAGTGGCTCCTTTTGATCCTTTGGCTTTTTATTATAGAATCAGACTCTGATCACAAGTTTCATGAAAAAAAAATCATTATTTTCAATTGGGGTTGCACTAAATTCATAGAGTTTTTTCCTTTAAGCAGAAGGCTGAAAAGTATCACAGTTCTTTGTGTATATTATTGGTGTAGTGCAGAATGAGTGTGCTTGAACTATGTGAATTATTTTACATTTTTTAACTTATAAATACGTACAAGAAATCAGGGATGTTGTACACTGTGGCATTTAAGTCCTATGGAAACAAAATGTGATGGGTGGTTTTTTTTTCCCGTGATGTTTCTTTTTTTTTTTATGTTTTCAGAGAGCATGTACAGAGGAGAGAGGCGGTGGTTGGAAGGGACTCTAGGAAGGAGTGGACAGGAGTAGGGAGAGACAGGAAGGATGTACAGATGTGTACAAAGCTGCACAGCTAAGAAGAGTCGCATCTCACTTATGCCGGTGGAGCACGGCATTGAAGGCGAGCCCATCTGCCCAGCTGGTGGTGAAGTTGAGGACGTTGACCTGACTGTACGGCCTCGTGGACTGGCGCACCCAGCTCAGCAGGATCTTCTCGCTGTTGGTCTGCTGCAGGGCTGACATGATATCCTTCATGACATCTTTCACCTGTTTCAAATGAAACAACGCCTGCCAATAACTTCACGTAGTGACGAGAATCAAGTCCCTGAATAAGGAATGCTATACCCATGAACCGCTGGGCCAGGCCAATGGTATTCATTTTATTTCAAAACTTTCCTTTAAACACTGGAAACATAAAAGCATTTTAACAGTGATGACTTTGATTCAGAGGTGGTTTTAACATCACCTTTACGTATCATGGCATTTTCTATACCTTAGCAATACTTTTAATACATTTGGTTACAGTGAACATTAATTTCATAGCCACAAAAAATATTTTAAAACTATACAGTTACAAACATCTTTTAATAGGAGGAAAACTCAATTTTGATTTTCTACAGAAATCAGAAAGAAGGGAAGAATTTGGTTGACTATGAAATCCAAGAATGAATTGCATTTCCTGATGGCAGTAACAATTAAAATCTAGAAATAATATTTTATGTTATTATTCTAAATTAATACATATGTTTTAAGGAAGTGTTCAAATAATGATGTGGACATAAAAAAAACACACAAGAGCCAACTTAAAGGGGTTTATAAAATAAATAATGATAGTGAAAGATCATAACCTACTAAAGGAGTAAAAATCCATCAGTATGCACAGATATATAAATGAATAGACAGATAGATACAGAGAAACAAGACACAAGGGAAAGCTCTTCCTCACAAGTGGAAAGATAATTAACAAATGTAGAAGAAATGATGAAATGAGAAAATCACTTTGCCAAGCACCATAATAATAACTGATGGCTCAGTGGTAAAGAATCCGCTTGCCAATGCAGAAGACATTGGTTCAGTCTGGGTCGGAAGGATCCCCTAGAAAAGGAAATGTAACTCCAGAATTTTTGCCTTGGAAATCCTATAGAGAGAGGAGCCTGCCGGCTACAGTCCATGGAGTCACAGAAGAGTTGGACATGACTTAGCGGCTAAACAAAAACAACAAGAACTACGAATGGATCTTAAAAATAATGGACAAAAGTTTAATAAGTAGCTGAATATTTACAAAGTCTCAAAGTATATCTCCACAAGATACTTTTTAATAACAAAGGGCAGTCACCTTACAGTGGAGACACTGGCAGAGTTCACCTTACCCAAATGATGAGTTAATACAGCCAGAAAAAAAAAAACAGACAGCATGTGCTTCATGATATGGTGTATAAAGAAAAATTCAACATCATTCTTGTGACATTTGTCCCACAAATGAATAACCTAAATCTAACCATGAGAAAATATCAGTCAAACCCACATGAAAGAACATTCTACAAAATAACTATTCAGTACTCTTCAAAAACGTCAATATCATGAAGTGCAAAGAAATACTCAGAAATTATGCCTGAATAAAGATGACTAAAAAGAAAAGACAAAAGAATGTAATGAATAATCCTGTATTCTTTTCTCTAGACAATATTATTGGGGCTATTGACAAAATTTCCATCAGATCTCTATATCGCATAATTGTTTTGTTTCAATATTATCTTCCTGATTTTAATAATTATATACTATTTGTTAGGGCATAGTATAATATTTGTATAATGATTAATATTAGCAGCATAAATATTATAATAATATATAATATATAAATAATATATTTTTTGCTGGATCATGGAAAAAGCAAGAGAGTTCCAGAAAAACATCTATTTCTGCTTTATTGACTACGCCAAAGCCTTTGACTGTGTGGATCACAATAAACTGTGGAAAATTCTGAAGGAGATGGGCATAACAGACCACCTGACCTGCCTCTTGAGAAACCTGTATGCAGGTCAGGAAGCAATAGTTAGAACTGGACAGGGAACAACAGACTGGTTCTAAATAGGAAAAGGAGTACGTCAAGGCTGTATATTGTCACCCTGCTTATTTAACTTATATGCAGAGTACATCACGAGAAATGCTGGGCTGGAAGAAGCACAAGCTGGAATCAAGATTGCCAGGAGAAATATCAATAACCTCAGATATGCAGATGACACCACCCTTATGGCAGAAAGTGAAGAGGAACTAAAAAGCCTCTTGATGAAAAGTAAAAGAGGAGAGTGAAAAAGTTGGCTTAAAGCTCAACATTCAGAAAACTAAGATCATGGCATCTGTCCCCATCACTTCATGGCAAATAGATGGGGAAACGGTGAAAATAGTGTCAGACTTTATTTTTTGGGCTCCAAAATCACTGCAGATGGTGATTGCAGCCATGAAATTAAAAGACACTTACTCCTTGTTAGGAAAGTTATGACCAACCTAGGCAGCATATTAAAAAGCAGAGACATTACTTTGCCAACAAAGATCTGTCTGGTCAAGGATATGGTTTTTCCAGTGGTCATGTATGGATGTGAGAGTTGGACTGTGAGGAAAGCTGAGCGCCGGAAAATTGATGCTTGTGAACTATGGTGTTGGAGAAGACTCTTGAGAGTCCCTTGGACTGTAAGGAGATCCAACCAGTCCATCCTAAAGGAGATCAGTCCTGGGTGTTCATTGGAAGGACTGATGCTGAAGCTGAAACTTCAGTACTTTGGCCACCTCATGCGAAGAGTAGACTCATTGGAAAAGACCCTGATGCTGGGAGGGGTTGGGGGCAGGAGGAGAAGGGGATGACAGAGGATGAGATGGCTGGATGGCATCACCGACTCAATGGGCATGAGTTTGAGTAAACTCCGGAAGTTGGTGATGGACAGGGAGGCCTGGAGTGCTGTGATTCATGGGGTCACAAAGAGTCGGACACAACTGAACGACTGAACCGAACTGAACTGAAATATTATGTATTCAACATTTTATATTATCTTAATATATTATAGTTAAATGAGAGAACTTCTTGTTTTTAGAGAAGTAATTTGCTTTTACAAAATACACACTTAACTATTTAGTGAAAGAGGGACAGAGAGAGAGAAAACACAAACATACAAATAGCTGTTAACATTTGGAAAATCTGAGTGAAAGGTATCCAGGAATTCTTTGAGTTATTTTTGCAATGCTTTGATAAGTCCGGTATTTTTAAAATTTAATATTTAAAAAATACTTTTTCTCTATACCAGGAAAATAGAGCAGTTTGTCAAGCTTTTCATTCCAAATAAGTTGAATTATATCCTTTCTCCAAATTCGTATGTTGAAATCCTAAACCCCAAGCACCTCACCATAGGGATGTATTTAGAAATAGAAATCTGTAAAGAAGTAGTTAACGTAAAATGAGATCACATGGGTTAGCCCTAATCCAGTATGACTGGTATCTTGGAATAAGCAAAGGAGATTAAGACACAGACATACACAGACCACAGGAGGAGACAAGAAGGGAGCCACCTACCAGTAAAGGAGAAGAAATCAACCTTGCTGACACCTGGATCTCCAATTTCTAGCCTCCAAAATTGTGAAAAAACAAATTTCTATTGTTGAAGCCACCCAGTTTGTGGCACCCTGTGGCAACTCTAAGAAACCAATACACCTATGATCCATTTCCAATTCCTATTAAGAAGTAATTGAGAATGTCCCCACCTGCCAGTGCAAAATGATGCTCCAAAGTAATCCTAAAGTCAGTTTGTGATTTCCATCTACAATGTCCGTTCCTCCTATATTCACTAAATCCACCTAGTAAAACGAAAAAATAACTTTTAAGACAATTTTTCTACAGAAACCCAGGTTTTTGTTTAAGCACATTTGGACAACAATATAAGTAAATGGTAAGAAAAATTTCACTTTAGAGTGTCAGGTAAACCTAAGTCACAACAATGTATTACTTAAACAAAAGATCAATAAAGTAATCACAAAAAAGCACAACTACTCCTTCACTCATAGAGAAGGTTCAATACTTCTCATATGAAAAATGTTTCCAAAAATTGGTTGACACCGGTGCCCAGAGCAGGTGGCTGGTTTCGTAATAAATCATCCCGATGGCATCAAAGAACCCCTGAAGTCACATGACAAACTTACATTGTTCTGATGTAAAACCTGCAGCACTCTGTTGACATTATTTAAAGAGTGCACCCTTGTGGAGCCACGTTCTTTTGGCTGGAAAGCAAAACACAAAAGCAAATGAGACAGAATCCCCCCATATTGCTGTCAGTGACTGACACTGAGATGCACATGGAACAGCAGCTGAGCCTACAGATCCCCTCTGCGCCAGGAGCCCAGGCTGGGTTCTCAGGCCGCCACGGAGGCCAGCGTTGACAGAATGCAAATCCTCCCACAAATAGCATCCTGAGACAGTAGTTCTTTAGTATGCCTGAACACTGGAATTCGCTAGGGATCTTCCCAAGATGCCAATGCTATGTCCAATCCCACTCCCTATGATTGTGTTTTAGTGTAGTCTGGTTTGGGAATTTGTACAAGATTTCCCTGGTGATTCTAAGGTACAAACAATCTTGGGAACCAATGCTCCACCAGGGAGAAAGCTTCTTCTGTCTCAATTGGGCTGAAGGCAGAGAGATTTAGAAGTTATGTCACCTCTACCTGCACTAGTGTTGATTGAGCAGAGAGGATTCAGAGGTGCTATACCAGGCTCCAGATAGCATTACGAGGACCCGCTGGGAAGACTGGAATTGCCAGGGAGACCTGGGAGGCTTCTGTCTGCCTCACTGGCCAGGGAATCTTATCTAAGAAAGGGATCAGCTTCTCCAGCAGGTGCCTACCCACCATCTGGTGCAAAGGGTAGAGTGTAACACCCCACACTCTAGCAAGAAAGAAATTCATCTTCAGAAGTGCATCTCTCTATACCTTTTATAGTAATTCTACGTCTAGTGTCAAAGTCTATACCCATAAAATGCATCCTCTTCATTGGCAAAGTTATTTCTTTGTGAGTATTAGCTACCGTGCACATAAAGTAATAGAGTTAGATTTGATGATGAAACAAACATGAAGATAATACTGAAAGTCTGAATAAAAATAGACATCATGTTTTAATAACTTTTTTTAACCATTTGTTAAATAACATTAAGCATATTTGTCTCTACTTTCCACTATTCAGAATATCATACCTTCTTAAATATCCATCCTTCTTTGTAATTCTCTACTGCCTGAGAGCAATAAAAATAAAAAGTAATTTTTTGGATAAAAACACAGTCTTTGATAAAGCCTAAACATAGCTCCATCAAAAAATTCATTAAAACCCTTTTTTTATGTTCCTATATCAGCCTTTACATTGTAAGGACCCCCAGAGGGTCTTCAGGTATCAGCAATAAGAGACACACCATTAGACTGGTTCTTGAAAACATCTCTCACCAGTGAAGTTCCCGTGAGGCCCTCTAGAAGATCCAATAGCTTCCTTCCATCCTTGAGGTCTGTAAACATATCACTGATGGGTGGTTTTCCACTCTATAAAAGAAAAGTACAATATCAGCAGCAGAAATTTCACACATAAATTGTAATTTTTTTTTCCAGTTACAAGTTTGTGTGATCAGTGGACAATACAAATTTGCCTTGGATGGAAAAAAAATTCCAAAGAACTTCGAATTCTATAACAAATGATGTAAGCTGAAAGATATAAACTGCATTATTTCTTAGAAAAGGAGCAAATAAAACTGTGGTTAATGTCAATATGCTTTGACTATGGTAAATATGGTTGACCACTGAACAACACAGTTTAAATCCTACAGGTCCACTTACAGGTGGATTTTTTTTTTTTTTTTTTTTTAGTAAGAAATACTACAATATTATATGATCCGTGGTTGGTTGAATTCACCGATGTGGAACTGGGAGAGGAGAAAGCTAATTAAATTATTTGTGGGTTTTCAACTCTGTAGCATCGGCAGCTATAATACCCCATGCTGTTCAAGAGTCCAGTGTATTCCTGAGAAGGAAGAGGTGTTAAAAATATAAATAAGCATAGAGCACCTGGGTGCAGAGACCAAAGAAAACAGCGGATTCTTATTTCAGCTCTACACTTTACATTCACAGTATAACCGTGGCGTTCGCTATTTCCATTATGGAAGCAGGTCATGTCGTCATCAATTTCAGCTCTCCAATTTCACTCTCAGGCGCCTAGTCTGTGCTTGGTCTGTATTTCTAGCTACTAACTGCTGAAAGATTAGGATATTTTTGGCTCTGTGTCTAAACTCAGTATGAGTCCTATATTTTAAATGACAAAACTTACATAATTTCTAAACTCTTTGTTTCTGATGTCGTTAGTTGCTCAGTCGTGTTAGACTCTTTGCAACCCCATGGACTGTAGCCTGCGAGGCTCCTCTGTCCATGGGGTTTTCCAGGCGAGAATACTGAGTAGGGTGCCATTTCCCACTCTCGGGGATCTTCCCCACCCAGGGATCAAAGCTGTCTCCTGCGCTGAAGGCAGAGTCTTTACCATTGGGCCATCAGAGACGCATGACGTTCCCCTGATGAATGTCTGATGCCAGAAAATCCAAACTCATTCACAAATAGACCTTGTCTGTGTGTGACATCATAGTTGTATGCAACAGGACAATTACTCATGGAAAATCTCAGTATGACCATTAACTAAGTAGTGAACCTAAATCACCAACTTAACTGTCTTCTAAATCCCGGGTTATTATAAAAAAAATTAAAAAATTAATATTAGGTGAAAAAGTTATGAAGCACAGTATAATAAATGTTGCATAATTATGTTGAGTCAAATTATTCTCTTCCAACATGAAATCTCCAGAGATTAACAGTCTTAGTTCCTATCAGTAATAAAGGTATTTTATAACCATTAATTATTGTATCTTCATTATTCTTCACTTTAAAAAACATGAAATCATATGAAACAGAATTATACTGAGCTTGAAATGGATAAGCAGGAAGGAAACCATTCTCAAGTTTCCTAAAACTTTGCATTTTCCCTTTTTTTCCTCTCCTCTTGATTTCTTATGATTTTGATTACATATAACATATACTCAACCAATGGTTTTTATCAGGTGGCTTTTCCATAGTTCACATATTCTAAATGACGGGAAGTATGGTAAAGTCTTCACTACAGAATCAGTAAAGAATAAACTATCATTTATTTATATCTGAAACAAAGCTGCTTTTTTATTTCCAGCTACCACTGCGTTACCAGCGATGATGTCAAAAACACATGGATGATCTCCATCTATCACATAACAAACAGATTTGCGTGATGCAGGAGACCAGATCCAGAGGCAATACCTTGAGGCAGATCAGGAAAGTTTCCTGCACATTAAAGACTTCTTGGGACGGTTCCATGTTTCCAATGAGGGGGTATGGGTTAGATCCCTGGCCAAGAAACTAGGATCCCACATGCCTCACGGTGTGGCCAAAAATTTTAGAAAGAAAAAAAATTTTTTAAAGACTCCTTACCTGCCGTCAGTAAAAGCAAAGGGCAGAAAAGGCCCCAATCATCTGCTACCCCTACCTTCCTCCTCTCAAAACCCACCCAAGCACACTTGAGCAAAGTGGCCACCAAATACCCAGATTCCTTTCAGGAAGAAAGTGAACAGCTCTGGTTTTAGAGCAAAGAGACAAGAATACAGGTGAAGTTCATGGAAGAAACAAATAGGGATATCCTAGCACAGAAAGGATCTTAAGAATACTGAGGATACAGGCCACTAAATAATGTCTGGGCAGCATTTGTGATTGTTGCTGTTTAGTCAATAAGTCATGTCCGACTCTATGCAACCCCATGGACTGCAGCCCACCAGGCTCTTCTGTCCATAGGATTTCCCAGGCAACAATACTGAAGTGGGTTGCCATTTCCTTCTCCAGGGGATTTTCCCAACCCAGGGATCGAATGCACATCTCCTATACTGACAGGCAGAGATTCTTTACCACTGAGCCACCAGGAAAGCCCCTGGGTGGCATTTATCCATTCCCAAATCCACTACATTATCCATTTTCCAAAAAAGAAATAAAGTAACACAGACCAGCATAGAATAAAATACAGTAAATATATTAGTCAAGGACTTCCCTGGTGGTCGAGGGGTTAAGAATCCACCTTCCAATGCAGGGGTCCATGTTCATTCTAACTTGCTGCTCAATCCCAGGTCAGGAAACTAAGATCCCACATGCCACAGGGCAACTAAGACCTCACACCACAACTGGAGAGAGTCCACACGCCACAATGAAAAGCCTGTGTGCCGCAACAAAGAGCCAGTGCAGCCAGAAACAGAATAAACACATACATTGAAAAATATATAAATGCAAGTATTACTCCATATTACAAACAATTATGAATGCCCATTCAGAACCTAATTGTAGACCAGCCTCTTAACCAGTCATGTAACTTTGGAAAAGTGGCCTTTCTACATCTATTGACTCATCTGATGATGACAGAGATTCAACTAATGTTTGGAATTATCATTCATATCAGAAGCATAACCTTCATGTTTTCTACTGTCATAAAAGTGCCATAAAATGTCAACAACAGCTGAAAGAAAGGATAAAATAAATAAGCACTTCATCTCAGGCAGGGATGTAAAAGCAAATTCGGAACCTGAGTATATGTTAGTGTCACTTCACAGAGAAGATCTTCCAAGTCCCAAATTCACCAATTCGATGACGTGTGCGGATACATCCCATTCAAAAACAATGAACAAGCTTGTACAAGAGCACACCTGAACGTTATGCATGCACTGTGAGACAAGTATAACTCAGCAGCAAACCCAATGGATAAGCGACACTGCTGCTCAGTGGTTAAAGCAGGAGGCATTCATCAAGAGGCAGCATTCATTCTCCTGCATCAGACACCCTTTTCCTCTCTCTTGTCCAGTTCATTTGTTCACTGAGCAACACATCTTCAGAAAAACTCCTTGTGAAGCATTCTCTTGAAACAAAGGTAACTGAGACACAGTTCTATCCTTCTAGAAGTTAATCCCTCATCCAAGGTAAATCAATGCCTTTATACTGTTTAAAAACCAAAACAAATCCAACAGTAACAATACAATTGCTTTATTCATTTCCCAAATTTCAGGAAAATACTGATGGCAATCAGTATGAAATCAGTATGTGCTGTGTCCCTATTCTCCCAACTCCCCCACCCCACTCCCAGTGATGACATGGTCACTGTGACTTCCACCTGGTACCTTCAGAAGCACCACACACACCTGCAGGAAGGAAAATACAGCCCATGGGTCTCCTCAGTGGAGATTTTTTTCCCTTAAATTAGGTTTCAATGCAATATAGACTATCCTAAGCTCAGGAGACCCTGGTTCAATTCCTGAGTCAAGAAGATCCACTGGAGAAGGGATAGGCTACTACCCACTCCTGTATTCTTGGACTTCCCTTGTGGATCAGCTGGTAAAGAATCACCTGCAATGTGGGAGACCTGGGTTTGATCCCTGGGTTGGGAAGATCCCCTGGAGAAGGGAAAGGTTACCCCACTCCAGTATTCTGGTGTGGAGAATTCCATGCACTGTATAGTCTATGGGGTCACAAAGAGTCAAGAGTCCAACACAACTGAGAGACTTTCACTTTCACTTTCATGAAAAGACACTTAACATCCATCAGAGAGAGACAAATTAAAATCACGATGAGAAACCACCTTACATCTAAGATAGCTAATTTAAAAAGCAGCCACAACAGAAAATAACAAGATTGGAGAGAATTAACAAGTGTTGGAGAGCAAGTGAAAATACTGGAAAAATGTACTCTGCTAGCAACAATGTAAAAAGACGCGCCACTGTAGAAAACTGTTCCAGCTTTCCTCAAAATGTTAAATTACCATACAAACTGAAGGAAGGGAGGTACCAGGGCTCTCACAAATTCAAAACTGTGGTTCAGAATTTACATATAAAATACACATTCACACTCCCCACACCCATGGCCAATCACTATAAAATACTGCATATTCCTGAAAAAATACAATTTAGGAATATCCCACATACAGGTGGAAAGAACCATGACTCCTTTCCACCTACAACTAGTAGAGTTACACCTGTAAGTATGGTGATTCAGGGCTTTGTGTCTTGCAACAGAGGGCAGAAAATGTCTTTTGTAAAGGTTCAGATAGTATTCCATTTAGTCTTTGCTGGCCAGGAGGTCCCTACTGAAACTTCTCAAGCCTGTTGTCATGATGTAAAAGCAGCGCAAGCAGTATATAAACAGATAAGCCAAAGGGAACGGTGACTGTGTTTCAACAAACTTGAATCTGTGGACATTGAAATCTGAATTTCATAGACTGTCCATGCACCTTGAAATATTTTTTTTTGACTTTTTGCAACCACCTAAAAATGTGAAAACCATCCTTAGTTCATGGGCCATACAAAAATTGACAGTGGAAACATGAAAAGTTCTTAGACATAATAATAGCATGACTTACTATGTATCAGTTATGTTCTAAGAGATCAATACAGATTTAAATGCCTTCTTTGTTTCTTTAAATAGAACTTTCAGGTAAGAAAACTGAGACACAGAAGTGACATGACAGGTGAGAGGCAGAACCAGGCAGTGATACCACAAGGTCTGAATCCAAACCCAGGTTCTCAAAGTCCATACTGAGCTGAGACTAAAATTACGAGAGCACGGGGTCCTGTCCTGACATATACAGAAGGAAACACCACTAATTAACTAGCGGTGAGGTGGGAGGAGAAAAGGAGGGGCATATTTATTTAATGACTTCCCAAAGAGAGCAAACAAGATATATACCACACTTAAATGAACTAAAAATAAAAATTCTGTTCCAAGTTCATGGCTTTAAAGCACCTCTGATCCTTTCAAATCACAGGCTCTAAACATGGGATCCACCCTGGGAAACAGCTGGAAATGTCAGAAGTCACTGCTGCATAAAAATAAAAGTTGATTCAGCCCGACAGTTAAACTCTTATTTAGATTTTTAATTCTCTGCCGAGACTTATTTGCAGAAATTTCTCTGAGAGAATACAGTTTAATAATTCAATTGGACAAATACTTGGTGAATACCTCCTTTGTGACTGGCCCTGCAGAAATGCCAAACTCAAGTCACCCTCCCCATTTACAAGCGAGGGTTTCCATAGTTTTTCAATAAACACAAAATAGTACAAATGAATAATCCTGAATTTGAAAGACAAATAAGCCTTGAGCGGCATTTAGCCTTTTTTTGTTGTATCTGAATCTTCTGCAATCCCATGGTCTGAACCCCGCCAGGCTCCTCTGTCCACGGGATTTCCCAGGCAAGAATACTGGAGTAGGTTGCCATTTCCTTCTCCACGGGATCTTCCCAACCCAGGAATCGAACCCTTGTCTCCTGCACTGGCAGGCGGGTTCTTTACCACTGAGCCACCAGGGAAGCCCATTTAGCTTTAAAAAAAATTTTTTTAAAAAGACAATATGATAGGAATCCAAACGACAGATGTTACAGATGACTCCTTTGGCTGCCTCCTCTCATGCCCTGGTCCCCAACACATCTCTGAACTTTCTTGACACCAGCTCTAACATCATCTTGACTTCAAGAGGGACCACACTAATACCTACAGCTGAGACACTGTAGCTCCCGACCCTAACATGTCAGAGGACAGAAACAAACTGTCATGACAACGTGGGAGGCATAAGCAGGGGTCTGACGGAGGGCAAGGGCTGCAAACACAGTCACGGAGACGTGATGGTTCAATTGGACGTGGCCAACGGGATGGGCCCATCACACCTGGTGAATCAGCCAGCCCTGCAGGCTGAAGGTGACAGCTAGTGCTCAGTCCCAGCCATGTGGGAATCCCACCCACTGCTGGTAGGACTCCTGGCTTCTCCAAAGAGTGGGAACTCTGAATTTATGCATATAATCTCCTGATATTTGTAACGTCCTAAAACGCTGTGCAAGATGAACCAACCTTGTCTACAGACATACTGGATCCCAGGACAACTGACTGGCAATCTCTCTCGCAGGGCATAATCACATACAGGTGAAACCTAAGACTGGTCAACAGTAAGTCCTCTGGGGAACTGATAAGCTCTGCGGATAGGACACAGAGACACCCATACACACACACCCCACCATCCACAGACTAGGGAATATGACTGATTGCAAAATACCAGCAAAGTCATTATTCTGACTCAGACCAAAAAAAAAAACAAAGGAGTCACACCAGATTCTTTTCCTCTCACTCATGCCTCATCTCTAATCATAACAACCCTGTCTTTTCTACCTCCCAACACACGTTCCAAAGGCGACCACTACTCCTTACTCTCATCCATGTCTCCAATAGCAAGCCATGCATCCTCCTTACTGCTGCCCGAGAGTCAGAATAACTAATTTTAAGGTGCACATCACATCACATCATGTCTCGGCTTTAACCTAGTGGACTCCCATCACATAAATACAACTCAAACTCCAAATGAGAGATCCCACGTGATCCCTCCACTCTCCCTCTAATCTGATAATCTAATATTGGATTATTCTCCCCTTTCTTCAGTACGGGCAAATCACAATTATTTCCATCAGAGGTAAAGTTTTCCAGCAGCAGTCATAGTAGTAACAGAAAAAAAAAAATTTATAAAAGATTCAATAACAGTAAAATTTAGGAAGTGCAGTTTGGAGTCCTTAAAAGGATGAAATGCTAATGCTTTGATGATACAATAAACAAACCAGAGGCAGATCTGGGACTTGGATTTTGGGGTCAGAAAATGGCTTTTTCTCTGTAATGTGCCATACTGACACCAACAAGTAGATGATGAGAAACACAGTCTGTGCCTTCATGGCACTCAGAATCTAAACTCAGTAAATAAAACCGGTACTAAAACAGCATGAGGAGCACAGTAAAAGGGATTTACGAACTAGCTTGATTCTGCCAAATTTGCACCAAATAAGAAATATACTAATAGTATAGAGGCTGATTCTATTCTGCAGTTTACCTAATCCCATCATGAATAATGAAGTTATAACTGTGAACAACAGGGAGAAGAGTGAACAGATAACAGTTTCTAAATGGTTTCACTACTAACTTGTCTGATGATGGTATCTTGCAAACAAATAATAAATCTGAGCCCTTTGACACTGTTTGATTATTCTGCTACTTACTTACACTCTACATATTTTCAAGACAGGATTTGAAGCAGTCTATTCAATTCCGTGAATATCCCCACTATTTACAGCATGTGTGTGTGAGTATATGAGTCTATGTATGTCTAATTCTGTGTGTATCATACATATTCATATTAATATATATGGCATCTTCTCTTGCGTGCCTGCTCAGATGTGTCCGACTCTTTGTGATCCTAATGACTGTAGCCTGCCAGGATCCTCTGTCCATGAAATTTCCCAGGCAAGAATACTGGAGTAGGTTGTCATTTCCTTCTCCAGGGAACCACCCCGACCCAGGAATTGAACCTGAGTCTCTTGTGTCTTCCTGCATTGGCAGGCAGATTCTTTACCACTGAACCACCTGGGAAGCCCCCATATATATGGCATACCCACACACACACACACACACACACACACACGTGTATAGTGTGTATGTGCTGTGCTCAGTCATGTCCAACTCTTTGCAATCCCATGGACATAGCCCACCAGGCTCTTCTGTCCGTGGAATTTTTCCAGGCAAGAATACTGAAGTGGAGTGCCATTTTCTACTCTAGAGGATCCTCCCGACTCAGGGATCGAAACTGAGTCTCTCGTGTCTCCTGCATTGGCAGGCAGACTCTTTACCACTAGAGTCCCCTGGGAAGCCCATATAGTGTACATGCCATCATATTTCTGCATTCTTCTCAGGTCAGTCTGATGCCCCAATCAATTTTAAAATGATGCTCCAGCATCTGATAACATATGGTAAGTTTTATAGTCTCTCTCTCTCTCTTTTCCTTTGAGTCATTTTTTTGCAAGGAGTTATTTTAAAAACTCAAAAAGAAGTGAATGGTTTAATTTAATACTTCTTTTAATATTTTAAAAACCAGAATCTTTAATTTATGAATCCCAAATCTCAGCACTAATAAAAATGTACCTCTTGTAATTTTTTTTTTCCTTAAAAATCAATAATGTATCAGTGAGCACTATGTACAATGTCATTTTGGTTAATTATGTGTATGTGCAAAAGGATTTCTTTTGAGCATTTTACAACAAAAATGTACTTTTTCTCTTGACGGCGGAATTAAAAGTGGTTTTAAAAAGTCTCTTTGGGTTTACTCTACCATCTGATGTTTGTAATGTGTATTACAGTATAAAATAAATATAGATTGTTTAAAAACTGAGGTGAAGTGAAAGTCACTCAGCCGTGTCCAACTCTTTGTGACTCCATAGATTATACAGTCCATGGAATTCTCTAGGCAAGAATACTGGAGTGTGTAGCCTTTCCCTTCTCCAGAGGGTCTTCCCAATGCAGGGATTGAAACCAGGTCTCCCACATTGCAGGAGGATTCTTTACCAGCTGAGCCCAAATCGTTTAAAAAGTGGTTATCAAAGGGGCTTCCCTGGTGGCTCATATGGTAAAGCATCTGCCTGCAATGTGGGAGACCCAGGTTCAATCCCTGGGTTGGGAAGGCCCCCTGGAGAAAGGAATGGCAACCCACTCCAGTACTCTTGCCTGGAAAATCCCATGGACGGAGGAGCCTGGAAGGCTGGAGTCCATGGGGCTGCAAAGAGTCGGACACGACTGAGCAACTTCACTTCATCAAAGGTCTGTCTGGTCAAAGCTATGGTTTTTTCCATATGTATGGAAAAACATATTCATGTGTGAATATCAGAGTTGGACTGTAAAGAAAGCTGAGCGCCAGAGAACTGATGCTTTTGAACTGCGGTGTTGGAGAAGACTCTTGAGAGTTCCTTGGACTGCACGGAGATCCAACCAGTCAATCCTAAAGGAAATCAGTCATGAATATTCATTGGAAGCACTGATCCTGAAGGTGAAGCTCCAATACTTTGGCCACCTGACGTGAAAAACTGACTCACTGAAAAAGACCCTGACGCTGGGAAAGACTGAAGGCAGGAGGAGAAGAGGGTGACAGAGGATGAGTTGGTTGGATGGTATCACTGACTCGATGACATGAGTTGGAGCAAACTTTGGGAGATAGTGAAGAACAGGGAAGCCTGGCGTGCTGTGGTCCATGGGGTCACAAAGAGTTGGACACGACTGAGCGACTGAACTGACTGAGCTGATCTCTAGGAAAAATTAAGCAAACTGATGAAATTAGGCTCATAGCAATTACAAAGCATGCAGCTTAATGGATGAAATGAAGACTGCATAATCTTCAGTGCCTACTTTATGATTCAGCCCCATGGTGAAAGAGCGAAAGCTGCACTGCTTCCAACTGAAAAGCAAAACAGGAGCAATAAAGTGCCAAGGAGGTCAGTAAGCACCTTGATAAAGGAAAACCTGCAAAATGTGCCACAGTCACTTAAAGAATGAGTGAGTGTATGGCTCTCGGCCAGTCTCTTTAAGAATTCGTGGTGGTCAGCACAAGTCCTTATAAGCTGGACAAGATTCCATTTAGAATCTTGTTTGGAAGAAGGGAGGACAAGAGGAAAATGAAGGAGAAAGATTCTGGAGAAGCTCAGGCAATCCAATTCACATCACAGTAGCTACCCAGCGGTGATAATTGCTGTGCTCACAAAGGAGTCAAAGTAATGAAGGTGCATTTGCCTTAGAAATTATAGAATACCATAAAATACAAGTTAAATCTAATAATATCTTTCAGAAAATCAAAGTAATACAGAGTGAAGTAAGTCAGAAAGAGAAAAGCAAATGCCATATATTAACACATACATGTGTAATCTAGAAAAATGGTACAGATGAAACTACTATGCAGGGCAGGAACAGAGACACGGACATAGAGAACAAACATGTGGACACAAGCAGGACAAGGGGGATAGGATGAACTGGGAGACCGGGATTGACTGGTCGTATACACGACCATGTGCAAAATAGACCGCTAGTGAGAAGCCACTGTATACCACGGGGAACTCAGCTGGGTGCTCTGTGATGACCTAGCTGGGTAGGATGCAGGGTGAGGAGGTCCAAACGGGAGGGAATATATCTATACATATAGCAGATTTCACTTCTTGGTAGAGAAGAAACTAACACAACATTGTACAGCAATTACACTCCAATAAAAATTTTTTTAAAAGTCATACAATATTAACAAAAAGTGGCTCAAAAGGTAAAGAAGCTGCCTTCAATGCAGGAGACCAGGGTTCGATCCCTGTGTCAGGAAGATCCCCTGGAGAAGGCAATGGCTACCCAATGAAGTATTCTTGCCTGGAGAATCCCATGGACAGAGGAGCCTGGAGGTCTATAGTTCATGGACAGGACTGAGCAACTAATACTTTCGGTAAAAACAAAAGTAACTGAGATAATACTGAGAAAACCGGGATGATAAGGAATACAATCCTAAAAGAAATCAATCCTGAATATTCACTGGAAGGACTGATGCTGAAGCTGAAGCTCCAGTACTTTGGCCACCTGATGTGAAAAGCCGACTCACTGGAAAAGACCTGATGCTGGGAAAGACCGAAGGCAGGAGAAGGAGTGGACAACAGAGGATGAGATGGTTGGATGGCATCACTGACTCAACAGACCTGAGTTTGAACAAACTCCAGGAGATGGGGAAGGACAGGGAAGCCTGGCATGTTTCAGTCCATGGGGTCACAAAGAGTCAGACTCGACTGAGCTGCTGAACAGAAGGCTCCCACACCCAGCAGCCAGGGGCAAGGCCACTTGCACACTCCATGGACAAATAACCAGGCGAGGTCTATTGAATCAGCAAACAATACAGCTCATTCCATGTATGCTCAACTACCAAAGCAGTGGAAATGGCAGCAGAATCCAGCGCCTCAACAGACAGGCTTCCATGCAAAAGGGCAAGGCATCAGTTAGGGCATTGATAGTGGCAATGGAAAGGTAAAGGAAAGATTTCTTTTGTTTAATAAAGGAGAGGCAGTCACCCTGCCCCTTCCTTCTCCTTAGGGTTTCTCATTAAAGACACAACAGGCCTAATTTTGGGGGTCAGGAATTTGATAAATCCATCTTCAATTTTCCAGTGCAAAATAACAAAGACTTCAAAATCATCTCAGAAGTCTCTCAGAAGATTGACAGGAGGCCAACACAAGGAGCACCCACTTGTCTTTCCGGGAGAAACACACTTACCGCTCTTTGTTCTACTTTATTTTTTGTTTATTTGTGTGAAATTCTGTCCAGATTTCTGGTCTTTTACCAACTGGTCTGTGTGCACCTCATCTGATACAAACATTCAATAATAAATTGTGTTTTCTCTGTATTCTGTGTTGAATAAAGATCTTTAGGTTGACAGGATTTTTTTTATCTCCCCAACAAATTATAAAAATAAAAACAGCAGTGTCAGCTCCCCCTACTTCCCACCCAGTCTGCTCCCATCAGGGCTGGTCATTGTTGGGAGGGTGACTACCAGTGGCCATTGGAGCTAAAAGCTTCCTAGGGCAAGTACAGTTGAAAATGGTTCCAAGATCTCCTAGGCCTCTTTAACATAAAGAGCTTCTTTTCCCCCAAAAGCACCACCTCTTTAAGAATCGCTCGTTATAAATCACTGGCCCACAATATCTTAGATCTACACATCCATGTGCCAATCAGAGCCCATTTCTGAAGGTGGAGATGGTGGGTCACATGGGCTGAATGCAAAAGCACAAGGTATGTGGCTCTGCTCTCCCCTCTCTAGGTGAAGGCTAAAAAGCCATTCCCTATCAGCAAATCAATCCCAAAATTGATTATCAATGACAAAGGCTTAGCATATACTACCAAATGTCCAAACTTGTTTAACGATTACAAATACTAAAGTTCAGTCACTAAGTCATATCCAACTCTTTGCAGTGCCATGGACTGCAGCACACCAGGCTCCTCTGTCATCCAGTCATCCACTATCTCCCAAAGTTTGCTCAAATTCATGTCTATTGAGTCAGTAATGCTTTATTTAACCATCTCATCCTCTGCGGCCCACTTCTTCTTTTGCCTTCAGTCTTTTCCAGCATTAGGATCTTTTCCAGCATTAGGATCTTTTCATATGAGTCAGTTCTTCGCATTGGGTGGCCAAAGTACTGGAGCTTCAGCTTCAGCAATGAATATTCAGGGTTGGTTTGCTTTAGAATTGGCTGGTTTGATCTCCTTGTCGCCCAAGGGACTCTCAAGAGTCTTCTCCAGCACCACAATTCAAACGTATCAATACTAATAGGCTCAATCAAATTTATTTATTGAATCCTCAATATGTACAAACACAGCATGTTAAATAATGTTTAATATATATATTTTAACTTAACCACAGTAACTAAGGGAAGGTCATGTTTGCAAGTATGTTTGGAACCAAACCAATCAAACTGAATGAAAACAACAACAACAAAACCCAAATTTTTACATAATAGAACTAAAACATGTCAGGAAGCTGTTTAGGAATATGAAATGCACTGTACTGTTTGCTTTATAGGTACTGGTGGATAGACATAAACTGAAACTTAAGGAACCACATGAATGTTTACAGCCCCCTAAAATAATTAGTTGAGCCACCATACACATATTCATGAAAATAAGTCAATAGTAACCTCAATGTGTAACTCCAACTCAAATCTCTACTACAGATGTTATTTATGGTCAAACAAGGACGCCTGTACAGTCTCCCTCACGATGCTAAGGAGAGGACAAAACACATACAGGCAGCTTTTGTTGCACTCTCCTACACATCCTTTCCCACTCCTATTTTTGTGACCCTCCACATCCAGTGTGAACAGAGTTGGAAACAATAGGACACTGAAAGCAATGTCCCACTGTCTCCAAATGGAACATACCGGAAAAGCTCTTCACATTGAAATGGCTTAAAAATGCTTCACAGATTTCCTTTCTGATGTTCTATACATTTGAAGTTCAAGTTTGGAATAGTAACAAAATGAAAACTTGGCTCACCTTTGTCTTCGAAAAAGGAAAAGCAGAAATCTGCCCAAACTGAAGTTCAGCATTTTTAAGTGGGCCTATTCTCTACCTAACCTTTATTCTTTAAACTTCTTTTGAGAACTGCCTCACCAAACTGATAAAAGAGCTTCTGCAATTTGTACATCTCTGCTCTGACAGATGAGCAGCTCTGAAAGTCAGCCAAAGAAAATGCAGGCTTAAAGTCAGAACAAATTTCCCAACACTGAGAGAGTGAGGCCTTCACTGCCTCCCTTGGGAGAAGAATCCGCTAATAAACGAGCCTCTTAAAATCAGAGTGAACAAAACACTCAAACTTCACCCACCAGACCGTGGAATAAAGTGGGCTTAATGAGCCAATGCCTTTTTCCATTTCTGCTTTAAAATATATGCACAGCACAGATCAGGGGTACCACAAATTGGAAGGGCCCCTGATAGAGTTTTAATTTAGCGTTCCTGGGTAATTATAATCTCCTATAAAGTTTCACAATAATGCCTCAATATTTCTTAGCAATATGAGGCAAGTAATTATGCTCCAGTGTGTTTTATAGCTAAAGGAGTAAAAACCAAGTAACCTGGCCAAAAAAAAAAAAAAAAAACTGGCTAATAATTTGCCCGAGGTCATAAATAAATGAGCAGCATACCCAGGAATAAGTATTTAATTTCCAAATTCTCAACTCCTCTAGATAATCATTTTTTCCTATGCTTTCCATAACTTTTCAAACCCAACAATCCTAAATTATTCTACACTGTGTGACTTCTCAGGATAACCAGACTCCAAAGTGGCATGTATTCTGTGACATACTAACAAGGACTTGCAGCAAAAAGAATATATATGTATAGTAAATTATGTCTTAGCTATGAAAATATTACATGGTATTCTCAAACTCTTAACCAAATCCCCTATAGAGGAATGAACTGAGCAGATTTTAAGTTTTAAAGTTCATTTTTCATCACTGTGAATTCAGTAGGTGCATCCTATTTGAAGAAGCCTCTCCCATAAATAAGAGAATCATACTTATTAAATCCAAATGATGATCTAACAATCTTTCCAAGACACCAGGTAAATGTGGAAACTTTGCATAGCTGGATTTGTTTTTGTGGATAAATGCAGCAAAAGCCCTAATGTTTGTTTCCATGAAATAAAGCAATTTATGCTATTCTGCACTCAATTCCAGATTCTACTCCATCTATTTCCAAGACAACCACTTTCACCTGGTTTTTGGACATATATACTGTTAGGCATTTAAATGTATGTTTCTGTCACTGCCGTTCATTTATTTATTAAGCCTACAGACACTCACTGAACGCTTACTAAATTCTAGAGGTTGTGCCAGTTAATAAAATAGGCAATCCCTGCACCCACGGAACATACCACTGTCTAGAAAAGGGAAGACAAGTATTTTGAGATGCAATTAGTGAAAAGACAATTATGGTAAGTGCTTCAAAGGTTAACACTTTAGCACACAGAGCATATCTGCCCAAGTCTGGGAGCTCAGAAAAAGTGTCCTTGGGAAAATGACATTTAAGCTTGGACAAGAAAGAGGAGTAGGAGTTGCCTAAAAAAAGATGGAGGAAGGAGAACGTGCTAAAGCCATGAGACGGTCCATTGCAGTGGCCAAAGCATAACGAGCCGGAGTAAAGTGAAATTAGGGTGGATTGGAGGGGCAACTTCTTAGGCTCTTAAAAGCCAAATAAAAACAAACAAGCAGCCATTGAAGATTTCACTGAAGACAAAGAGGTATTTAGGCTTACACTTTAAGATACACTCCAGCTATTCTGTAGAAAATGGAAGGGAGGAGATGGATAAGGTGAACCATGAAAAGGAAGACCTAGTGGTAGATTATGATAATGGCCCACATATTCAGGGATAAATTTCCCAAATAGTAAAGTCATGACTCTCAAACAAATGTATTATTACAGTACATTAAAGGCTTTAACTCATTAAGCAATCAGGAAACCCGTAAGGTATTACAACTGGTTCAAAGAAAAATTTTTAAAACCACATGTTAAATGCAATAAAGGAAAGCTGAAATAAATTGACAACAGATGCAAAACCTAGTTCACCCAAGGGGAAATAATCAATTGCATTCCAGCCACTCTGCATTTTTATGGATAAGAATCATCTCCATTACTATCCATTTTCTACAACTCACTGAGCTGTACAGTAGCTCAAAGATGATGGAAGGCAGATACAGCACATGGCTGAGCTGACAGGATTCCCACAGATTTTCTGCCCATCATAAAGGCTTTTAATTATTCTTTAATTAACTCAGATAAAAATGACTTGGCAAAAGGGGGTGTCAAGTGTCAAGAAAGATGGAGGAAAATGGACAATGTTGAATGTATATGGTACTAGAATCAAGATTTGGCATTTGAGACTTTGGTTGGAGTGGGGGGATGCTCAAGAAGGAGACATCCAGGGAAGGAATTTAAAACAAATTCCTAAATGGCAGAAGATGCCATAAGGGTCTACTTGGATTTCTCAGCACAAGGACACTATTGCTCTGTAGAGAGACTCACATTGCACAGAAAAAGTAGACTTGATCAATAATTACATTTTAAGAGTCCACCACAATATACCAAAGGACATGGGTAAAAAAGAAATGAAATAAAATCCGCTCCCTTTAATAGCACTTTTTTTTCCCTTGCTAACCTCTGGATTACCTAGTGACACCATGCCCAATTACAACCTGATCCCAACTCAGCAAGAATCTGTGGGGAGTTTATGGAAATCTTCTAGTTCAGAACTTTTATTCCCTTTTCTGATCATCAGCGTGGAAGCAGCCCGATTTACAGAATTAAAACAACCAGAAGAAAGGAAACAGTGTGCTTGAAATTTAGTGTGACAGTTGTGAGCTCTCCTCTTTATATCCAAATAATCATAAATCCTTTGATAACTGTGTTCTAGGTTCCTCCAGATTTCCTTCTAGACTTCGATTTCTTACCAGAAGTAATCGGAAAGGAAATGTTTCCAGGGGCAGCTCTACTTTGATATTTTTCTCCAAACAATCTTTTAATAGTAGCCATAATAAAAAAAACTGTTCTTGAAAAAAAAAAAACTGATAGTGGTCTTAACAAAAATTGTTCTTGAAAATGATAACAAGCTTTTAGCTTTCATGTCAGTCTACATAATTGGACCTTTTACTACAACTGATAATGTTACTTAATCATTTCATTGTCTTTCTAATAATTACAAGCTTCCTGGGGCAAAGAATTTACATGGGACTTAAAGCCTTCATTTAATATTACAAAATAATATATACATTATAAATGTATACATTTAATTATCAAGTTCAGTAAATAAACTATTCTAGAACTACTGGACTTTGTGTTCAGATCTTTTTAAAGGTATCAGTGCTGTGCTATGCTTAGTTACTCAGTTGTATCCAACTCTTTGAGACCCCATGGACTGTAGTCCACCAGGTTCCTCTGTCCAAGGGATTCCCCAGGCAAGAATACTGGAGTGGGTTGCCACGGCCTCCTCTAGGGGATCTTCCCAACTCAGGGATCAAACCCAGGTCTCCAGCATTGCAGGAGGATTCTTTACCATCTAAGCCACCAGGGACGCCTAAAGATCAGTGACCCATGATAAATACTGAGTTACTTCTTGAAAGAATTCAGAGGGGTATATGACCCACATGATCCGTAAATACTGAGAACCATCCAGTGAAGAAGTCCCAGGACAATGACAGAAGTGAGGATCTTTTTAAAGCTCAGAGTGAAGCAGTACTTGGGCAGCACGGGTTCAAGGGTGTAACCTTGCATGTATCAGCCACGGCTATGGACCTGGAAAGGACATGGATCTGCCGCGTGATGCCCCAGTTCAATGATCTATCATGTGCCGTTAAGGGAATGTCTTGTCTGGGTCAGATTCATGGCAATAATGATGAGGTTAAACATTTTCAGTTATTCTTGCTCAACTGTCATCTCTATTCTACTTTTCCTCTTTTTGAATCCTACTGTACTATCTACATCTCTCTAGTAATTCACAGGAACAAAAGTAATTCACCCAGTTTCAAATGTTACCTAAATGCAAACCTATTTACACTACAAAGTTTCAAATCAATCTTCAAAATCAGCTCTAAGGTGATTCTTCCACAATGACTCAAGCTTCTAAAAATGAGGTCTGCTTAACTTGCTCTGTCTAGAAAAGGACCATATTAACCTCAGTAATAGTCAAAATAGAGAATCTCACACAACTGAGCACTCATGAGACCCTTGGGATCAAGTATCTCCTGTATAGACTCTCTTCATTCCTAAAACCAGAATCTGGCCCAGAATCTGGTCCTCGAAGACGATTACTTCAAAAGTTTTGAATAATGTTGAACCCAAAGCACTCAGATGTACTGTACCTCTTGAACAAAACAAATAAAATTTTACCAAAAACACCTATGTCTGCTTCAGAGTAATAGTACACACAAAACCATCAATTATGGAGTAATTCTCTTCCTTGACCCTCTATCAAAGTCAGGCAGTTTGCACATTCCTTACATTCTCAGAAGCAAGATAAAATATCCCTCAACAAAAACTTAGAATACCTAAACATACACTGCAATCAAATAATCAACTGTAAATAGTGGGAACTGGAACAACTTTTAAACTGCACTGCAACTCAAAGTAATCTTAAAACATTCTGATTTTGCTTCAAAGAAATGCCAATGTTTATTTTCCTGACCTTTGCAACATTCTCAAATGGAAAAATAAGAAATTTTAAAATTAAAAACCCCAAAACTGCATTTCTCTGAGAAACCTTCAGTTTTTTACATAGTCCTATAATCGAAAAATCTAACAATTCTTCTCCCATCTCAGATTTAGAAGACAAAATTCCAACTCCAATGACCAATGAATAATTATATTAGAACTAGTTTAAAAAAGAGTAATATCAATTTCTCTCTTCAGCAATCTTGCTCCTAAAAAAATATTAATCAAAACTTGATTATGATCCAAGGGTTAGAAATGCTGACAAAGAACAGATTTGGGGGAAATAAATCAGGAAGTTCACAAGAAAAGAACCACAGGGCAGTAAACATTATTAGCCAGACCCATCAGTATGACAATCCCCAAAACTGTACAGGTAGAAAAGACTACCTGAATGATAGCAAATTGATTTTAACCAGGCAAAAATTAAATCATCATATTTTTAGCTAAGTAAGCACAAAAATTTCCCAATGAGGTATTATTTCCTAAAGGCACCAAGAAGTCACAGAATCCGAAGCAGCAAGCTAGCAGCTTTGTATCTAGAGAGTGCTGTTGTTATTTTTTTAGTCATTGAGTTCTGTCCGACTCTTTTGCAACCCCATGGACTGTAGCCCACCAGCCTCCTCTGTCCATGGGATTCTCCAGGCAGGAATGCTGGAGTGGGTTGCCATTTTCTTCTCCAGGGTATCTTCCTGAGCCAGGGATTGAACCCGTGTCTCTTGCATCTCCTGCACTAGGAGGCGGATTCTTTACTGCTAAGCCACCTGGGAAACCCCTAGGGAATGTTAGATAAAAACACAGAGCTTTTTAGACCATGAATGTTTATACCATGACTTTTTTACACCAGAATTTCCATTTAAACATTATAGACAGTAAACGAAAAATAAATGTATCTGTAATACATTTCTGTTAGGTCACATTTCCTGGGGAAAATTCACTGCACCTCCAACCAAATCAACCAGAATGAGGCATCTGAATCATCAAAGTTTTTGAAAGTCTCCATTACCTTTGAAAACCGAGCATTTATCCATTTGGTAAAGGTTTTCTTCTGCACATCATTGTGTTCATCTGTGGGAGGGAAAAGTAGAGAGAAGGGAAAATATTAGAGTTTATAGTTTTACTTAGGTGCTAAATAAGATTATCTCCACCCTGGGGAGTTTTACACTGTCTATTAGTAGAGTTCCCGAGGCACAATGATCCACAGTTAATGAAGAAGGGGTGACTGATGAGTTTGGTATGTATGGAGTCTGCTAACAAATACCCATAGCAGAGGGAGGCCCAGACACCTTTCCAGAGAAGCTGGCTTTCTCACCCCACATCTCAGCATATTGCCACCAGCCATTAAATCCACGTTCATGAGAAAAGAATCAAGACCTTGCTTTCAAAGTATTATATACATATACACATAAACTTTCTGTTGCATTTTGTTTAAATACAGTTTCAGCATGACAAAAATGTTATAGCGTGTTCAAGACAAAAAATGGAAGTTCTCTTTTAAAAAAAACTAAGAAACTCATGATTCCCCCCTTTTCATACAATTCCTATAGAACAAAAACTACTATGAAGTTTGTAGCTAATTCTGTAACCCGTTTTCCTGTATTAAGACTGACATGACAAAGTTTTAACGATCTTATCTTTGAAAGCAATCTACACCCACCCCTGGGCACATAGCCTGAGAAAATCATAACTGAAAAAGATACCTGTACCTCAGTGTTCATTGCAGCACTATTTACAACAGCGAGGACAAGGAAACAACCTAGATGTCCACAGATGGATGAATGGATAAAAAAGTCGTGGTACCTGTATATACAGTGGAATATTACTCAGCCATAAAAAGGAACGCAACTGAGTTGGTGCCAATGAGGTGGATGAACTTAGAGCCTACTAGACGGAGTGGAGTAAGTCAGAAAGAGAAAGACAAACATCATATGTTAACACACATATATGGAATCCAGAAAAATGGTACTGATGAACCTATCTGCAGGGCAGCAGTGGAGATGCAGACGTAGAGAACAGGCTTGTGGACACAGGGTGGGAAGAATCGAGAGAGTGGCATTAAAACATATACATTACCATACGAAAAACAGATAGCCAGTGGAAACTTACACAGGGAGCTTAAATCCTACGCTCTGTGACAACCCAGAGGGGTGGGAGGGGATGGGAGATGGGAAGGGGGTTTAAGAGGGAGGGGACACACATATACCTATGGCTGATTCATGCTGATATATGGCAGAAACCAACAAAATATTGTAAAGCAATTATCCTCCAATTAAAAATAAACAACCTCCCTAAAAAAAAAAAAAAGGAATCTACACATTTTACAAGCAGAGAAATCACAGCAGTTTATTTATTTATTTTTTTTAATGACTAACTTTGGCTTGAATTACAAATTCATTTTTCAGGTCAAACAAAAAAAAAATTGACCTTAAAAAATCTAAAGCATCCTGAACTTCTTGAAGATAGGCAAAGTGATCTAGTTAGGTATAAGGAAGTCATGTAAAATGTGAGTTAATAACGCAAGGCCCTGTGAGGGCTGGTGGATACAAGTGGAAATACTTGGCAAAGAACGGGCATTGAGCTCTTTGCTGTTATTCTAGTTATAATTATTATTATAGCATATGTGTGAAAAGACAAAAATATCCATGTTACCCTTTCTGTTACTTCTAATCATACCCTCTTCAATTGTTCCTCAATTATCTGTTAAAATGAGCAACAGTCATTGTTGGCATAAATCCTACCAAGGAGCACGTTAACCATCTCTGAGTTGTTCTAAAAGCTGTGTAGGGAGTATTTGAAATAATGCAGAAAGCTTGTGGTACTATCTGACCCACCCTCCAAACACACACACCTTTTTCCACTACTGTCCATGTAAGGAATATTTGGAACAATGCAGAAAGTTGTGGTACTATCTGAACACACACACACCTTGTTCCATTACTGTCCATTCTGCCAGGCTGCTTCCCACATGAGAACAGTAAAATAGTAACAGAGAAGGCTCAAGTGCACCCTGCCCTCAATGCATCAATTTCAAAAGAACTGCCTTCAACCCAGACCTCCTCACTCATCTCTAATAGCATAATTACAAGTTGAACCACGACTTCACCAAGTTAGTGGTATCTTTGGGCTTTATTCTGCTCTGGAAAGAGAGCTTGTAATTAAAAGGTCACTCCTGGAATAAATATAGCAACAGTTTCAGAAAAGAGTGCCCTTCTACAGATCCATAAAGGTAACTGGAGACTGACTCTGAAACGCAAAGAGGGCAATGGATGAAAAAACTTCTAAGAAACTGCGTGTTGTCAACTGAGCTAAGACTTAGCCTTTCACAAAGGACAACACAGTCAGCATCAGCCTCAATTTCAGGCTTTCTACCATCTGATCAATGCCACATATGAGCCATTTATTAACCAAGAGGACCTGCTGACACACTCTGAATGTCCCAGCCTTGACCGTCACATCGAAGAGAGACAGAGCTGAGAGTACACACAGTATGTAAGGCAAGAGGAAGACACATCAGCCTACACAGTGCTATACCAGCCCACTAATATGAATTTAATCTTAAATATCAGTGTTCAGAGTACTTGGCAAATCCAATTATTTTGCTATGAACAAAAATATATATAATGGTCATAACTATTACATTTTCTCAGTTCCATAAAATTCACTGAATTTAATAATTTTTACCAAATTATTGGGAATTTGGGAAATTCTGAGAAGCAAGTTTTATTTCACATTTTATTTCTGTTTTATTTTTCTACATTTCTACATTTTTTAACCTCTTTGCTGAGCATTTAACCTTCTTACTTTCAAAAAACATGTTAAAATAGCTAATAAATACTATATGGGTCCCTCTCCAGAGATAATGTAAACAAAGAAATGAGTACCTATCACCTTATCAAATGATGATTGTGCAGTACTACGTCATTTCAGTCATGTCTGAGTCTTTGCAACCCCATGGACTATAGCTCACCAGGCTCCTCTGTCCATGTGATTCTCCAGGCAAGAGTACTGAAATGGGTTGCCATGCCCTCCTCCAGGGGATCTTCCCGACCCAGGAATCAAACCCTCATCTCCTGAGTCTCCTCCATTGGCAGGCAGGTTCTTTATCACTAGTGCCACCTGGGGAGTCCCCAGATGATAACTAAGAACCTTCAACTGTATCACATATAGAATGAGATCAACTATTTAAAATAGGTTCCCATTATACAGAGATGTTTGTAAAAATTAGAAGTTAATGTTTCTATAATAGTCTTTATCTTTGGTTCAAATAAAAGTCTGAATATGTGCCTAATTAAGTAAATGATATGAAATGAAGTTATTGTTGTTTAGTTGTGAAGTCATGTCCGATTCTTTTGCGACCCCATGGATTACAGCCCGCCAGGTTCCTCTGTTCATGGGATTTCCCAGGCAAGAGTAGTGGAATGGGCTACCACTTCCTTCTCCAGGCTATCTTTCCAACCCAGGGATCAAACCCACGTCTCCTGCATTGGCAGGCAGGATCTTCACCCCTGAGCCATCGGAAATAAAGTGGTGCCTTGTAAAAGATAAAACGTCTTGCATTCAAACTTTTTAAAAATACTCCAAACTTTATAAACACTCTTCTTTATTCATTTTCCTGATACAGTTAAAAGGGAAAAGAGGGATTACATCTCAATAAGCCTTGATTTCACATTTCCCTTCTCACACACACACACACACACAAACACACACACAAACCTCTTGTTTGCTATCAGATATGAATTCAGTAAAGGAATAGGAATTAGCCTGCAGTTTTTCAATTATGAGATTTTTTTTTAATGTAAAAAATTTGGAACACTTACTTACTAGTATAGAACTGCCCTCCACACCACAAAAAATTAAGCTAACAACCTTGGCCCAAGTCAGTGTTTCAGGGAGACAGAAATTTGCTGGCAAAGTTGGGAGCATGACAACTAAAATCCTAAATCACGCTATTACGATCAGCCATTTTGATCATATATATAGAAATTTATACCAAATTTCAAATCTCAAATTTGTTCAACTCTCCATTACAAGTAGTTATTTTAATGTTTCCAAAATAAAAATGAGTAAGCAAACAATACAAATTTACAGATAACTGGATTATTTATATGTGTATTAAGTGAGTATAATTTACATGCTAAATTTATTCTTTCAGGTTTCCAAACAAGTGTTTTCTTTATATTTGTTTTAGAAAAAACATCTAACTTTTGAAAGCCTTTCTTGGCTTAGTAAATCTTACCCATTAATGACCTTTCTCCATTAGGGGGACAAACACGGGACTGAATTAGGAGAAGAAAAATGTGTTAAATCCCTTAAGGCTGATTTTCCAAATTCTTCCTCTAAATATTTTGCTCTTCTTAAAATGCTTTTGACAAGCTCACACAGATCCAAGGGCTGCTGCCCAGTCTGGAATTTTATTTTTGTGATGGGTAAGAGAAGTGAAGCAAGAAACATCAACAAAACCGCCTGATAAATCTTCCAGGAAACTAGCTTAAATTTTTTTCTCACTTCACCAGCTCAAGGGCACATCAAAAATTCTTTTAGCAGAACCTAGAAACAAATCTCAATATAAGTCTTAATCTATAATGTTTCTGTAAAAAAATAATAATAATCCAACACTACAACCATAAAACAAAATCCTGTATTTCCATAGGTCTATCTACATGTATATAATATGAACACAAACTTAGGATAATTGCTGTACAATATCACGTGGTTTCTTCCTTCACCCCACTGGTCCACAAGTCTGTTCCCTATGTCTTTGTTTTCATGCTGACCTGCAAATACATTATCAGTACCATCTTTCTAGATTCCACATAAATGCGTTAACATATATTTGTCTTTCTGGCTTACTTCACTCTGTATAATAGGCTCTAGGTGCATCCACCTCATGAGAACTGACTCAAATGTGTTCCTTTTTATGGCTGAGTAATATTCCATTTTACAACATTTACAACATTTACAACAGCGTCTCTATTGACTCATCTGTTGGCAGACATCTAGGTTGCTTTCATGTCCTAGCTATTGAAAATAGTGCTGAGGTGAACACTGGGGTATCAGTGTCTTTTTCAGTTATGGTTTTCTCAGGATACATGTCCAGTAGTGGGACTGCTGGGTCACTGGGTAGCTTTAGTCCTAGTTTTTTAAGGAATCTCCATAGAGATTGCCTTTTTTTTTTTTTTTGAGATTGCCCTTTTTAAAAAATATCTTTCTGCATATATAATTCACATACCATACAAGTCAGCCATTTCAAGCATGCAATTTAATGAGTTTTGGTATATTAAAATGTCAATGTTTAAAATTGTGTAGAATATATATAACATAAAATCTGCTACTTTAATTTATTAAAGTACTCAATTTGGTAACATCAATTTCATTTACAATGTTGTGCAACCATTCTCATTACTTACAAAATTTTTCATCCACCAAAACAGAAATTCTGTAACCATTTAGCAACTCTTCTCCCATTCCCCTATTTCCCAGTCCCCGGTAACCTCTAACCCACTTTCTAATTCTATGCATTTAACTCATCTTAATATTTCACAGACGTGAATTCACACAACATTTGTCCCTTGGTGTCTGACTTATTTCACTTAGCATAATGTTTTCAAGATTCATTCGTGTTGTAGTGTGTTTCAGAACCTCATTTCTTTTTTGTGGCTAGTCATAGTATATAGCAGTCATTGTATGTATATGCCACATTTTTTCACCCATTCATCTGTTGATAGACACTTGGGTTATTTCTATCTTTCAGCTATTATAAATAATGCTACAATGAAAACTGTATACTAGTGTCTCTTCCAACCCCTGCTTTCAGTTCCCCTGGATATACACCTAGGAGTGGAATTGCTGGGTCATATGGTAATTCTATCTTTAGATTTTTGAGGAACTACTAAAATGTTCTCCATAGCAGGTGCATTATTTTATACTCCCACTAGCAAAGAGGCTGAAGTCCCTTATATAGCATGGTGTTGTATTTGCATATGACCGACATCCGTCTTCCCATATACTCCAAGTCATCTTCAGGTTACTTAATAAAGTACCTAATAGAATGTACCTAAGAATAATAATAATACCTAATGATCTTCCTGGGTTGGGAATATCCCCCGGAGAAGGAAATGGCAACCCACTCCAGTATCCTTGCCTGGAAAATCCATGGACAGAGGAGCCTAGTGGGCTGCAGTCCACAAAGTCGCAAAGAGTCGGGCATGACTGAGTGACTAACACTACCACACTACTAGCAATGTATATGGGTTTCAAATTCTCTACATTCTCACTAACACTTTCTTTTTTTAAATTATTATTATTATAGCCATCATAGTAAGTGTGAAGTGGTATGTAATGGTTTGTATTTGCATTTCTCTAATGACTTAATGATGCCGACCATAAAAAGGCATTTTGGAAACTCAAAAATTACCAAGCAAAATCTCCTAAATTTTGAAATTTCCTGACGACTCTAAACTAGCCCAAGTTCAAAAGCATGCTGCTACAAAGTGGCTAGGATTCAGAGACAGCTCTTTTGCACTTAATCCACACAAGATTGCAGAATAATTCATTTATTCCTCAAAGAATTATTTTCAAAATTTGGTATAACCATTAATTCCTGTCCATCTTCTAATTCTAGAGTGTATTTACCTCTTACCTATTTTCTCTTTGATGAATTCCTCATGCTTTTTAAATGAATGTACAGGAATACAGGAGGAAATGTTTTCCTACTTTCACTCTTTATAGCTGCTAATCTTAACTGAAGAGTGTCTGTAAGTCCTACAGGCACCTGGCATTGGCTGAAACCTTCTTTGTGGAAGTATCCTTTGGAAAAACTCTTTACATCTTAGATATAAACATATTATATGTGTTGCTAATGCAGAAGAACAAGGAGACAGAAACTGTAAACTTTACATACATAACACACTTCACTTTGGACTTCTGTCCTGAGAGTAAGAGAGTTTTATTAAAATCACTGGGAATATCGCAGAATAAGGAGAGGTTATTTAGGAGGAGCTGAATGAGTCATAAAGATGATGAGTCACTGTCATGAAAAGTCTACAGAAAACTAATTTTTTCTTAATGACTGACAAAAGTTAGACTAATTAAAATTTTTTCTGCAAACTTTGATTCTTCACTTTATTTCAGCTAAATAAAGATCTGTTGTGTTCTAAAAACTGTCTTCAGTTCAGTTCAGTTGCTCAATCGTGTTTGACTCTTTGTGACCCCATGAACCGCAGCATACCAGGCCTCCCTGTCCATCACCAACTCCCGGAGTCTACCCAAACTCATGTCCATTAAGTCGATGATGTCATCCAACCATCTCATCCTCTCATTCCCTTTGCCTCCTACCCTGTCTATGAACCCTCAAAAAACTATTTCCTAAAAATATATCTCAAGATGTAGAAAATCCATGCAAGTAAGTTTCCATGAAAATTCTCTTAAAGAATCCCCAGGCACATTTTTAAGTTGACAACTAATATTTATAGTCAATTTAAATACTGAAACAGACAAAAGTCCTAGCACACTGTTAATGAGGTGCAAACCTAGATCATTCAATTATAGAAAATGCCTCCTCTATTCCCTAATTGTCAAAACTAACTCCTCATTGTCAAACTAATCAGCTAAATCAGACATAATTTCTGACATGGAAAGTCTGACTTTATTTTTCTATTTAAAGACACAGTTGGATTTTAAATATTTCATAATAAAGAACCTACAATTTTAAAAAATTAAAATGAAATAAAATAAAAACCACTTTCAGGGAATTCCCTTGTGGTCCAGTAATTAGAACTCAGGGTTTTCACTACCAGGGCCTGGATTCAATCCCTGGTTGGGGAACTAACATCAGACAAGCCTCGCGGTGCAGTCAGATAAATAAATAAAATTTCAAAAAACTTTAAAAAATTAAAACTACTTTCACATGTACTCCAGGGCAACAAGTCAATTCGGAATTCTGATTCTAAGGTGAGCGGATGGATAAATGGATGGATGAATGGACGGACGGACGGATGGATGGATGGATGGATGGATGGGAGGACAGAAAAAGGCACAGCGCCTGGCCCCAGGTACAATAAGTCACTGACTATTTTAATAATTCTTAAGGAAGTGTTCTTTGCTTTGCATTCTTAAACTGCCCTGTGTTTGGAGCCTCACAATAATGCAGCCCAGTAAGATGGATGGAGGGTAAGAAGTATGTCCTCCTCTTGAAAACTGTAGGAGGAGAATCCTAGAAGGAAAGACAGGAAAGCAGAAAGCAGGTACCTAAGATGCCTCCTCACGTGGCTTAAACAACTTGGAAAAGTTGGCCACAAGGGGACCCACATATTCCAGTGGGCAAACCACTCCAGGGGCTTGCTCACAGTTGTCCCAACCCAAGATAACACTCCAGAGATGATGAGCTGTAATTTAATTAAAAGGCTAAACTCCAGAGGTGGCTGCTACAAAGGCATCAATTATCTTTGTTTCCATTAACACCAGAGCCTTTGCTAATTAATTTAATGAATGTGAGAAATGTGCTTTTTCTGTGGCTTGAGAACTGGCATAATTAGAAGGTTGGAAACAATCTCCCACGAGTGAATTTAGTTTTATTCAATGAATGTGAATTGGCCGAAATATTTCACAGACGTGTCTGAACATCAATTAAGCAACTGAAATCTAACAAGCCTAGGAGGCCCTGCCCTCAGCCATGAGCTGGGAGGGTCCTAGTTATCCAGTGCTGTCTATAAGTCTACCTAAATTGTTTCTCTAAACCATCACTGTCAAACAGAAAGACACATAATTTTAAATTTTCTAGTAGCCACATTAAAAAAAAAAAAGAGGTAAAAATAATTTTAGTAATGTTATTTAACCCAATATATCCAAAATAGTATCATTTCAACATATATTCATTATTTTTAAAACTATTGATATCTTAACTTTTTTTTTCTTACTGTCTTTGAAATTCAGTGTCTATTTCACACCTTTAGCATGTTTCAGCTTGCACCAGTCACAACAGCCTTCACACTGCATTGCACAGGTCTAGAATACCGCTGCATCTCTTGCAACTAAAACCTCATGTCCTTCAAAAGGACAGGGCACCAAGCTCATGAAACAGGCTGAATGAAACTTTTTTGAGCCTGCTTGCTAATAATGATTGTTTAATGAATGCCAATGTGCACGCCAGGTATGGTCCAAAAGTTGCCTTCATTTTAACCCTGATGGTGGGACAATGGTTACCCTTCACACCCTATTTTAAGCACTTGGAGCTAGTATTATTGAGCAAAAATAAAGCAGAAATTTTCAGTTGGGCATGACCAAATTGGTCTTGTTCATTCTGTAAGACTTTTAGTCCAAGAAATAGACAGTAAGGATAGGAAATATTTCTAAGTTGTTCTTACATTCATCATTTAGTTTTAATATTTTCTTCTCTTTCAATGGAAATTAATGTTCATCTATTTTGAGGAAAACATTGTACAAAGAAACAGATGGTGACACTTACTGAGCACCAGACAAATTCTATTGGTCCCAAAAAAGATCCAAGTGCTGCTTTTAAGAAGCTATCAAGGGGAGGTGTGTCAAGAAGAATTGGGAGTCGGGTGTGAGGCAAGTACATAAGTAACAGATGGACAATTATAATTAATATATTAGGGGTGTGTGTGTTAGTTGCTCAGTCATGTCCAACTCGTTGTGACCACAGCTGGACAGGCTCCTCTGTCCATGGGATTTCCCAGGCAAGAATATTGGAGTGGGTTACCATTTCCTTCTCCAGGGGATCTTCCCGACCCAGGGATCAAACCCAGATCTCCCACATTGCAAGCAGATTCTTTACCATCTGAGCCACCAGGGATGCCCATATATTAGATACAAATAAATTTATAAATTCAGAGGAAAATGTTTCTTCTTGGTGGAGGTGAGGAGGAGATCAGGGAAGAATTCAAGGAAAAAGTTACATTTGAATTAGGCCTTGAATTGACATGTTAAAAGCATATATAAATGGTGGGGGTGCGGGGGAGGGCATTCGTGGAAGACACCAGCTGAAGCAAACAAAGTCTTAAAGGCATGAAAAGAACAGACAGGCAGACAAAAATGTGAGCCTTTCTCTGGCTGGATGATTATGGACCGGAGTTGCAATGCCCCAGACTCCTCTGTCCATGGGATTCTCCAGGAAAGAATACTGGAGTGGGTTGCCACGCCCTCCTCCAAAGGATCTTCCTGACCCAGGGATCAAACCCACGTCTCAAGTCTCCTGCATTGGCATGCGGGATCTTTACCAGTAGCGCCACCTGGGAAGCCCAGAAGGTCAGTAGTGTCTCTATATTAGAGAAAAAAAGCACCAGAAGAGAAATGGATTAGGAAAGGAAATTCTCTTCACTTAATGAGTTAGAGGTTAGCAGGATATTTGGGTGAAGATACCAAGCAGGATTAGGGCAGATGGGAGAGAGTCTTCACATAGAGAGACCATCTCAGAAGCTCAAGTTTTCAGAAGAAAGGCATATCCCACAGTTTGAAAGAAAGTTATCGGAACTGCTGGGGAAAATGAGGCCTGAAAAAAAGATAAGTGAACTTAACCCCTAAGACCTGCCGGCATACGATGCTATGAGGGAACAGGGAAGCTGGGCTGGCAGACCCGCAAATTGTTACAAGTTTCCTGATGCAATATGACAGTATCTATATTAAAATATTTTTAAATTACATAACCATTGACCCAGAAGTTCTGAGAATTCATCTTACGAAATCATTAGACACACAAATATTTAGATATCTTTAAAAGGATGTTTTTTAAAACATTCTTCATAATTGCAAAAAAAAATTGTTATTCTAAATGTTCATCCTTGGGCATTATTTAGGAGTATATTTTCATACATAAATGCAAACATCAAAAGTGATACTAAAGAAGAATATATTAAGACCATGGGAAGATGTTTCACACTATATTAAGGAATAAAAGTGCAGGCCAAAGAGTACACACAATGAGTCATTTATAAAACATGACCCGAAAGGCAAGAGCCAAAACATTAGCGCTGTTTATTTAAGAGCCTGAGAGACTCTTATAGTCTACTATATTTTTAATTTCTGAAATACATAATACTCTACACATAATATACATAATTTTCTTTAAAACACTGACCCTGCAAAAGGTATATTTTTCTCTATTTCAATGTGCACAAGTAGAAAGGTTAGAGAATTTAGCAGCTATAAAAATAAACCAGGCTGGGAGGAGGCCTGCCTGCCTGTTGGTCTGCTCTGGACGGGGATGGTGAGAATAAAGAGACTTCCGTGTGTTTGTAATTACACGCAGACAGGAAGGATCTAGTGGGGAGGGAGAGATGGTAGATGCCAACACTCAGTACCCAAGAAGGGTTCCCTCAGGGAGCCAAACCCCAGAGGATGAGTGAGAGACATGTATCAGAAACCACACTTTCTAAATTAGATGTAGTTAAGGGCACATATTTCTAAAAATGAAATTCTCCAGGTTAAATTGCTTTTACTTGTATCTGCCTGTCCAGTGAGTTTTCCACTCCAGTCTGAAGAGATTATCAGACAAATGTAAAATAAAGGTGCCTAAGTTGGTCCATCTCTCCCCACCTTCTAGTCTATTCACTGTGGGAACATTGTTGAAAAGGAAGTTCCATCATTTAAAATACACCATTTGCAATAAATTCAAGTATATCTAGGCAAAATGATCAGTGTACTGATCAGTTAGGAAGATGAGAAGATAAAATGTAAGAGTAAGGCAAAACAATGTTATCCACAGTTCAGGGCTTCCCTCATAGCTCAGTTGGTAAAGGATCTGCCTGCAATGCAGGAGACCTAGGTTCAGTTCCTGGGTCGGGAAGATCCCCTGGAGCAGGAAACGGCAACCCACTCTAGCATTCTTGCCTGGAGAATCCCATGGACGGAGGAGCCTGTCAGGCTACAGTCCATGGGGTCAGAAGAGTCAGACACGACTTAGCAACTAAAGAAAAGAGAGATCCACAGTTCACACAAGCTACTTAGACTTTATAAAAAGCCTAATATTATACCCACTTTGAGAAAAAGAACATATACCTGGGAGAAAAAAAAGTATTTGTCCTTTGTTCATGTACTCTGATGAAATAACATGTAGTGCAAATGCAATTTTTAAATTAAAAAAAAAAATACAGTATATCAGAAGTAGCTTTTTGAACTTTTTTTCTCTATTTTAGAATGTTTTAACATTGAGCCACAGCAAGTTAAAATCAAGATGTAAGATAATTTTTAAAAAAGGAAATCATTTTACTAAATTTTCAAAATGGCAAATCCATTAAAATACAATCCTTTGCCCAAGATAAATATTTATAATAAGCAGGAAGAAAATGCCAGAAAGGAACACTATGTTTCCCCTTATAAACTCAGGGGTAAAGATTTTTCCCATGAACCTCAGAGTTAGGAAATCAGCTGATGAAACACAGCACCCTTTGCTTAAAGGTATATAAACTGAAAGTTAATAAACAAAACAAATTAAATATAGCCTTATGTTGAAAAATGCATATTTCCTCACTTTCAGTTTACATAACTAGTTAAGTTCACAGGAGTTATTAACAATTTTTATTGAAAAGCTTATTCAGGTAGGGTTAGACAAAGGAGCTAAAAGATAAAATCTAGAGTATGAACAATGTAAGAAACCACTCCCCAGCACACGAAAGTTATCATCTATGATCATTTATCCTCTAAAATCATTGTTGAAAATTAGGATCCTGCTTCAAATTAGCACTGTCTTTATTTAATAGCCTATAATGTGGGTCTGATTTTTTTGCTGTTTATAAAAATTCGTAAATTCAGTCTGGAATTGCAAACTTGGCAATTATTTCTGTATATCATAGCTCTTCCTTCTCTTTATCTTCATTGTACCGCATTAAAGCATCAAAGTGGGCTTCCCTGGTGGCTCAGCTGGTAAAGGATCTGCCTGCAATGTAGGAAACCTGGGTTCGATCCCTGGGTTGGGAAGATCCCCTGGAGAAGGGAATGGTAACCCACTCCAGTATTCTTGCCTGGAAAATCCCATACAGAGAGGAGCCTGGCAGACTACAGTCCATGGGGTTGCAAAGAGTCAGACATGACTGACTGACTAATAAAGCATCAATAAGTCTAGATTAATTTAACTTGAAGATTAATTTAATCAATTTAGTTGATGATTAGCAGAAAATCGTGCTTGCTTTTCTGAAATAAATGACTTTATAGCTAGTACTTAGAATTCTATCTTCTCTCCTCTTCCATCATTTTGGACTGAAAAATCTTAATCATTTTAGTCGGTTTTATAAAAACACCAAAAGCATTTCCTCCAAGACTTGTGCTTCCTTACTAGATCTCTCTCACTCTAAAATCATTTCTAAAGTAGGAGACCAATAGTCCCTGAGCACAGTCAAAACAGCTTTGCAAAGAAAGGATAATGTTTTCTGCTTTCTCCCGTATTTCCTTCCTAATGACACCCTAACAACTAGGGTCCTTTGACCTTGCAGAAGCCCAGTGACAGAGTCTTCTGAGAACACTGCAATTGGTACCTCTTTTCCATCATTCTAGACATTATACTGGAAAACAGAATTCATGGTGACAAAGTTCTTTTGGAATTAGCAAGAGAGTGAATCAAACAAAAAAGATTTGGACAGATAATCTTTCTTCAAAGCATTAGCACTTCCCTCCGGAGAACAGTAAACTAGCAAACCCGACTGAACCTGAGTTTAAAGCACACACAGTAATACGCCCAAAAGAACTGAAAACAGAACCTTGAAGAAACATCTGCACACCCATGTTCATAGCAGTGTTATTCACAATAGTTAAAAAAATGGAAGCAACCCAAGTTTCCACCCATGGATGAAATGGATAAACAAAACATGACATATACAGACAATGGAATATTACTTGCCCTTCAAAAAGGAAAAATTCTGACCCACTGTATGGCATGGATAAACCTTGAGGACATTTTTTAAACAAAGTCACAAGAAGAAAAATACTGTGTGATTCCATTTATATGAGGTGCCTACAGTAGTCAGATTTATAAAAACAGAAAGTAGAATGGTGGCTTCCAGAGACTAGGGGAGAGTCAGGAATTGGGAGTCATTGTTTAACAGGTACAGAGTTTTCATTTTTCAAGAAAAAAAGAGTTATAGAGGTGTATGGTGGTCATAGTTACACAACAACACAAATGTACTTAATACCACTGAACTGTTCACTTAGAAGTGATCACGATGGTGAATTTTATGCTGAGTATTGCATCACAAAGAAAAATTGGGGGGGGAGCACATCAATAACCATTTTCGTTTCTATTTTCAAATCAAAAACCTGATTTTCAAAGAAGAGATATTTAGTATGTCTCAATGCATATATTCCCCAACGAGACAAATGAAGAAATTTTTCTTGGTTTCAATTTCATCTTTTAAAAGCCACATTTTTAACATGGTCCCTTGAATATAAAGGCAGGTATTATGAATTCTAGAATCAGACTTGTTTTTCACTATGACCATACCGCTAGTCATCTTACTTCAGAGGGAAACACTGGTTCAAAACCAGGGTGGGAGATACCGCTGGCTTCCTACTCAGTCATCCTTTTCCCTTCCTTGCTTTCATGTCTAATTTCACTTTTTTTTTTTTTCCCCTTGAAGCAAGTTAGTCATTTATAACACTCATCTCCCCCTGAAACTAAGGATAACCATATGGCCCAGTTTGGACTGATGGTGAGCCAAAAGCCATGAGCATAAATCATTCCAGGATCAGATCTCCAGCCTCAGTCAGGCCTGCAGCCCTGGCCAACACACTGACTGCAACCTCATGAGAGATCCTGGGCCACAACCACCAAGCAAAGCCACTCCCAAATTCCTGACCAAAGAAACGGTATGAGATAATAAACATTTGTTGTTTCAAACTGCTAAAAGCTGGGATAATTTGTTAGACAGCAATGGGTAACTAATATAGATTTGATGCTAAGTTTCAGAGTAATTTGTTATGCAGCAAGAGATAAATAACACAGCAGGTATCCAGCCATCGATCTGACACCTGCACAGACTCATTTCAAATTGAACACATGTGAACCTGAACTGCTGGTCTTCTCTGAAATCAATTCTGTCCAGTCTTTCTTAACTCAGAGCCTGACACCTTCATCCATTTGCTTTTTTATGCCAGGACCCTGAAACCAATCCCTGGCATTCCAATCTATCACCACATTTTGTTGGTCCCAATTCCTAAATATACTTTAACTCTAGCCACAGTTCTTCATCTCCCAGCCATCTCCAGTCCGGGCTACTGTCATCTCCTGCTTGGAATCCACTAATCTAAAACCAATAACCTGGCACCATCTCCTAATTTCTATTCTTGTTCCTTTCCAATACACCTTCGAAATGTAGCCAGCTTAAGAATGGACTTTGGAACAATTAAGTTAACATGGTTTACAAAGCTCTGGACCTTCTGACCCTTACCTATGCCGAGTCTTATCTTGCCTGCCTTCTCCTCCTCTCTGCAGCTCCGATCAGTGGCCTCTGTGTTTCTCAGATGTACCCAGCCCTTTCTTACCCCAGGTTATTTGATCATGCTGCAATGTCTACTTAGAGCCCATTCTCAACCTGCTGAACCCATATGGGTATTTCAGGTCTAATTTTAAACATCTTTTCTTCAGAGCAGACTTCTAACTTCCCCAATCTTTCAAAGTATCCAGTTTTCTTTTGCACCCTATGTCTATCTGAATTTGATTACATTTTGATTTGTGTAAGCCCATTAGGGCAAGAAAAGTCTACTTTGATCACCATAGTATACACAGCTCCCAATACAGGTTATCAATTTTAAAACTTATTGAGTGGATGTATTCAATGTGTTCATTAAGTTCAAACAAACTATATTTTGACTCTAATTCAATCTAGACTTAATAACTGTCCACTCCAATGAAAGAACATGAATCTGTTATATCTATGGCCTTTCTATCTATCCATCTGCAAAATATTAAAACCATGATCACTGAGATGACCCAGATTCTCTTTCTCATTTCCTCTTATCCACATGCTTAAAGATCATTTTATTATTGGAAAAGAATGAAAATGTGACTTCTAGAAACATTAAAAAGAAGAAGAGCAAGAATTAAAATAGCCCCTAAAGGCAGACAAGAAAAGTAATTCTAAAGCTCATTAGAAAACTAAATTGACCCCTGATTCATCTAAACAAGAACATTTTATCCTGGTGCTTAGAGTTTTGATGAACAATCATTTCCCTTTCCAAAGCTTGGCTGATTTGTAAAGGCAGGAGGATCATGACTCTGCACAAGATGATTTTGTGATGAAGAAATCAGAGACCTGCTGATGGGAGAACCCAGTAATACTAATGAGGGTACGCCGGAGCACAGCATAAAGCAACCGGCCCCGTTACTCACTGCCAGTAAGCACTACCCTGACTTGCAACCAGAGGAGGAGCGGGTCTAGGAGCAGACACTGTGGGTTCCGAGGCCAAGCCACACACAATGAGACAACAGTGTCGGCAGCAACTAACCAGAGAAGAAACTGTGCAATGCTTTCCCCTGTAATCATACACACTGGCCATCAGCCCCGCTGCAAGACTAAACTCCAAGATCACATGGGTATATAATACAAAGGCATGATGGTGCCAAACTTTCACGAACAGTACACATATTTGGACTTAATAGATGTATATGAATACACATTAGTAGAATACAACCACAATTAGACATACAGTGCACAGGGTCGCAAAGAGTCGGACACGACTGAGCGACTTTCACTTCACTTCATTCGTATAAATACATGTTATGATATATTACACACATACACACAGAAAGAATGCTAAGTTTTTCACTTCAGTAAAAGAGAAGTTTTAATAAAAGAATTTAATCAAAGACACCTATGGCAGTCGTATACATAATTTTTTAATGTATAAAGTACCGGAGCTCACTAATTAAACTATTTCTGCTTAATAAGAAGAAGAAAAAAAATAACATTTAGGATATTATTACAGAAATTCTCAAATCAAAACAGTAACCATATAAAATGTATTCATACATAACTAAGATTTTAGTGTTAATACTCATGTCAAACATACGACTTATAAAAAGGCTGCTACCCTTTGTTGGGGGGGTGGGAATCATGCCACAAAACTGCCATGCGGAAGGTGGTGACCAGCAGCTTGTGCACTAGAGCAAAAAAGAGGGACCCCCCCAGGCATGAGCCAGGCAGGAGCTAGGAAACAAGGATACTAGTTTTTAAAGCCACCAGGGGATACACTCCAACCAGCAAGCAAGACCAAAGCACCCAACTGACAGGGCAACCAGGTGGGTCCCCACTAGGAAAGAAAGAGTCAGTGGAACAGCTCTACCAGACATCAAAGTGAAATAGCAAATTAATAGCCAGGCAAATCACACTGAGTAGAGATATATAATAATCAAAGACAAGCCAGGCAAGGTCACACATTCAAACAAAGAGCCTGGCTAAAAAAAAAAAAAAAAATGATACCATGACACCCAGCTACAAGGAAACTGAAATGATCTTGTGTTAATATGGATAGTAATGAAATTAGAACATCCTATAAGCTTGAAGGAGTAAATATAGAAACGAAAGTTACAGCTCAGATCAATTTCATATCCTATAACAGGCAGATACTGTGCATTTCCCTAGCCATAAGCCAATATTCTAACATGTTATAAACTAGAATGTATTACAGTTTGTATACTTGCATAAATACCATTTAATCCTGAAAACCATGAAATTCTCAAGTTTCACCTATTATTAGTCCTAAAAGGATCAGTGTTGAGGATAAGATAGACATATGCAAGATCTCCTGGAGAAGAGAATGGCTACCCACTCCAGTAGTCTTGCCTGGAGAATCCCACAGATAGAGGAACCTGGTGGGCTATAGTTCATGGAGTCGCAGAGTCAGACATGACTGAGCGACTAACACTTGTAAACTTATAAGTGTTATTCCAGATAACTGACTACAGAAAGAAAAGACTCAATTTTTATAGATATTTTATTTTAAAAAATGTAAAAATAAATCCAAGTATGATTATGTTAGCATGTTGTCCTACTACAAGTCCCATACTATGTAGCTATTGCCAGAAGGAGAAAAATTCCTAGTCTAAGAGTGGGAGGAAAAATATTGAAAGGAGATTTCATCAAGATTGAGGAATTCTAGATTATCTTATTCTTGGTTTTTCTGCTTTCTATTCATTACAAGAGTGGACTTCATTACAAGTCCAATCAGAAAAATCAAATGAAAGAGAGTAAAAAGAAAAAAAATCTATCAATATAAATGTCATATGACTTGCCAAGAAGTACTCTATTTTATCTAAAAAGATGCAGTGGAAGCAAATGGAAAAAGACACGCCAACGGCAATCCAAAGGCTTTTCTTCACAAAACCTGTTCACAAATGCAAATCTTAAAAGACATTGTGCAAGCACCAAATTACTAGTATTTGTGTAGTTTGAAGAAGAGAACTAAAAATAATATAAGCACATTACAAGCAATTGCTCTTTTATAATAATGATGATAGCAATGGCAGAAGTAGTTAATATGTGCAGAGTTCTTACAATGTAAGGGAATGGTATCACTCCCCCGTATTATCTTCCTTTTTGGTCAGTTGAGATATAATTCACAAGTCACAAATCCATACATTTAAAGTATATAATTCAGTGAACTTTAGTATATTTACAAAGTTGTGCAACAGTCATCTAATTCCAGAACATTTTCATTATTCCCAAAACTCTGTACCCTTTATCAGTCACTCCCCATTCCCTCCCCTCCCGAAGCCCTAGGCAACCACTAGTCTACTTCCTACGGATATTCCTATTCTAGACAATTCATATAAATAGATCACATGGTATGTGATCTTTTGTGCCAGGCTTCCTTCATTTAGCATTATGTTCCTAAGGTTCATGTTTATATCAATACTACATTGCTTTTTATGGCTAAATAATGTTCAATTGTATGAGTGCGTGTATGCGCTCAGTCGTGTCCAACTCTTTGCGGCCCCATGGACTGTAGCCCGCCAGGCTCCTCTGTCCACGGGATTTTCCAGGCAAGAACACTGGAGTGAGGTGCCATTCCCTTCTCCACGGAATCTTCCCAACCCAGGAATCAAACCTGGGTCCCCTGCATTGCAGGCGGATTCTTTACCAGCTGAGCCACCAGGGGAGTTCATCAACACTTCTTTCCTGTATTTTTTATTATACTCATTTTAGTAGAATCTCACTGTGGTTTTAATTTGCTTTTCCATAAAGACTAAGGATGTTGAACGTATTTTCATGAGCTTACTGGCCATTTGCGTATATCTTTGCAGAAATGTCTATTTAAAAGTTAGCCCACTTTCCAACTGGACTATTTGTCCTTTTCTTGTTGAGCTGTAAGAATTATTTATATATTCTGGATCCTAGGTCCTTATCAGAAATATAATTTCTAAATATTTTCTCCTGTTTGCTACACTGTCTTCTCACTTGTGTTATCTTACTTAGTCCTCATAACAACCATGAGATCGTAATGTGATCCTGCATTTTATTGATCAGGAAATAGAGTTAATAAACTTGCCTGAGGTTTCATAGCTAATAAGAATTGAAGAAGAGATTCCAACCCAGGCAGTCTGCCTCCACTAATCAGTAGGATGTACTGTCAGAAACACTAAGTAGTAAATAAATAAGCAGCATTAAAAATAATTAACTTTAAAAAAGAAAAAAAAACAGCATTACTGGTGCTTTGCATAGAAATACCAGAGGGCCCTCCTCTTGTTTATACCAGTCTTCTTGAGAAGAAAGAGTAGCTTAAAATAAAGCACATTCAGCCTTTAAAAGGCAAAACTTGGCCTCTAAACAGTGTCTATTCTTTTCAATTGTAGGAAACTTTCTTACTGAGTTATGTAGTTGAAACAAAGGAATTCAGAATATAAGTGGTATTTTTGCTGAGATTTAAACATTGTAAATCATCACAGTGCGTGTTCTGTTAGGTGGAGGCCCATTTCTTGGCCAACAAGCCCCTCTGTTCGAAATGTATGCCTCCCCCAGCTCTACACAACCACACTTGGAGGAGATGAACAAAGCAGAGCTTTAGCAACTAAGATGTCATTCTGACAAGTTGCTCTTGACTCTCCTCTTATTTCTGCCTCCAACCATATTAAATATAAAAGTCAATCTACAAATGATTTTATTGTGTCTATAGAATGATGTTAATGCTAAATAAAGAGTGAAGCAATGGTTTTAAAGGAATATACCACTACTGGCATGAGAAGGAATTCAATATTTATAGGGGAAGCAAAAACAAAAAACCTGTAAAAAATATGATTTTGTATTTGTTAAAAATAGGAATTATGAATATATAATAACATAGTCTGTGAGCATATGCACACACACAAACAAACAAACAAACAAAATCTAATGATGAGGATTTCCCTCCCTAGGAGCAGGGCTTAATTTTTATGTGATGAAATGCTCAACTTTTTAAACATATATACAGAATATTTTATTTTTTTTTAAGGGGAGCATTCTCTCCAGTAATTCCACAAACCTTAAAAGTCATGGAAATGAATGAATAAATATGAATAAATGAACAAAAGTTTATATTTTGTTCTATATCTGGATAAGTTGTAGTGACTTTATAAACTTCTTGAAGTTGTGAGAAAAACTGTGTAATGGTATGTGATTTGGAGTGAGGGCAGAAATTCCACAGTTCTCATCAATTTTTAAATGACTCTTTGGCCCCAAAAATGTTTAAGCACATTATCTCTAAAGATTATTAAAGAGTCTCTGTTTATGAAAGGTCAAGACAGAAACTAAAGGATCAAAAAACAAAACAAAATCCCTTAAGCCAAATATAGTACAGACATTTTCTAAATCATGAAAAAATAGTCACTAGATCTCATTTAGATCCTCTTCCAAAATTCTTAGGATGACACTAAGCCAATCTTACTTTTAAGCTTATAATTTATAGTTCTAAACATTAAATGATATGTTTCTCTTTCCTTTATTTACAACACAAACACCTTTCCCAAAGCAAAAAGAGAGGGAGGGAAAAAGGGAGTCCACCCCGTGAAAACTAACTGTAACCACATCTACGAAGTATTTGATTCTTTCCTTTAGTCATTGTTTATCAAGCATCTACTACAAATCAGACTCACTGTTCTCTATTTAATGTCATTCTTACTGTGATAGCCCAGTAGTCCAAGGGCTTTCCTTCTTTCTTCTACTCACTACAGAACATAGAAATTGAAGGAATGAACATACAGAATTAGGCCACCTTAAATGTCCACGTAATCATTCTCAACTGCCTATACAAAAGATCTTTATAGGAAATGAAAAGGAAGAGTAGTGATAAACTTACCAATCCTTAGATCACCAAGGATTATCAAAATTCCCCTTGCAAAGGGGCACAACATTCCTAGACTTTTTCTCTTGGTCTTCATCCAACAAATAATTATCTCCTTGAAGATAAGTTTCTCTTTGAAAATAAAAGCTAATCAAATTTATCACAGGAAAACAAAAGACTTAGGTAGTGTCTAAGCTAGTAGGCTATTAAACTGACATCTATTTGTCTATGACAAAACCCTAGATGTTCAAGCTGGTTTTAGAAAAGGCAGAGGAACCAGAGATTCAAATTGCCAACATCCACTGGATCATCGAAAAAGCAAGAGAGTTCCAGAAAAACATCTATTTCTGCTTTATTGACTATGCCAAAGCCTTTGACTATGTGGATCACAATAAACTGTGGAAAATTCTGAAAGAGATGGGCATACCAGACCACCTGACCTGCCTCTTGAGAAACTGTTGCTTCCTAGGTCAGGAAGCAACAGTTAGAACTGGACATGGAACAACAGACTGGTTCCAAATAGGAAAAGGAGTATGTCAAGGCTGTATATTCTCACGCTGCTTATTTAACTTATATGCAGAGTACATCATAAGAAACGCTGGGCTGGAAGAAGCACAAGCTGGAATCAAGATTGCCAGGAGAAATATCAATAACCTCAGATATGCAGATGACACCACCCTTATGGCAGAGAGTGAAGAGGAACTAAAAAGCCTCTTGATGAAAGTGAAAGAGGAGAGTGAAAAAGTTGGCTTAAAGCTCAACATTCAGAAAACTAAGATCATGGCATCTGGTCCCTTCACTTCATGGCAAATAGATGGGGAAACAGTGGAAACAGTGTCAGACTTTATTTTTTGGGCTCCAAAATCACTGCAGATGGTGATTGCAGCCATGAAATTAAAAGACGCTTACTGCTTGGAAGGAAAATTATGACCAACATAGATAGCATATTAAAAAGCAGAGACATTACTTTGTCAACAAAGATCCGTCTAGTCAAGGCTATGGTTTTTCCAGTGGTCATGTATGGATGTGAGAGTTGGACTGTGAAGAAAGCTGAGCGCCAAAGAATTAATGCTTTTGAACTGTGGTGTTGGAGAAGACTCTTGAGAGTCCCTTGGACTGCAAGGAGATCCAACCAGTCCATCCTGAAGGAGATCAGTCCTGGGTGTTCATTGGAAGGACTGATGCTGAAGCTGAAACTCCAATACTCTGGCCACCTCATGTGAAGAGTTAACTCATTGGAAAAGACCCTGATGCTGGGAAGGACTGGGGGCAGGAGGAGAAGGGGTCGACAGAGGATGATATGGCTGGATGGTATCACCGACTCGATGGACATGGGTCTGGGTGGACTCCGGGAGTTGGTGATGGACAGGGAGGCCTGGCGTGCTGCGGTTCATGGGGTCACAAAGAGTCGGACGCGACTGAGCGACTGAACTGAACTGAGTATTTCTGAAATGTACACTTTCTAAAAATAATTCTAAATATTTGATATTTTTTTAATTCTAAATATTAATCAGTGACAATTACATTATTTATATAATGATGAGTGGGATGGAGGTCAGGAAAAAAATCACGATCTATAAAGTAATCAAGGAAGAAGCAACATGTTTAAATGACTCTTATGGTCTTGGAAGTATTTGTTTTCTGGAAGTATTTTCTTAATAAATCCTTTTTTCACATATAAGTTCTTAAAAATTTACGTAGAGATTTCTTGGAAGTGATATCCCCCAAAATATGCTCCTTCAGTTCAGTTCAGTTCAGTCACTCAGTCATGTCCATTCAAACTAAATTAACAGATTCAGTGGGTAAAGAATCCGCTTGCAATGCAGGAGATGAAAGAGACATGGGTTCGATGATCCCTGGGTCAGAAAGATCCCCTGGAGGAGGATATGGCAACTCCAGTATTCTTGCATGGAGAATCCCATGGACAGAGGAGCATGGTGGGCTATGGTCCACGGGTTCTCAAAGAGTCGGACACGACTAAAGCGACTGAGCATGTACTTAATACTATATAACATATCAACTTTTATATTCATATGATAATTGTAATGTCCAAGTTCTTATGCCAACAGTAGAATGCAATGAACATAAAATCTGTATCATCTGCCATAATAACAGTGAATGACCTAAAATAAATTCCTTCCAAATGCCAAACTGTCATTGAATTCACAGATGAACAAAGAAGCACCTTTTAACTAACCTCGACCTTCTTCACTTTTCATAAAATGAATCATTTAAATTTCACTTTTAATTTAGCTACTCACTTGTTTTGCTCCCAAATACACTTCAACACCATGTTGGATATTTCTCCTTAATAACATCTTGCCAAATGACACTGATAAAAACCCCTAAATCACAGTAACTGAAGTATATGGCTTCAGAATGAAGTGCCAGTGGTTTACATGTTTTTGTCAGAGCAAAGCTAAGTCTGCTCTTCATTGTTCATTCCAGAATTGCAGTCCTATACTGTCCTTGAGTTGAAAGCACAGGGTTCATTCCTTCCCTTTTCCCCATCATCAGATAAATATGCAGACCATAACACCATCACACACACACTCACACACTTTTTCCAACATTTTAAAAAATTAATTATAACTCAGCTTCCCAAAAAAAAAGTGCTGAAATTTATTTCAGACATGCAAGGAATGATTGGGGAATTAACCACCAAGCTAAATTGTTTGGGCAGAGGTTCTTTCCCCCCACGCCCCCCAAAAAGTGCAAATCAAGAGGTATTCACCACAGCATGAGAAGGACTTGACCCACCATTGCTGGCTTTGAAGATGGAAGGGAGCCATGAGCCAAAGAACATGGGCAGCCCCTTGAAGCCAGAAAAGACAAGAAAACTGATTCTCCCCTAGGGCTTTCAGGAGGAACGGAGGCCTGCCAACACCCTGATTTTAGTACAGTGAGAACTATGTCTGACTTCTGACCTCCAGGACTGTAAAATATAAATTTGTGGCTGTTTTAAGCCATCCAAAATGTTCACTGGAAAAACTGTCACTGAAGGTGAAGCTCCAATACTTTGGCCACCTGGTGCGAAGAGCCAACTCACCGGAAAGACTCTGATGCTGGGAAAAATTGAAGGCAAAAGGAGAAGGAGGTGGCAAAGGATTAGATGGTTAGAGAGCATCACTGACTCAATTGACATGAACTTGAACAAACTCTGGGAGATAGTTGAGGACAGAGGAGGCTGGCATGCTGCAGTTCCTGGGGTTGCAAAGAGTCAGAGATGACTGACACTGCACACATACAATGTGATACAGCAGCAAGAAGAAATGAACACATCTACTTATCTGCAACATTTCTTAGTCATTCATCCTTGCCAGTGAATTACAAACTTGGAAATATAAAATCAGAAGTAATGATATCAACACAAAGCAGGGAGCGCAAAGCTATAGTTATCTAAGCTTCTAGCCCTCCTTGGGCAAAATATACTTGCCCAAGGAGATCAGTAGCTACCAACAAAGCCCACACAAACTGGATCAAAAGAATGAAATTTGGCCTCAGAGCCTCTTTTTATCTTTCAAGGGAAAAATTACTAGGAAAAAACACAAAAGAGAGACAGATCACAATCGAAACAGTTTCTGCAGGTATTGGCTGAGCTCCTAAACAAGAAACTGACACTGAACATGCAACAGCAGGAAAGAGTCATTCACACACAAGTTCTTTCAATCACAGTTACACCCAGGAGAAGAGCAAGCTCAGCTTTTGGCGGCAGAATCTTAAATACTTAAAACCATGAAGTGAGCTTTGCCATAACTCAAGTTAATTCCTCAGCAGAGCCAAGACATTCCCAAGCTACCAACTCCAGGGTCCAGATCCTCCATCCCCCTCTCGATGTACTACAAGTAGAACTATCCACCCTTCTATTTGCATCCTAAAGATTTTTGAAAGATTTAAGCTCTTATGATCACAAGTCCTATACACACATCTCCAGACATTACCCAATGCCTTCAAAGTCATGCGCAGTTATCTCTATTAAACAGTGTGAAGTAACCTACTTCGCATGGCATTTGGCACACGTGCCTATAGTCACCCCCTACTCACTGGTGCCCTCTGCCTGGGAATTCTCCTCCAGCCCAGTACCCCCATCAGTTTTCATATCAGCTAGTACCCTCTCTTTCAGGAAGCCTTCTGACAGATTTTCTCCCTCTATGCAGCTCTATCCTCCACCCCCACCTTTTGTTTTTTGAGTTTTTGTGGGTTTTTTCTTTCTTTTTGGTCGTGCTGTGTCTTCGCTGCTGCATCTGGGCTTTCTCTAGTGGTGGCAAGAGGGGGCTACTCTCCAGCCTTGGTGCACAGACTTCTCGCTGCAGTGACTTCTCTCGTGGCGGAACACAGGATCTAGGCACGCAGACTTCAGTAGTTGCAGCACACGGGCCTCGCTGCTCCTCGGCACGTGGAATCCTCCTGGACCAGGGACCGAACCCATGTCCCCTGCACCCACCAAGTGGATTTCCATCCACCGTACCACCAGGGAAGTCCCACTCCCATCTTTTGAATTCTCATTGTATTTTGTTCATTACTTATAACAAAACAATTGGGGGATTTTGAAAATTAGTAATATCTTGAAAGTGTTAGTCACTCAGCCGTGTCCGACTCTTTGTGACCCCATGGACTGCAGCCCACCAATTTCTTCTGTGCATGGAATTCTCCAGGCAAAACTACTGGAGTCAGTTGCCATTCCCTCCTCCAGGGGATCTTCCCAACCCAGGGTCTCCCGCATTGCAGGCAGATTATTTCCATCTGAGCCACCAAGGAATCCCTAATATATATACATATACACGGCCTATACACACAAACACATACACACACACATTATATATCCATGCCTATGTTGATCTCCCCTCCTAATGAGACCCTTAATTCCCTGAAGGAAGAAATTTTCTTATTCCCTGGCCTCTCTATATAGTTCCTTACACACCACAAATATACAATAAGAAATCAGCCAGTATATCCTTAGGGAAAAGAGAAAAGTTCTGATGATTAAGAAGAAATTAAGAGTTAGCCATGTAAGAAAATTTCTTTAACAGGGTTAATTCAATTCCAACAGAATAATAATGTTTGGGGTGAGGGGAGCTTTGTTTTGTTCTGTTTGCTTGCTTTAAGCAGGGGAAAATTCTAATGGGAACTGTTGTAATAAGTAGTTTGTATCTCTGCCCATCTGCAGTTATTCCTAGCACACAATCAAATTCCTACCAGCTGAGTTACAGCCTAGAAGCTGTCCCGAAAAGAGGAGATGTAAGACCGACTGGAAAGCAAGCAAGTAATAACAGGAGGAACAGAATGAAGCCAGGCCCACTTACCTCTCAACCATTTTACATCACACCAGTCCTGGGAAGGCCAGGGTCTCAATGCACTGCCTTTCAAATGAATCTGTCCCAAGTATGTAATGGTTATAGCTACGAGATCTTATGCCAATTCACCATACTAATGGACATGTGTGCATAAACAAATAACTAAAGGCAGGGGCACTTCCATCCGCAATGGATGGAAGTAAAGATGGGCTGATGAGAAGGCAATCTTTTCCTAACTTCTGACTCCAAAGCCCAGAAAACGCACAGAAAAGAAAATAAGCACAAAGCATAGTTCTGGATGATACTGGGTTTCATGTCATAATATTTTGTCTGTCTTTAAATTAAAGTAGTAAATTAGTATGTGCTACTCTTAAATCATTATGCGTTATTCTTAAATTCTGAAAACATAAATTCAAAGTGCCAAGTACTAAGAAATGATTCAAAATCATATTTCAAATAACAAACCAATATAATATCAAACTTTAAAATCAAGCAACTAACAAAGTAGACATGCCTATAACTAACTCTTCACCATATTTCTATTCTGAACAACTTGCACACAGTAGGTCCTCAAATACACCTTTATTTCAAGGTGTTACAGTGCAAACTCAGCTTCATAAGTCATCATCTATCCTAAGGATTCAATGATCAGTTCACCTAACTGAAATCAACTTTCACATCATATAAAGAACAATCTGATAAAAGATTAAAAAGAAAGATAAATTTCTTTTTTCTTTTTTCTCTTTTCTCTGCTTTGCTTCAAAAACTATCCAGGTGTTAATGCAGACCTATTCTCCATATCTTGGCAAAGCTTACTTTGAACAAGCAGTTTCTCATGACCTTCAAGTCTGCGTTCAACAATGAAATCATTTGGCACTATATCCTATTCAGTTATTAATCACAAACAACAAAGGAAGAACTTTCACATGAAAAATGTAAAACCTATGTGGGCCAACATTCACTGTGGGTCACTCTGGGTCACGTTCACAACTGAGGTCACTGAAGCCCTTGGAATGACCTCAGCCTTTTAGAATACATTCAACATTGTGCTGGCGAGGAAACAGCCCAGCTCTGGGACTTCTAGATAAGTGCTCCTCAAGGCCTGCACGGGGAAGAGGGTGTGCTGACCGACAGCGGCTGGGTGACGGGCAGACGGGAGGGTGACGGGCAGACGGGAGGGTGACGGGCAGACGGGAGGGTGACGGGCAGACGGGAGGGTGTCGGGAGGGGCAGAGGCGCAGGTGCCTCTGTGTATGCTGAGCATCTCGCCTCCCTGGGTGGGCTCTTTCTAGGGGGAAAATTTCTACCCCATCTAGTGTACCCACACCAGGACCTCAGTATTCTGACTCCACCCATTTAAAGAAATAGAATCATTACTTTCTGACCAAATTTGACTTTTTAAAAACCAGCTCCAGTGAGTTGATGTTTTTTTTTAAATTAATGAAGCTAATAGTTTACTCCTTTTCTCTGTTTCCATTACTATCCCTATTATTAATTTGGACTTTGTTTTTAGACTTTAAATTTTAGTAAGGCAGTGGCAGCATAATGAGAAAAAAAAAAATCGCTGGAATCAAGTTGAGCCTCTAATTGAAAAGGCACTTCTTTCTTTATCACCTGTCCCTTTTAGGGTCCATAAATAAGCTCATCCGGTTTTCCCCTCAATTCCTTGATGCTTTTAACTCAAACACAGCCCTCCAGACTAAGCCTGAAATGGAAATTAATATTGCCCCACCTGCGGCAGAGGAGACGCAGACACAGCGAACAGATTTGCGGACACAGTGGAGCAAGGAGAGAGTGGGACGAATTGAGAGGGCAGCATGGAAACACAGACACCACCGTATGTAAACAGACAGCCAGTGGGAATTTTCTGTGTGGTTCAGGGAGCTCAAACCAGGGCTCCATGACAACCCAGAGGTGTGGGATGGGGTGGGAGGTGGGAGGGGACAGATGTACACCTAGAGCTGACTCATGTGGATGTTTGGCAGAAAGCAACACAGTATCATAAAGCAAATATTTCCAAACTAAAAACTAATACAATTTTTTTAAAAATATTGCCCTGCCTGAGCCAGGACAGCTGCAGCTCTTCTTTAGAGAACCAGGGTGGTGGGCCTGGTTGGGCCCATGGAGCAGAGAGAGGCAGACATCTGTCCACCACACAAGCTCTAAATGATCTAAGCTGCCACTCTGTGTTTTGTGCGGAATGCTGGCCGTCACTTAATGTCCTGCAAACTTGCAAAGAATGTATGTAAAGTTTTATGTAACAAAAAGTTTTAATTTTTACAAGTAAAAGTATGTATGTTGGTTGACAAGAAAAACAAAAATGTTGTTAAGTCAGTAAGTCACCTCTGACTCTTTCTGCGACCCCCATGGACTGAGTAGCCCCCCAGGCTCCTCCGTCCATGGGATTTTCCAGGTAAGAATACTGGAGTGGGTTGCCGTGTCCTTCTCCAGGGGATCTTCACAATCCAGGGACTAAACCTGTGTCTCCTGCATTGGCAGGTGGATTCTTTACTGCTGAGCCACCAGGCTATGTTGCCCTGCCTGTCAAACGAGCAGAGCTGCAAGCTAAATGGCATTGATAATTAGCTCAAATTCAAGGACAAAATTCAGAGGACAGTAGATGAGGATTTTTTTTTCTTTCTAACTTTAGTCTCTCTCTATATGGAGAAAGTCACAAACTGAAAACCAGCAAGCCCTGCAGTCTCTCCATGGTGTGAAGGAAGTGGGCAGAAAGTTACATTCGGCAGGGACACTAAAAGCCAACCTACTGTGGCTTTAATCTCACCATGCAGCCCAGAGACTCTTTCCTGGCAGTGGCATAACTAGAATTTTTACTTGTCCAAACTGTGTCTTCAGTCACTGAAACTAAACTCATCTATCTCCTACACAGTCAGGTCTTTCAAAGAGTTCTATTTTCCTGGTCTGTTTTTTTTCTCTTCTTTCACCAAGGTCAAAAGAAAAGTTGGCTAACATCTTAGCCCGCTTTACCCCAGAAGCAGCCCATGAGATAAGGATTCTAGTATAAGTAGTTTATTTTGGAGACGACCCCAGGAAACACTGGTAGGGAGTGACAAATTGAGTCAGGAAAGAAAAAGGAGCCAACAAAAGAGGTGTTTCAATTATCAGTGAATCTTAATTCAACAGGGAACTTGGGAGAACCCATGTAAAAGGCCCATCTCAAAGGTATCTTACCTGAGATTTGCAAGAGAGCTGGGGACTTATCCTTTAGCAGTCACTGGCTATGAGTTGCTGGGGGCTGGCACTTCCTACCAACCCTGGGTATGAGCTTTTCTAGAAAAGTGAAAGAATGCAGGTGCCTGAACTGGCAACCCCCCTGTGCAACAAAGTGTTGGAAGCAGGGATTGCTAGAAGGGCACCCATGGCCTCTGCTACAGCTAGGATCCAGATTGTTTCCAAAAGGGTAAACCAGAGGCAACCACATTAGATGACACATATCACAGAATACAAGGTTGAGTGCTTTTCCACCAAAATATCCCTCAAAAAAAGAGGATGCCACCGTATATTTAAATCCAGAAAGTTCTCATATTATGGGACACTGTCAATTACTGTGTCTTAATCTGAAACAGTAAAGGACTATTTGGGTAAAACACAGTAATCTGAAAGGACCTCAACAACGTTCAACTTGGATGCTATTAAAGGTCAAGCAAAGAAACTTGATGCAAACTTGCTTATTGAGGGTATGACTTTTCAACTTCTTATGGTGGATGGCAAAACAGCTCAAAAACAAAAGTGTGGGTGGAACAGGGGTGTGAGGATGGATAAGTCAGAATCCTCAGATATGACAATACAAATAAAGAAGCATAGGCAATGCTTGTCTGGACTAGTAATTGCAGGAACTGAAAATAAAACAATATGTGCTACTAAGGAGTGCATACTGGCTGGATCTCAGAGATACTGACGTAATTAAACACAACTGATGGCATTTAACTTAACACAGTCCTTCTGGGGAGTGATATTTAGTCATACAAGTCAGAAACCCTAAAACTAAATCTCTTGTCCCAGAAATTCTGTTTCTAGGAACTTATCAGAAACAAGTCAACTGAAATGAAGAATGGTAGCAAAAAACAATAACAGTAATAACAAATATTTATATAGCACATATTAGAGCAGTGCCCAGCTGTTCTAAATGTTTTATTTCAGGGTTTCCAACTGAGAGCCAATCTGCCTTCTAGGACACACTTGACAATGTCTGGAAACATTTTTGTTTATCAAAACTAGTGGGTAGTGGCCAGAGATGCTGTTAAACATCTACAGAGTACAAGGCAGACCCCCCAGCAAAGAATTTTTGTGTATTTGTATGCTCAGTCACTCAGTTGTGTCCAACTGTTTGTGACCCTTTAGACTGTAGCCCGCCAGGCACCTCGGTCCATAGAATTGTTTAGGCAAGAATACTGGAGTGGGCTGTCACTTCCTCCTCCAGGGGTTCTTCTTGACCCAAGAATCAAACTCGAATTTCCTGTGTCTCCTGCACTGCAGGTGGACTCTTTCCCACTAAGCCATCAGGGAACCTCCAGCAAAAATGTACCTGGCCCAAAATGGCAACAGTGCCATGGTTGATAAACCCTGCTTTATACCTACTCACTTACATAATCCACAAGACAATCCTATAGTACTTTCATTATCTTCATTTTACAGATCAATGAAGATTATTTTTCAATGCACTGTTACCCTTAATATTGAAAAACTAGTGATAAATTAAATACCAAAAAAAAAACAGGGAGTTAAATAAATTATATAAAGCTATCCAATGGAAACATGAAAATTACTTATGAAATATTATAAAACTAAAATAACCAAAACAAAGAGTTAGAAGAGTTGTGTAATTACAATCATTTTAAAATATGAAACACAAAGAGTAAATGGGAAAAAAAGACCTGAAAGGTACTAATGTTTTAAGATGGCAGATATAGGAATATTTTTCTTTTCTAACATTCTTTCATATTTCTGTGATTTATAAAAGAAAAATTACTCAACAATGTAAGTAAGAAATCTGGAATTTTCTTAAAGGAATGAAAGTGTTTATGAAATAAGACATTATCTTTTTCTTAACAACATAAAAATTAACAAGCTAAGAAGATAGTTAATATCAAGACATTTAGGAAGAAGGATTTCCATGGAATAGCACCAAATGTTAGTTCTTTAAATTCTGAAGTCATAATATTTCTATTCAGTGTAAGAATAAAGCAGCTAGATTTTATATCTCTTTCTCTTCCCCGGTAACTCAGTTGGTAAAGAATTTGCCTACAGTACAGTAGACCCAGGTTCAGTCCCTGGGTCAGGAAGATCCCCTGATGAAGGAAATGGCAAATCACTCCAGTATCCTTGCCTGGAAAATCCCATGGACAGAGGAGCCTGGCAGGCTGCAATCCATGGGGTCGCAAAGAGTCGGGCACCACTGAGAGACTAACACATACACTGTACCTATTTTATGGCTCACTATCACCTAAAGGGCTCAGACAGTAAAGAATCTGGCTACAATGCAGGAGACCTGGCTTCAATTCTTGGGTTGGAAAGATCACCGAAGGAGAATGGGCAAAAAGAATCAAATTTCAATTCAGCTAAGTTTGAGTCATATTAGCATCTCTAATACATAAGGGAAGTGAAAGTTTTAGTTGCTCGGTCCTCTCTGACTCTTTATGACACCATGAACTGTAGCCTGCCAGGTTCCTCTGTCTATGAAATTCTCCAGGCAAGAACACTGGAGTGGGTTGCCATGCCCTCCTCCAGGGGATCTTCCCAACCCAGGGATTGAACCCAGGTCTCCTGCATTGGCAGACACAATTCTTAACTTCTAAGCCACGTGGCAAGTCGGTAATACTAGTCTTATTAGTAGCAGTAACATTATTATTGTTGCCATTATTAGCAACATATATTTAATGCTTCCTTCATGGGTTACTATGTAATCTAACCCCTATAACATCCATATGACATAAATGCTTCTATGGTCCCCACTTTTCAGCAGAGCTCACAGACTTTAAAAATTAAGGAACTTAAAAAAAAAAAAAAATTAAGGAACTTGCCCAGTGTGTAGACAGGTAGTAAATGGAAGTACCTGGAGTGAATTTCAGGTAGTGACTCCTCTGAAGCCCAACTGCTCCAATCAAAATATAAGTGTGCTTGGGACAAGGTGGGGGTCAGGGGGAAGACAGGCTCTGTCCTTGCTCCTCTCCCTACAGCAATGAACTGACCGTATCTGATACATGGGATGTAAACCTGCCTTTTGAAGTACATATCCTGGGACATTCCTGTCAGTCCAATGGTTACAACTTTGACTTCCAATGCAGAGAGTACGGGTGCAATACCTGGCTGGGGAGGTAAGATCCCTCATGCCTTATGGCCAAAAAATCAAAACAAAGGCCAGAAACAATATTGTAACAAATTCAATAAATACTTTAGAATATGGTTCACATCAAAATTTAAAAAAAAAAATCTAAAAAGAAAAAGAAGTATATTTCCTAATTTTTCTGCGTAGACCTAAAAATAAATTATCCAACAGGATCTCACATTTTAAATAATTTTAAATCACTAAAATTAATTTTTATTATTTCAGATTTAAATACTGTAAATAATTATTTTTAAAATCAATCAATATTGACAAATAATTATTTGTGAGAATGCAAAGGAGAAAAAAACTAGGCTTTCAGAGTTTTCATAAGAAGTCCTACAACCAACGATTCTCACTTGGGATTTCATCTGATCCTGGACCCCTACTGGGACATTCTCCCTCTCACAGATCTGAAGATTAAAATAATAAGTCTATCTATCTCCTGTCAATAGGAAAATGGATACCTAAGACTAAGGAAGAAGAAATGTCTGTTTAGACAATTTAAGCATCTGTTTCTAGTACGCTAAAGAGGAATGGATAGGAAGATTAAATATAAGACACTATTTGTAGATATTAAATTATTATATTAAATCTCTAGTCGTCTCACCTCCGCAGAGTATTTATTACAAAATGAAGTGGCTGAAAACAAAATGCTGTGATCTTCTGAGATCCTTGAAGCAAAGATTAACTTAACAAATAACAGGGATCAGGACACTAATAACATATCATCATGGGAAATGAGGGGAATTTGGCATGAACCAAAGTACAGGCTTCTGCCCAGACTGAGCCACTATCAACTTAGCAGGCTACAGGTTGGTGTGAGGAAGGAGGAGGAACAACTGATCTTTACATTCCACACCTACAGAAACCTCCAAACTCCACACCTGTGAGCTGTCTTAGTCACAGGCTACAACCTCAGGAAGGAAACCGGCAGGTGAGGAAAGCAGAAAACCTCCTTTGTGAATAGAGCTGAGATTTCTTCCACCATATGTACGTGTCTGACAAACTGAGTAAATATTATAAAAAATACAACCTTATTTACATGTCGAGATTTCACTATATAAAGAATCCTGATGTGTCTTTCTTAGTTAGCTGAATGTGTTTAACCATCAGCAGTAACTGAAATGAAGACACCACCACCAACAGCAATAACAGCAAATATTTAGAAAGAATTTACAGAAGCGGTAATAGATGGCTCAAAAAGCTTTCTATCAGGGGTTTACAACCAGGAGCAACCATGCCCCATGGGAGACATTTGACAATGTCTGGAGATATTTGGGGGAGATTTTAGACATTAGGAGGTGAGCTTCCCAGGTGGAACTAGTGATAAAGAATCTGCCTGCCAATGCAGGAGATGCAGGTTGGATCTCTGGATCGCGAAGATTCCCTGGAGGACAAAATGGCATCTGGCTCCAGTATTCTTGCTGGGAAATCCCATGGACAGAGAAGCCTGGCGAGCTTTAGCCCATGGGATCAAAAAGAGCTGGACCTGACTGAACATTTGAGCGCCAGGACTAACAAATACATTTGCCTGCCATTATTCCTTCCGATCATCTGGACTTCATTCTGACTGGTGGGGGCCCATGCCATACCAGTTGTGAAATACTTTTTTAACAGTATACCTCTACCTGAATACACTATAAATTGTTAAAACAAGCCTCATACCTAACAACACCTGAGAGGTCAATAAATATTTTCATTAACACAGAGTGCTCCAGATATATTAACTGAATGTCAGCCTTTGAAAATAACCTTCCCCTTTTCCAGGTCCCAAAAAAACCAATGACACCTGAAAAATCTATTGCCTAATCTAATTATCATAGAATTGGCCCACTCGCTTTGTGAATATACTTGCAACTATGACTGCGTGCAAGAATTCAAATACAAAAGCCTAACTTAAACTTGATAGAAGTTATAAATATTATTTCATCTGTAAATCTACAAACTTTTAATAATAACCCTAAGGGAGGCCTTTAGTTAATGCTATTAATAATGATTTAATGAATAATAATATACCATTATTGTTCACTACTTGTGACATAGTAAGGGCTTCCCTGGTGAGTCAGATGGTAAAGAATCTGCCTGCAATTCAGGAGACCTGGATTCAATCTCTGGGTCGGGAAGATCTCCTGGAGGAGGGCATGGCAACCCACTCTATTCAGTATTCTTGCCTGGAAGATGCCATGGACAGAGGAGCCTGGCAGGCTACAGTCCATGGGGTCACAAAGAGTTGGACATGACTGAGCACCTCAGCCCACACAAATATTACATAGTAATAAAACATATCAACAACAGAGGGAAGGGAACACAGAGGTGGGTATATGGGAATTCCCTGTACCATCTTTGCATTTAATTTCTATAAATGTAAAACTATCCGAAAATAAAATTTGCTTCAAACAAGGTAAAAACACAAATAACAAAGTTACAGTATATTTTTCTGGGCAAGAAAATTTTTTAAAAGCTAATTCTCATATATCCATATTACATTTTCACTCTCAGACACTGTTGATTTACAAAACCATAAAGAAAAATGGTCAAGAATTATCCAGGTGGCTTCTGACTGTGCTGCTGTATTCCACATGCACACCGCTCTCCAAACACTTCTGACTGGGATTCTATCTCATTCAATGGAGAGAAAAAAAAGAAAAGAGCAACTAAAATGTGCCAGGAGCTGTGGTAGGTCTGAGGATTCAAAGACAGGAACAAGCCCTGCCTCTAAGCTCAAAGTCTAGAGTAGGGGTTCTCAAACAGGCAAAATCACTTGCAGAGATTTTAAAATGTGATAGAGCACACCTTCAAAAACACTGATCTATAACATCTGTAAATGGAAATCAAGAAGAAAAACAAATACCAAGTAGAGATAGGTAATTATTATTTCTAAATTTTAATAAGCCATCTTATCAAACCAAAATATAAATTCATATGTTCAAATTATGCTTAAAAGTCACCTATTTTATGTGCATTGATTTGGAAAGTAGCATGCCCTCAACACATTTATATCATAAATATGGAGTTTATATGTAATCTATAATAAGATCTTGGGGCTTCCCTGGTGGTTCAAACGGTAAAGAATCTGCCTGCAATGTGGGAGATCCAGGTTCAACGAACAGAAGAGCTTGGCATGCCACAGTCCATGGCATTGCAAAGAGTCAGACATAACTGAGCATGCATGCACATGTAAGATCTTGCCTACTGGAAATATATGTTCAGCTAAACACAGTGCAGTCGGAGGCTCAGTGGTAAAGAATCCACCTGCAAAGCAGGAGACATGAGTTCAATCCTGGGTCAGGAAGATCCCCTGGAGAAGGAAATGGCAACCCGCTCCAGTATTCTTGCCTGGGAAATCCTATGGGCAGAGAGCCTGGTGGGCTATAGTCCATGGGGTCGCAGAGAGTCAGACATGACTTAAGTGACTGGGCACAATAACATCTGTCATAAATGCTAGGACAGATGAACACTCTAGGGATTGCTGACTTTGGTCCTGGTGGGGAAGCTGTGGGAGAAGCAGAGGGGAGGGTAGCCAATCCATACCTGGAAGGCATCTTTTCCTAGAAAAGATGTACTTGACCAGCCATGAAGTAAATTGGTTTTACTCCAATAGCAGAACGAACTTAAGGGACTTCCCTGGTGGTCCGGTGTTTAAGAATCTGCCTGTCAATGCAGGGGACACAGGTTCGATCCCTGGTCGGGGAAGATTCCACATGGCATGGGGCAAGTGGGCCAGACTGCTGCAACGACAAAGCCCATGCTCTAGAGCCTGTACAATCAGAAGCCCACACACTGCAACTGCTGAGTAACCCCCTGCTCGCCACAACTACAGAAAGCTTGTGTGCAGTAACAAAGATTCATTTTTTTTAAAAAATACATTTTTAAAAAATAAAAATAAATAGTTTTAGGATGGGAGAAGAAAAGAAGAATGAACTTGAGGACACACTGCTCAGAGCAGGGAAGGCTCCGTACCAAGAATGTTTACAGATTCCGAAAGTAAGTGAACACTGGCTGCAAAGTACCAATGCCTCGCCGCTGGAAACCAGCAGCACAGATTAGCCTAACTCAGGCCACCCAGGGTCAGAATTCAGGTGGCTTCCCTGGTGGCTCAGAGGGTAAAGAATCTGCCTGCAAAGCAAGAGCCCTGGTTTTGACCCCTGAGTCGGGAAGAACCCCTGGAGAAGGGAATGGCTACCCACTCCAGTCTTCTCACCGGGAGAATTCCATGGACAGAGGAGCTTGGCGGGGTACAGTCCTCGGAATCCCAGAGTCAGACACAACTGAGTGACTAACACTAACCCAGACAAAGTATGCAAAGAGGACTTTAGAGCCTGAAAGGATGCTGCAGAAAACCGTCCCGCCTCCTCTCACTTGCACAGTCATCTCACTGGGAGAGCTTTTTCACATGCTAATAGTTTTCTCAATTTAGCCTACTTGAGTAGCAAAGTATTTGCGTCATACTGACTCTTGTTGCTTGGCTTTGACATTTTTTTGCTCTTTACTTTTTTGTCTTCTCTAGGATCAGCCTGCCAATAGGCCTGTCTCATGATTGTCAGTGTTTCCATTTTTAGCAGCCCTCAGGCCCCCCACCTTTCAAATGTTACTTTCAAACTGAACATCTAAGTCTGAATTAAGGAAACAGTCACTAAAATGAGCTCCTAGGACCCAGCTGAACACTGAAAAATTGATGCTTTTGAACTGTGGTGTTGGAGAAAACTCTTGAGAGTCCCTTGGACTGCAAAGAGATCAAACCAGTCAATCCTAAAAGAAATCAGTCCTGAATATTCATTGGAAGGACTGATGCTGAAGCTGAAGATCCGATCCTTAGGCCACCTGATGCAAAGAACTAACTCCTTGGAAAAGACCCTGATGCTGCGAAAGACTGAGGGCAGGAGAAGGGAAGACAGAGGATGAGATGGTTGGATGGCATCACCAACTCCATGGACATGAGTTTGAGCAAGCTCCAGGAGTTATTGGTGGACAGGGAAGCCTGGTATGCTGCAATCCATGGGGTCGCAAAGAGTTGGACACAACTGAGCAACTGAACTGAACTGAAGACAGTTCACTGATTTCCCCATCTGCACAGTGATGTCCCCATTGATGTCCCTCAACATTTATGTGCAGCCTGCAGGGCACACAGCGGTCCTAGACTGCCAGTGAGCGGAATCATTTAGTTTAAAACCTGACTTAAAACACCCAGTGGGACTTCCCTGGTGGTCCAGAGGCTAAGACTCTAAGCTCTCAATGAAGGGGGCCCAGGTTCTATCACTGGTCAGGGAAATAGATCCTGCATGTCACAATGAATATCCCACATATTGCAACTAAGACCTGGTGCAGTCAAATAAATAAATTAATTAATCAAACAAAAGCACTCAGCAATTATGACAGGACTCAGAAAACAGCAGGTCTCTGTAAGTATTCTCTGAATCATTTATTTTTGGCTCTTTTTTTTTTTCTTATCTTTTATTCTTAACCATGTGTAGCTGGGTTGAGGTTGACAGAAAATTGAGCACTACTCTAGGTAAGAACCAATGATGAGAAAAATAAAATTAGAAAGTTACAGGGAAATCAATGCTTACTTTCTTCCTAACACAAACCCAATATGATAAGAATTCTTCGTCATAAAACACCAGACAAATATTACCCACTGACTTTCAAATTATGGGAAGTAAATGTCAATTCTTTATTACAGTAATCAAGAGGGAGATTTACCTTCAACACCGTTCTTTTTTATTTGGATTTTATTACTTTGAGAAATTCTGCAGCATAAGGCCTAGCAACAAATTCAGTAAATACACAGGAAATTTTTTAAGGGTGCTCAGTTAATTCAAGCACAGACAAATTCTCAACATAAAGCATAAGATTTTTCTTGTAACAGCAGAAGAAATGGATAGGAAGTAGTTGGATGGATAAGAAGGATCCAGTGGGACACAGAGGAAAATGAGAACAGCTTTCTCAATCCACTTGCAAAATATCCATAACTTCTCAGCTTAAAGTCCATTACGATGAAATCCACCATGATTTTTTAAATGCACGTGAGTAAAGATGGAATGTAATCTTTAAAGAATCCACATGGTCAGGGATAAAATAGAGTAAGTATTTCATTTCACGATTTTTTTCCCTTCTCCAAATGTCCCATAAATCAGTGGACCTGCAAACACACACAAACTTTAATTTTCCTTTGCCTGCTGTAATACTAGTTATTCAGAGTTCGACAATAAATATTTGTTAACAATTAACTAAACAGTTATTAGAGTACCGTCAGATACCAGACTGCATGGGTAGGTCAGGGTTATCTAGGGAGAAAATGCATCCGATAGGGAAATACATTTCTTCCATCAAACAAAATCCAGGAGCTTCTAACAGCAGAAAGAGAGTTAATGCCTGAAAGTCAAAGCAGAAATTAAAAGCAAAGAATCCAGGAGTCAAACAAGAAAACAGGCCAAGTCAAAAGCCTGGAGACTCGCTACGGCAGCAGGTACCTAGTTGGGAGCCGGAGGGCTGGGCCAGAAGTCTGCGTTGGTGTGTCAGGAGGAGCTGTTTCTCAGAAGGTCACATGCACAGCTATCAGATGAGGCACTCCCACTGATGATATGCAAGTGACCTGGAAGACTTTGTGCAAGATACCTATCTTAAAACTGCAGTGGAGCCCAGCCTCTAACAGTATCCCGATCAATGGCATTAAAGTGAAATCTATCACGCTTCCAGACCATCATGACAGTTTTCCTCTATTTGGAGAATCAGTCCTCTCTACAGACTACAAAGCTTTTTCTATAAGGCACCAAAAGGCAAACAGGTCACACAGCATAGACTCCTGGGGGAAGCTGTGTACCCTTTCCCTTCCTTGCCTGCCTGCAAACAATACAAACCTTTCTGAGCAAATGAAAGTGAACTTTGAAACTAGCAAAACATTTCAGGCACCCTGCCACAGATACCCTCCAAGCAACTGCAGGCCGTCTGCCACCCTGTATAACTTGAAATTTCTTGCCACGTACTGGACCTGTGGCTAAATGAGCCCAGCAGAGAATTACAGCTTTGATGCTTTGATGTGAAAAATCACTAACAGATCTTGATCGAAGGATGAGAAAAAACTGGTAAATTTTCAGTACGATGGTCCATGTGGGGCCTCACTGAAACCAATATTATCCTCATTTAGCATCTAAACTGTATTTTTTTCCATTAACTTAAAAAAGCTCTACTATAATCTTTCCTGTGATTTACCAAGTAATGTTCAAGGGATCTTATATGCGTACACTTTTTTAAAATTTTTTCATTATATATTTTTATTTTGGGGTCTCCGCTGCTGTGTGGGCTTTTCTCCTGTTTCAGTGAATGGGGTTCCTCTCTAGTTGCAGCACTTGGCCTCAATTGCAGTGGCTTCTCTTTTTGGGGGCCACAGGCTCTAGGGCTCACAGGCTTCAGTAGTTGGGTACACAGGCTTAGTTGCTCGGAGGCACGTGGGATCTTCCCAGATCAGGGATAGAACCCGTGTCTTCTGTATTGGCAGGCAGATTCTTTACCACTGAGTCACCAGGGAAGTCCTTTCATGCATACACTTTTAAAGACTTAGAACAGCTCCACTATCTCCATTTTGCAAAACAGGAAACTAAGACTCAGGATACAACATAGCTGGGATTCAACCATGCAATTCCAAGTCCAGATCCTTTCTGATAACTCTAACATGTTCCACAAATTACACAGAACATGGGCTATTCTAAAAATAATCCTGGGATTCACCATCACTATGAAAATAAGTTATCAGGGTGTGAAAATGAAATAAAATAGTGAAGGCACCTAAATAATTACCAGTCTCAGCTCAGATTGGGATGATGACAGCTTCCACAGCTGAAGGAGAATGAGAAAACACAGAACCAAAGTCCAAAGACGCAAACTTCTGTCCCAGAGACCCAGAAATCAGGTTTGTCTTTTAGGTTGGAAGTTAAGCATCTTAAAACTCAAAATTCAAGTAAGTCATTCAAAATCTGCCATTTTGCATTAATTTCCTTTGAAATCAGTAGAGGTTTAAAAGTCAGAGATCCAAACACCATGGGGGTGAGGCGGGGGTGGGGGGGGGGGGGGAACAACGTATAAAAAGGCAATTCATTGAAGAATTTCTCCAAAGAGCCAAAAAATATATGCAGAGTTCAATTTCACACACAAACAAACACACACAATGCAAGTCCAAACAAATATATACTAGTTTTCATCTCTCTCCCTTTTGTAAATGACAGTTTAATAGTAAAAGCATATTTGCCACAGAAATTACCCAAATGAACTAAATTATATGTACACAGGTCATTATTGTTAATATTTTTTAAATGGGATACACTATGGCCAGATGGTTTCAACTTCAGTTTAAAAAGAAAAACTGTGCTTGTGGGAATTTAGACCTAAAAGTATACATTTGTATAATCACAAAAAAACAGTTGTGGCAGGACAAACAAAACATAACAATGATATGGAGGGAGAGAGGAATTGGAAATTTGCCACTCTATATAATTTCAATTCTGCATTGAATTTTTTAAGAAGGGACATGATTATTTAAATATATCACTAAAAATGAGATTTAGGATCAAAAATGTACTTCAATATAGAAAGTGAGAAAGTAAAAGTCACTCAATTGTATCCAAGTCTTTGTGACCCCATGGACTATAGCCTGCCAGGCTCCTCTGTCCATGGGTTTCTCCAGGCAAGAACACTGGAGAGGGTTGCCATTTCCTTCTCCAGAGGATCTTCCCTACCCAGGGAGCAAACCCAGGTCTCCTGCTGCCTGCAGGCAAATTCTTTACCATCTGCCAATGCTTCATTAACTTGAGGGTAACCCCACAGAGAGGGCCACACTAATTCCCATCCAGCTCACAATCCAAGTTTCAATACTTTCTGGTTTAGACAGAAAGTTTCTAAGCTGTGTTCCTTTAGCCCTGGACTAAAATTTCACTTTGTCACAATGGTAGGACTGGGCTGTGACTCATCTTCCTCTGCCAAACAATGAGAGTTCTAGTTCAGTGGGAAAAAACTACTTGAGCTGCCAGTTCATTGAACTGTTCAAATCAAGGTCAAAATATTGGGGCCAGGGGGAGGGAGTCACCAAGCCCAAATCCCACCTAATTCTCACACCAGTCTATCAGTGGCCTTCGAACCAAATCCTAAATTTGCCAACAATTAGAGAGGAAACACCTGGTACCCTCTAACTAGGGTCAAAGAACTGTAGTGAAACATGAAACCAGGACCCGTGTCATAATCATGCCTTTCAAGTAATGCCAAGGAAAACCACAACTAAAAAGATGACAGAGTGCACAGCATCAGCTTAAATACATTTTAAGTACCATTTTAAGCTTAAATACATTGTAAGTGCCATACCAACACACAATATTTGATTTTCCATTCCTATACTATAGATAGCAGGCAAAGTTTATTATCAACTGACTATATTTTTATAATTTTTACAGAACTTACTATTCCTTTTATTTACCTGGAACTGTTATTATAGCTTGCAAGGAGCTTTAGAACATGTTACCTAATTATTTATGACCAAAATTACCTGGGGGATGCTACTGATTGGGGACCCGTCTCAGAAGTTCAGTGACTTACACATGGATGGCACAGGCAACCGAGACCCGGGTCCCCTTCCTCAAACAACTCATTACCATGTTAATTACACTTCTCATTTCCCCCCCAAAATTCTTCAGTTCCAAACAACTCACTCCATCTACCCTTCACCCAAATGAACGATTAATTTCTCTCAAGCCTCAGCAAATTACATTCCACCTGCTCTCCCTAACCACTAACTCATTTTCTTTATAAACATTAAGATCAGCTAAAATTTCACAAGCCCTGAGAAGCTGCCTCAGACAAACCTCCCTGCACTCTGACCACTAAATACTCATACAGTCTTTATATTGATACAATGGGTGGGTCAGGCAGCCACTAATTCCCGGCAAAGATAATCACACCTCTTCCTTTCAAACTAAGCCTGGCGCCCAGAACCTCTGGGGCAACCTCCCTGTAGCGTCCACAACGGGCCCCACCCTCCACATTCAGACATAGGCACCTCCGCCCCTGATGAAATCCTTATTCCGAAGTTCTCCACTTGCCTTGCTTCATGAAGACACTACCATCTAGGAGTTCTGTCTCTTAAGAGTGGTCTGTTCAGTGCACCCCGAGCTGGCCTATTCCCCCGTGAGCTCTTCCAAGAGCTTCTTCCCAATGACAGCCATCTTCAGACAGACGAGAGTCTCATGGAACACACTCCTCTCCATCAGCTCAAACCAGAAACCAGGAGGTCTGGTCCTCACACAGCCTCCTCCAGCTCAGAGGAATTTGTTCATCCATCCAATCCGGAAGCAGAACCTGAGACTCCCCTGCTGACAGGCATGGGCTGAGTGTGGAAGGACAGCATAAGCTTCCTTCTTGCCCTTCTTCTGGAGCTTTCAGTCTAACAGGGAACCGTAACACTCCCGCATACGCTTCCATCTTGAATCCCCGTCAGAATCACTTGGACAGCTTTTGAACAGTTACAGAGTCAAGGCCTCAGTCTAATTATATCTAGATTCCAGGTGTGGGACGCTCCAGCACGCTGGTGACTCTAATGTGCATCCAAGGTTGGGGACATGTGAACCCATTCATCTAAAAAGGAAGCGACTGACACAGAGTTCTGTCAGCCTGAAGAGAAAGAGGAAGGATGGCAAGAAGAGCGAGGCCTCCCAGAAGTGGCTTCCTGAGCAGACCTAAATCATCAGTGCGTTGGTAGATGCCTACAACTCCAATAATTTTTTTATTTCACACCTTCAAGTCTTTTCTTTTTAAACTTACTCTCCTTCAATTAGATTATTTGCTAACATTTGGGCATTTGTGTACACAGACAACAAGATTAAGAAAAGGAAGTATTTTAAATATTTTAAAATGTAATGATTCTATACCAGAGATAGATAGATACAGATAATCAGATTTCAACTTACTGAGAGGCAAACACACTAAATTAGAGTTCCACATTTTAGAAGACAACACAGGGCAAAAGGATGGGCATTTTCAAGAATAACACTGAAAGGCTTACTTTCAACAAACATATATTTCAATTTATTCCATTTTATTACTTGTTTTGTTACTCCCTTTAGATTCTGCAAAAGTCATTTGAAACCTCAACCCCAGTAACGTCAACAGTTTAATGCAAAACACTTACAGTTTCACTCTTTCCACCTTACTTGAGGTCTGTAAATAAAGGATTCACCCCAAAGTTTAATCTATTATGGAGACTGCTTGAAGATCAAAAATAGCCACATATTGCAATGGAGTATGCCATCCATAAACATGCACTTTTTTATACCTTTATTTACAACAAAATCACTAAAGAGAGCTATCCTGTATATATAAGAAAATAGTAAATTAATAACAGCCAATAAGAAAAGCACCTAGGCCCTTACAAATCATATACACACTAATATTCTATTTTTATTAAAATAATGTCCCCTAAAATATATATTTTTTAAAAATGCTTTCTACTGTCCTTAAGCCTTTGGACTGATCACAGGGTAGGAAAAAATGCTATCTGAATGAATGAGAATTCATATTTAAAGCTGAAGTCTACCCGTATAAAGTTTGCTTATTATTTAAAAGTTTATTTGAAATTTTTCTTCTAATTACCTTCCTATTTCTGAGACCCTTGGAAGCAAGACATTACCGTGCAGACTAGCAGACAATGAAGATTATTCATGCTGGGAAAAGGAAGAGAATTAAGTGAAAGTCAAGAGATATATTTGAAAGGCTACAAGCTGCAATGCTGCTCTTGTACCTGAAGTTTAAATTCAGGTTTCTGACAGATATTTTAATTTTCTGTTGAGACCACACGGTTCTTTAAATAAGAGAGAAAAGTAACAGCCAACAAAGTGAATTATAGCATGCTGATCTCTTATTACACTTGACCAAGAAGCCAAATTTGCTAAGAAAACATGGGCTGCTCCAATCATTCTAGTTGAGAATTCACTCCAGGGAGAGGATGCCTACCAGCATTTACCACCACATTCACATGGAGTTAGGAGGGAAAACTTAAGAGGGAAAGAGTAATTCCAAAAGAAAGAAAACTATTTTTCAAAAAATTCTAACCAGTCTAAAAGTTGTTCCATACTAACAACATTCAAGCATGATATGTAAGGTCAAATATTACACATCACTTGAGTTTGTTTGTTTTTTTCCTCAGAAAGCTTATTTGACCAGAACATGAATATATAGATTAAACAAGATATGGACATCAGAACCAATCAGAAAAACTAGGTCCCCCTGAAAGTAAACTCCAGCGGCAGAAAAGTGCATGACCACATCTAACATGAAGTTCTGTGTCTGAGTTCTTCTGTACAAGACTGCCTAAACACAAAACCCCTTCATTTACAATCCGCCCAAAAGTACAATGTCTGATTCTCCCCTTAATCAGCTCTGAACCACTTTTAAAAGTAAAATACATTTTTAGTCAGCACAGTAAATCAAGTACAATCAACACTATCACTACACAACAGCAGAAAGGAAACTTTCTCTATAGGACAGAAAATAGTCAACACATAATAAGCTAGTCTGAAAATAATGAAGCACATTTGTCACAACAAATACATGCTTCCTTGTGTACTTTTTTTCTAAGAAGCCAAGAACTGGAAAATCATCGCATTCTGAGGAAAAGATGAAACCCCACAAAGCTGGTCCCGACTCCTCAGACTCCACACCAGATGCGACATCGGGAGGAACACGCCCGGTCGGCCCTGCCTCCAGACGCTCTACTATGTTAACACACTGGCTTCAGTAAGTGACTGAGCCCTGTCTTTGCTGACATCCTCTTTCCAAAACCTCACGGGGGGGAGGGCAGGGAGTCAGGCAAGCTGACAGACTTACCTGGTAAATGCTTGCCAGACGGGCGAGCTACGCGTCCTAGCACATCGAGTCTGTACTTTTTCCAGCGAAACGCGGTGGCCACCGGGCCGCTCATCACCTACATTTGCTTAAGTGACGAGGAAAAAGATGCAGAGGAAGTGGATTTTAACAAAAGCAGCCTGCGAACTGCACACTGGGATGTCCTGTTTCAGGGTGGCTTTTATTTTTCCCATGAGAGGATCTGACTAAAACCTAACTGAATCTCCTCTAAATACCAGACAGGATGTTACACTTCGCAGTTTGTGAAAACTCCTTAGGTCATTTTCTGTCACTGTTCTTTTAATTGTCACAACTGAGGGCCTTTGACTGTTTCTGATTCACTACAAAGAGATTATAACTTTGCTTCCTGTTTTTGACAGCCTCAGCTGATAAGGACACCTCCACCCACCTCCTTACCCACATGTATATAAATAGAGGCGTTTGCCCTGGGTATGCAACTGGGCTGAAGAGTTTGGTTATATATTAACTCTACTTCAAAGCATAAATTGAGCTTTTATTTCACTTCAATATGCATATACACCTTGGGAAAAATGGAACTCAAAAGAATTTCTTCTTAATTCCTTAGAGATTGCTATTATGGAAAAAAATACCTTCAACCATACAGAATCACAAGATCAGAGGTAACAGTTTTGACTCATATTTTCCAGCCTGTTCTATCTTATGTATTTGCCTCGCTCTTTTATTATCACTTAACACAGATGTTAGGTGGCTCAGTGGTAAAGAATCAATGCAGGAGTCACAGTTTCAATCCCTGCGTCGGGAAGATCCCAGGGAGAAGAAAACGCCACCCCTCTCTACTATACTTGCCCAGAAAATCCCATGGACAGAGGAGCCTGATGGGCTACAGTCCATGGGGTTGCGAAAGAGCTGGACAGGACTTAGCAACGCAACAACAACATACAGATGTCATCCACACACATACAACAGCAAGGAAATTCATGGCCCATAGTGCCTCATGGGCTTCTTTATTCCTGTGTAACTCTTTTTTCCTCTCCTGCTTTGAAACAGAAACTTTCGACTTATAAGCAAAGATTTTCATAATTTAGGTTCTCTTGTCAGGATACACAGAGACTGAAATCAGAAGACATCTCTCTTCCTGCTACTGGCTGAGGTACAGTCAGTCCCCACTCTCCTCTTCCTTATCTCTGTATTTTCTAAGACTAGAAACCATATGCCTGGCAAAACACCCTCTCTAAGCCTCAATATCCAAATCTGTAAACTGAGAGTAGAGACCTCACCTGTCTCGTGGGATTATGGTGAGGAGAGAAAGAGAGAAAAGCACAATGCTATGGATTAGGTCACATGGTCAAAGCCTGATTTTTTTTTTTTTGGTAACAGCTTTATTGAGATATAATGCACATAGCATGCAATTAACACATTTAAAGTACATAATCCAGTGGTTATTAGTATATTCACAGAGTTACGCATCCATCACACAATCAATTTTGGAACATTTTTCATCACCCCAAAAAGCACTCATTCTCCATCCTCTCTCTGCAACCCCCCACCCCAGTTCTATTGAACCATGAAAATCTAATTTCAATCACTATAGATTTGCCTCTCCTGAGCATTTCATATAAATGAAATCATAGAATATGCAGTCCTTTATGACTGACTTGTTTTACTTAGCATAATGTTTTCAAAGTTTCATTCATGCTGTAATATGTCAGCATATCATTTTGTTTTACAGCTGAATATTCTTTCTTGTATGAATATCCTACAGTTTATTGATTCACTTTTCAATTGGCGAACATTTGGGTTGTCTTTACCTTTCAGCTAACATGAATAATGCTGCTATAAGCATTCAGGTAAAAATTATTATATCAACATAAGTTTTCATTTCTATTGAGTATAAATACCCAGAAGTAGCATTGCTTGATCATATAATAGGAATTCTACGGTTAACCTTTGTAAGAACTGCCAGACAGTTTTCCAAAGTGGCTGCACCATCTTCCATTCCCTCACTAGCAGTACATGAAGGAATAGGAGATTAAAAAACAGTGGATAAAATCAGTGAAACCAAAAGTTGATGCTTTGAAAGGATTTTTTAGCTACATTGGCCAAGAAAAAAGAGAAAATACTCAAATTGCTAGCATCAAAAATAAAAGAAGAGAGATTACAAATGACATTTTAAAAAGTACAGGGACTATAAAGAAATTTTTGTATACTCAATATCTTATAATAACCTATACTGGAGAAGAACTTGGAAAAGAATATGTGTTTGTGTGTACATAGCTGAATTACTTGGCTGTACATTTGAAACTAATGCAACATTGTAAATCAACTTTACTTCAATAAAAAAATAATCTAGAAAAAAAAAATTCTCTCCATCGTCACCAACACCTATTGTTATTTAGTTTTTGGTTTTTTTGTTTTGTTTTTTTTATTATAGCCATCCTAGTGGGTGTGAAGTGATATATCATCATGGCTTGATATACATTTCCCTGATGGTTGTCAAAGCCCAAATACAAAAATGTATTTCAACATTTTAATCTGGTATAACACACCAGCTAAATACTGCTGGTGTTCAGATTATATCTCTAAGCAAGAGGCTGCTAAAGCAGTTGGTTTATCTTCTCCTACCCACGGGCTGCTTATGAAAACTTACAAGAAAATTAAATTCTAAATCAGTTGTTTCCACATGTCTTTCTATATTTGTCTTCTCCCTAAATAGAAACAGTCTCAATTAAAACAGCCTTTTATAAGTGAATAACCATAATTATTTATAGGAAGAAATTTTAGACAAGATTTAAGATTAAGGTTATTACAAAATTTTAAGGATGCCAAGAGGAACCAGTCAGGATTCTAGACACTACCAATATTTTCCCCTTTTCTCTAAAACATGTGATATTAAGAGGATAGTAATCATTCTAACTCAAAGGGCTTATCCAATAAAATTCAAAGAGATTATCTAATCCAAAATTCAAAAAATATAATCCAATCTAACTTGAGGGATTATCATATTTTCTAATTTGAAGTGTTTATCTAATCTAACTCAATCTCAAAGAGATATTCATTTTTTTCAGATTTCTGGTGTTTGAAAAAATTCATGTACAATGAAGTGAATTATTTTATTCCTAAAACATGCTATTTTAAATTATTTTTAATGCCTTAAAAAATTAAAAAGAATAAAGTCTACATAAAACACAAGAAGGAAAATGCGAAAAGGCTACAAGCTTTAAAAAAATAACAACTTTTTCCCCTGTTTTTCAATATAAGGCCTCAAGCCCCACAAGATGTATTAATAATATGATTCATTCATCTTCTAAGAAATTTTCCATGTCCCAAGGCTGCACTATGTAATCCATTGTTTTCGTTATTTCTTGGCATACAGCTGACTATGAAACTGACCGCTGAACTTTCCTATGTCAAATAGAACTTTCCATTGTGGGAAATTTCTAAAACAGTCATATTAAGCTAAGTGGAAATGTCATCAGAGTTCAGGAGCAAGTATGGCTTATATCACCCAGTACAATTTCTAAACCAGATTTTACACAGGAAAGGCAAACCATTGAACGAAAACAAGTACAAAGGCTACTTTGGAGTTTCTGTAAATACTTGGTGAAGAAAATCAGAAGCAACAATCAGTTTATCAAGGTTATCTGAAAGTTCTTCCAAAAAAAAGTCTAAAAGAAGGGCACTTTTACAAACTGTTCTGTAACGTCTACCCACTGACCCTTTCTTCTGCTAGATTACACAGTGTCCTCATTTCTAGTTCTCATGAAATCAATAGACCATTTATGTCCCAAGTATCTATCTAGGGTACGCACTTTCTTATTCAATCTGGTGTTGACAGCAGTAATCAAATTTTGTACATACCACTAGCTCTATTATAGCTCAGTGGCTACTGGCTGCCAGCCTAGGCCTGCTCTCACCCAAAAGGAGGGAGGAGAGCAGACTGCAGAGAGAATTACAGAACGCATCAGCTGAAACCACAGAAGGTGGTGTGGAAGTGAGACAGTGAAGCTGAGGCCTTCAAGACAAACCCTCCTCCCACCACAGAGACCCATGCTGGGCCCATCAGCACAGCCAAGCCCAAGTCACCCAACCTTGACCATTAAAGGCATTTTCTTCATTCTCTCTGTAATCTGCAAACCTCTGGGTTTTGAACATCTTATTACAACTTTCCGTGCAAACCAATGAACCTACACCTAAGCCTGCAGAGCAGCAGACAAAAGCCAGAAATAAACCACACCCTCCAACACAAGGGAGATGAAAAGTGAGGGAACGCAAGTGACAACACTTCCATGAACTGTCCAGACACAATTGGTTTCATGTTGTAACTCTTCTGTATGCACGTAAGCTAGGATCAAGGCTTTATCTTGGATCAAACATTTTTCAATTAATCTTCTTCTGCGAAAACAAGGCCAGCTTTTAAAAAAAAAGAAAAAGAAAAAATTGAGGCGGGATAGAAACCTGGAAGTCTACTTAACCTGCATTTTTAGAGTTAAAATCTCTAAGAAAACCATACTCCTGCCAACAGATATTCTCTGCTTAAAGGGAGCATGGATGATACCACGTCTTGCTATCTAAGGTTGGCTAAAGCAACTATTTCCTCATTTTTAATAACTTGAAATAATTTTAGACTTACCCAAAAAGTTGTAAAAAATTGTACAGGGTTTTCATAGTCCCTTCATTCAGCTTCCCCAAATGTTACCATCTTACAGAACCAGAGCAGTTCTGTCAAAACCAGAAAATCAGCACTGATGCAATACAATGAACTACTCCACAGATCTTATTTAAATGTCTCCAGTGCTTCCCTTTCTCTGTTTCATGATTGAACCCCAGGGCCTGCACACAAGCAACACTTCATAAATACATCCTTTCATTCACTCTCTAATGAATGTTTCTGATCCCCCACCAAAAGTCCTATTTTCTTTCATGTTGACGAGGTAGTTGCATTATTAACCATTGAGTGTTCCAGGCTAGAGATGCTTATTTCCTCCACCATTCTCTTCACAGCTAATCTGAGAGTCTTATCAGCCTCATCTTGTAAACACAGGTCAAACTGAGTTTCTCAATTCCTTGTCCAGAACCCTTAGAACATAGTGAAGTGAAGTGAAGTCACTCAGTCGTGTCCGACTCTCTGTGAACCCACAGCCTGTAGCCCACCAGGCTCCTCTGTCCATGGGATTCTCCAGGCAAGAGTACTGGAGTGGGTTGCCATTCTCTTCTCCAGGGGAATCTTCCCAACCCAGGGATCGAACCCGGGTCTCCTGCATTGAAGGCAGACGCTTTACCATCTGAGGCACCAGGGAAGCCCTTAGAACATAGAGGAGCTGCCAAATCAGAGCTTTTCCCACTTGAGAAAAGTTACATAGGCTCTGCATTCCGCTGGAGGAGCTAGTGGTAAAGAACCTGCCTGCCAATGCAGGAGACATAAGAGACACGGGTTCCATCCCCGGGTCAGGAAGATCCCCTGGAGAAGGAAATGGCAACCCACTTCAGTAATCATACCTGGAGAATCCCATGAACAGGGGAACCTGGAAGGCGACAGCCCATAGGATCGCACAGAGTCAGACACGACTGAATTGACTTAGCACAGCACACAAAACAGAAACGGCGAGATGTAGGGTAATTTCCCCCAATCAAATACACTAATACTTCTGCAGTAAATATGTGTGTTTTAGGAGGTAAGTGGGATAAGGAAAGATTTTAAAAGCATCCCAACACTTCTGGTCAAATTTTGCCCAAAAAATGAGCTCAGGTCAAGCTCAGGTTTTACTATCAAGTGAATTACAAAAACCTTTTCTTTTTCAGAGTTCTTTTAGCTATTATAACTGCAAATGAGAGTGTGGACCTCTACCAGTGAAATCTGTGGCTTCATGTGTCGCCCACCCACCTTCACACCACATCCTCTTTCACCTCCAGTGTTACCTCTGCCTCCAGGCTCTCTTCACTCCAATTAACCCTCCCACAGAGTCTCCAGGGTGACCTTTGTAAATTACTTGCAGCTCTCTAGCTTCAAAAATCCTTCAAGATTTCCCATGCAAAAAAAAAAAAAAAGGAGGTTGGAGTCTAATCTCCTGAGGTATATTTTACAAGGCTCAGTGGCACCCCACCCCAGTACTCTTGCCTGGAAAATCCCATGGATGAAGGAGCCTGGTAGGCTGCAGTCCATGGGGTCGCTAAGAGTCGGACACGACTGAGCGAATTCACTTTCACTTTTCACTTTCATGCACTGGAGAAGGAAATGGCAACCCACTCCAGTGTTCTTGCCTGGAGAATCCCAGGGACGGGGAGCCTGGTGGGCTGCCGTCTATGGTGTCGCACAGAGTCGGACACAACTGAAGCGACTTAGCAGCAGCCACCATCTAAGCCAACCCTCTAGACTATAACAGTGCTACACCCAAGAAGAAAACAGAAGGGAAAAAGGTGTAATCTCTGTCCTCAAGATGCTGCCAATCTAATTCAGTCTCTTGAATATTTTTATCAAACTGAAAATATAGAATGTAGCTTCTCCAACCATCAAAGGAATATGGGAATTTTTTTTTAACTCATTCTTTTCTAGCTAGGAAATTCTACCTTAGTTCTTGATCACATTAAAGATTACTAATACAATCCCATATGTTGACATGATAAGGATTTTTCACATGATTTTAACAACACATGTCTAAAAATACTTGCTATGCTACTGTTCCAAATACAAAGGGTAAAAGCCAGAAAAACTTTTCTGAAAACAAGCAAACCCAAAAAAGCAACGTCAAAGATGGTATTTAATGGGCTGAGTGAGTTCTCATGAGATTGTTTTTCCAAAGCACAAAGATATAAATAAAAGCTGAAACCATGTCTTGTTTCCATATTAGTATATTAATGGAAGTGAATGACATTATAACCAGCAAAATCATGTTAGAGAGAGCTAAACAAAAATCCCCACCACCAAAGAGCTCAGAATTTATCCCCAACCACATAGAGACTTATCTCTGATGCAGACACCAAAGAAAGAGGAAAGAAATCACATTTTAAGTATTTTGGTTTTATTTTCCAATGTGCAAATAGTCAGACACACAGAATGGTAAAAGTTTCTAGATACTGTATTTGAAAATAAAATTATAACCTTTCTTACAATTATCTCAGGAAAAGTGCACAAAAGCAGTGAGAGTAAGAGATAAAGAATAGTACCACTGAATCCCATAATGATGAGGGTAGAGAGAAGTGGTCGGTATATACCTGCTTCTCCCTACACCAAGAGAGGGGAAGAGGGTTCCCTCCCAGGGCTGTCTTCGTCTCACAGCAGACTGTGTGTGTGACTGTGTGTATGCACACATGGCAGGATTTTCACTGGCAGTGTTAAGTTACTTCCAAACAGAAGTGACAACTGCTATGATCCGACCGAGGTGAGGCATATGTGGCTGACAGCAGTCATGGTAGAACAGGCCAACACTGCATGGACATCGAGTGACGCCACCACTCTGTAAAAGCCAGGATCCAATCTGCCAGGGCCCTGGGAGAATCCTGTAGTGCCTGCTGCTTAAGACAGGGATTCCTGGGACAGCCACTCACGTGGCAAACACCTCACTCCAGCAGAAGGAAGGAAGGTTATCACCAGGGTTCCTTAGGGAGCAGGAACAGGTATTTAAGGAGACGTGAAAAGAGATGAATAAAACCCAGATGCTTTAAAAGAGGACTTGTAAAACATTACCAAACAAGAAAGAGGAAGGGAGTAATTTTCCTGAATTTTCTACATGTTCTATCAATCAGGTAAAAAATACACACTGTCATTTTTCATTTACCTTTGTATTGTCATCCTTTAGCATGGAGCCTGAAATGTTGTAAGGACTTAGTAAAAGGGCATTTACTGAAAGAAGAGACACAAGCTGATGTGGAAGACACCAGAACAAAAGTAAGAATGAACCAGGACAGTGAGAGGAACCCTGGGCATCTCTCACACCCACAAAGCTTCCACAACAAGGCCATCTGATGCAGAATGGAGGTACCACAGTCTATGACATGAGCAAAATCAAAAATAGCAGTTCTGGGGAAGACTCTGCTCTGGGGCAGACCACAGCATTGCAGAAAGGGATCAGGGAACTGTGACCAAGTGAGAAGGGTGCTTTCAGGAATGTAAAAAAGGATACATTTGGAAATAAAAGTGCTGTAAAGATAGAGGCAATATCATCGGCAACCTGCTGGGTGGAGCAAAGATCAGCCAGTGAGTTTTCTTGAAGTACATCTGATTGTGAGGAAAACTTCTCCAGGTTCTAGAAGGTTCCAGAACCCTCAAGCTTCATGGAAAAGTATAAAAAAAAGAAGCATGGGGATTATTCTTCATTGTTAGCTGTAAAAACATCTGGTGGGAGAGGTGACTTAAGTATCCTGGTGACTTAAAAAACAGTCACAACCTAAAAGTTGAGAGTTGTTATATTTGGCGGGAATTTTTGGACTTCAAGGCCAGGAGACAGCATCTCAAGTGACCCTGAGAGAACTGCTCCGAGGATACAGGGGAAGGAGTCAGGTTATATAGATACTTGCAACAAAGGGCAGGTAGTCTGAAGAACAAAAGTATTTTTGTGAATTAAAGAAAACCAGATTATCTCTAGTTAAGGAATTTAGTGCTTTTCTATGTATGGGAAGAGTCTGGGCTCACTGAAATCATTCCTTTCATATGCATCTCAGCTACCTGGGGCCAGTATCCCACGTTTTTGTTTTTTTTTTTTTTTCTCAGTGCTCACCAGAGGGAATGGCTGCTGGATCACAGGTATTCTTCTCCTTCTTAGTGGCCTTGAGGGCTGGAATCACTGATGACTGTGACATCCCAGTTTATTGACACATCAGGAAATACTCCATTTCTCACTCTCATAGGGCACAACACCCTATGAAGCTGGACATGTCACTCACAACACTTTTTCCTTTGGTCACCTGCAGTGACAATCTCAATTCAGTGTTTCCTGTGGAGCTCTTAGGCCCTTATGCAAATCTGAAGCTGTTGGCCACTCATTAGACATGGGTATTAACTTGCATGAGTCATCTGTATATTCAGCCTGCAGCTGATACCACACAAAGATAGTCCTGCCTACTCACGGCACACCCACCCCACTCCCATGTGGGAATAATCACCTACTGAGGGCTGGGAGTGGGGAGAAAATGAAGGATCCAGGTAATGATGAGGCAGAACCAATGCCAAAGAACTGACCTTGGCTATTTTAAATCCATTTCAGGATTTCTAGGATGATGAAGCTGCCAAGAGATATCCAGGTGCATGATACGGCACTTCAGTCATGTCCAACTCTTTGTGACCCTATGGACTACAGCCTTCCAGGCTCCTCTGTCCAAGGGATTCTCCAGGCAAGAATACTGGAGAGGGTTGCCATTTCCTTCTCCAGGGGATCTTCCCGACCCAGGAATCGAACCTGGGTCTCTTGTGTCTCCTGCACTGGCCAGCAGATTCCTTCTTTACCACTAGCACCACCTGGGAAGTCCAATAACCAGGTGAGGAACAGAGAATGCAAGTAATGGTTGTCAGCCCAGAACTTATGAGCCATGGGACTTATAAAGAAGATCCCTGAGCCTGGGCCCATGGGAGTCGGTCAGCTAACTGATTTGTTGACTTAGCACCTACTCTGTTCCACGCGGTGCAGACGAGAACTAGTTCCCAGGGCAGGCAGTGAGGCAACTGGAGAGGGAATGTGTGGTGCCCACTGTCACTCCCTCAGGGATCAGCCCCAACACAGGCTGGGGCCTGCCAAAGGGGAAAGGACAGGGCAGGGGCTGCCACAGAAGGTGGGAGCGAACACGACAGAGGCAAGAAATGCACGAACAGCCTGTGATTAAAGCGTCTAAGGAGTGACAGAGAACAGGGAGGGTGGAGCTCGGAAACAATACCAGAAGGTTCAAAAGAGAAAACGGCGATCCATAAAGAAGAGGAGAAGAAAGCCAGGCCCCTATTCCAGGGCTGCCCCTGACAGGAAGCAAGTTCTTCCACAGTTTGCAGGTTGGAACCACTTATGTGCCACTTCACACAAAGTTCCACTTTCCATAAAATCTCTCTCCTCCAGAGAATGTTCATGAGTAAATCCATCTATCTATAAAAAGATTTTAAAATGCAGCCAATAGAACGAACCTGGTTTTAAACGAGGAACGTGACACTAAAAATAACTTCCCCGAGGCTGCCAATTCAGTAGAGGGTTGGAACGACCCATGTTTCTATTGGAACATCAGTCTGTAATTTGGTCAGTAAAAAGTGACCAATTTTAGGGACCTCTGAACTTCAGAGTCCTTTCACATTTCTTTTCATGGATGCCTGCAAAATTCTTACAGGTGAAGCTGTGTCAGTATCTCAGCCTCTCTTTGAAAAATGAGGTAACTAAGGTTTCATAACACCAAGTTAGTGTTACTCGTTCAGTTGTGTCCAACTCTTTGCGACCACATGGACTATATAGCCTGCCAGGCTCCTCTGCTCATGGGATTCGCGGGTCAAGAATACTGGAGTGGGTTGCCATTTCCTTCTCCATTCATGACACCAAATTCATGCCGTGGGTGTTCTGAACCTCAGAGCTAACTCCCTGCCCCCAAGTATTTCCTCCCATCCCATCGTGGGCCTTCGAGAAGCAGCTCACTGGCTGTCAACAGCACTGCCTGAACCATCATGAAGCCCAGAGGTCTCAAAGTTGTTTCTCTGAGGGTAAATAATACTATATAATACTTCCTCTCTTCCTCAAAGTCATAGCCAAAAACCATACGAAACCAAAAGGAAATGCATGTTCCTCAACAGCAATTAGGTCCCAGGTATCAGGTAGCCGGCTCCACCCCCATCACAGTCCCAAACTCTGGATTAAACACAAGCTGCAGAATTTGAGGCCAGTCAATCGAGGTGAGCATTTCTGCAAGAGAATTTCAAAAGGCCCCCCGACAATTCCACTCCCCAGGGCATTAAAACCATAGCCTCAAAGGAACAAGATGGTTACTCTTCATCTGAGTTACTAAACTGAGTCCCTCCTCGCCGGAAAGAGGGGGCAGGAAAAGGAAATGAAAGCAAGTGACTCGAGGTTCTGGATTTCGTATGCAAGATTAGCCAGCAACAGGTGCAGCGTTCCGGTGAAATTAAGCGTCTCCAAACGCCTCTTGTCTGCACCGCACAAAGGGCCCAGGCACAGAAACCCAACATTAGCAGCGCTGTCAGAAGTGCAAGCCATCATCATTTTCTAGCCAGTAGCAATTTTGGGAAAAAAAAAAAAATTACCAGGCAGACCACAAAATATTTCTCTGCTGACATAAGACTTCTTTCACATTATCCTCTCCTGAAACACTGTAAAATAATTTCAACGTTGGTAATCGTAAGTCATTTTTTAGTGTTTGGTGACCACCACAGTGCCTGGTACAGAGTACGTGGGCAGTAAACATTTACTGGATGAATGAATGAAACCAACAGGTAAATAAGACATTGCCTTCACAAAGAACGATAACCAAAATCTTACTTTCAAAATAGTATATAAATGTATTTTTCCCCATTTCTCCAAGAAGGGAACAAAAGGCTGGAATCAGAAGCCAGGGAAAGAGATATCAATAATGAAACATATCAGGAGGTGCCAATCACCCAGCCACTGACTAAAGCCGAGAAGCCCTGTCTGCCGCCCCTTGAGATTAACATATCTGCAAGGACACTCTCATTTGGAGGAGAACAAATGGGGAAAACAATCATAACCACTGAAGCAATTCACTTTAGGATTTTCCTTTCACTCAGAGTGCCATTTCACATAACAGTTTCCACCTGCCATCACTATAGAACTTACAAAATAAATGTTGCTGCATAATCTTCCAATATGATGAAAATAATCTGCTAATGATATGTCAGGGAAAATATCTTGTGCTATATGTGATGTGTATAAGAAAAATATGAGTGTGGGTAAAATAAACTGGAAATGAAGACATTTTACAGACTCTAAGAACTGAAGAAAAAGTGGAGGGAAATGGCAATGAAAGTGAGTCCACACATGGAAGCAACCCAGATGCCCATCAGCAGACGAATGGATGAGGAAGCTGTGGTACATATACACCATGGAATATTACTCAGCCATTAAAAAGAATTCATTTGAATCAGTTCTAATGAGATGGATGAAACTGGAGCCCATTATACAGAGCGAAGTAAGCCAGAAAGATAAAGACCATTACAGTATACTAACACATATATATGGACTTTAGAAAGATGGTAACGATGGCCTTATATGCAGAACAGAAAAAGAGACTCAGATGTATAGAACAGACTTGTGGACTCTGGGAGAAGGCGAGGGTGGGATGTTTCAAGAGAACAGCATTGAAACATGTATATTATCTAGGGTGAAACAGATAACCAGCCCAGGTTGGGTACATGAGACAAGTGCTCGGGCCTGGTGCACTGGGAAGACCCAGAGGGATCGGGTGGAGAGGGAGGTGGGAGGGGGGATTGGGATGGGGAATACATGTAAATCCATGGCTAATTCATTTCAATGTATAACAAAAACTACTGTAATGATGTAAAGTAATTAGCCTCCAACTAATAAAAATTAAAAAAAAATAAAATTAAATTAAAAAAAAAAAAAAGAAAGTGAGTCCACAGATGGGGAATGTTATATGAATACTGTATTAAATAAAAAGAATAATTATCAACATGAGAATATCACTGATTTACATAAGGGTTTAAATAATAATGATGATATTAATTATTAAAATAAGATTTCAGAGCACAGATAAGAATAAATCACCAAAATTATCAGGACAAGTCAGAGAACTAAGCAGTACAAATAGAAATGCATTATAATAAATAATTTTATAAAATGACTATAAAGAATGACTTGATTTAATGATGCAGTTCATTCAGCTTTCTTTAAATTCATAAATTTCTCTTGTTTATAACTTAAGCATTCTGAATAGAATTTATTCCACCCTTGCATATTCAATTTAAAGAATCCTTAGATTTTTTTTAATGTCACTCCTTCTAAGTTCCTGGAGAAGGACATGGCAACCCACTCCAGTATTCTTACCTGGAGAATCGCATGGACGGAGGAGCCTGGTGGGCTACAGTCCATGGGGTCGCAGAGAGTCGACAACGACTGAGCGACTTCACTCACTTCTAAGATCCAGAGTAAACTCCCACTTTCTTTTACCTCAAGGTAACACCAAAAGGTCTTGAACAAAATTCTTCACTGAGATACTAAGTGCCTAGGTAAGTATACCTCAAACTTCAAGGCATAAACTGGAATTACAAGACCATTAAGAATTTGATTGATGAACCTAGAGTCTATCATACAGAGTGAAGTAAGTCAGAAAGAGAAAAACAACCTCTTTCCCGGCTGGAACCATGGAGGGTGCAGAAGAGAAGAAGAAAAAAAAAAAAAAGAAGGTTCCTGCTGTGTGCCAGAAACCCTTAAGAAAAAGCGAAAGAATTTCGCAGAGCTTAAGATCAAGCGCCTGAGAAAGAAGTTTGCCCAAAAGATGCTTCGAAAGGCAAGGAGGAAGCTTATTTATGAAAAAGCTAAGCATTACCACAAGGAATACAGGCAGATGTACAGAACTGAAATTCGAATGGCTAGGATGGCACGAAAAGCTGGCAACTTCTATGTACCCGCGGAACCCAAATTGGCATTTGTCATCAGGATCAGAGGTATCAACGGTGTGAGCCCAAAGGTTCGAAAGGTGATGCAGCTCCTTCGCCTCAGGCAGATCTTCAATGGCACCTTTGTGAAGCTCAACAAGGCATCAGTTAACATGCTGAGAATTGTGGAGCCATACACTGCATGGGGGTACCCAAATCTGAAGTCTGTAAATGAATTGATTTACAAGCGTGGTTATGGCAAAATCAACAAAAAGCGAATTGCCCTGACAGACAACGCATTGATTCCTCGATCTCTTGGGAAATACGGAATCATCTGCATGGAGGATCTGATTCGTGAGATCTATACTGTTGGAAAACGTTTCAAAGAAGCAAACAACTTCCTGTGGCCCTTTAAATTGTCTTCTCCACGAGGTGGAATGAAGAAAAAGACCACCCATTTTGTAGAAGGTGGAGATGCTGGCAACAGGGAAGACCAGATCAACAGGCTTATTAGAAGGATGAACTAAGGTATCTACCAGGATTCTTTTTGTAATCTGGTCCGTTAATAAACAGTTGAAACAAAAAAAAAAAAGAGAGAAAAACAAATATCGTGTACTAACGCATATATATGGAATCTAGAAAGATGGTACTGATGAACCTATCTGCAGGGCAGCAGTGGAGACGCAGACATAGAGAACAGGCTTGTGGACACAAGGGGGGTGGGGAGAAGGTGGGATGAACTGAGAGAGTAGCATGCAAACGTACATCACCATGTGTAAAACAGACAGCCAGTGGGAATTTGTTGTATGACTCAGGGAGCGCAAACCGGGGCTCTGAGACAACCTAGAGGGGTGGGATGAGGTGGAAGGTGGGGGGACGTTCAAGAGGGAGGGGACATATGTATACCCATGGCTGATTCATATTCATGTATGGCAGAAACCAACATGATATTGTAAAGCAATCATCCTTCAATTAAAAATAAATAAGTTTTAAAATGTTTAAAAAATAAACAAAAGGACAATCAAATTAAAAAAAAAAAAAAAGAATGTCTTTGGTTTTCAAGTGAGGCCTTTTCATTCATTCCTTCATCCACTCATTCCCTCATCCACAAGGATCTATCACCCCTACGGGTCAAGCGTTGTGCAAAGCACTATGGACACACCAGTAAATACGAAATGCCCTGGTGGAAATGACAGTCTGGGGACCTCTCAGCAACAAAGTAAACAAGCAATCAGCATTGTGACAAGTAAGCTAAAGCAAGCAACCCGATGGATGGTAGGAATAACAGGACGAATCTACTGCAGACGGGTAGTCAGGACGAGCATCTCGGAAAAGGTGCAATTTAATCCATCGCCCAATTATAGTTAAAGGGGCTAGCCAAGAGCTGGGGAAGGGATCCAGGCAGAGGAAAGAGCCTGTACACAGGCTGTTTCCGGAGCTGCAAGCTGGCCACGGCTGAGGCGATTGGCAGCGACAGAGGAGGCTCATTAATAAATACAGAAACAGCATCTGACCACATAATTCACCCAACATGCCTATCCCCTGACACACACTTTCCCTTCCGCCTGGAACCCCTGCCTTCCACACTCTCCTCTGCCATCTCGCAGGTGCCTCCTCTGGGAAACATCCCCTGATTCTCCAAGGAAGAGTCAAAGTCCAGAAATGAATCCCTCCTAGTCTATGGCCCCACCACCCCAGGACTCGCCACTATCACACTCCTCAGCAGCTGGCACTGAGTCATTGTTCAAAAGCCACTAATGCAGGTCTTGCTTTATTTGTCTGTTTCTCAACAGCCTATCGTGGAATTCAGCACCAGCAGACATGCAATAAATGACAAGTGAGTCAGCGAACAAATCGAGAGAGGAATGGCCAGATGAAGCGAACACAGGATGGCCACTCATGCCAATTCATTACTCAGCCTTGGAGCTTTGGAATAGCACCACACCACGGTTTTAGCTGATTAACCCACTTATAGCCTGGGAGTTGGGGGGGAGGGCGCGTGTAGATTTCTATCCCCTTATGATTTCCACACAACAAACACTTTGGGACAAATCTCCTGGCATCACAGACAAGTGATGGATAATTTTCAGACTGTCATTAGATACAGACTCCAATCCATCCGTACCAACAAGCATGCGTGAAGTGCCAGGTTGGGTATTAGGCTCAAGGGCTGACAGCGGTTCTGTTCTGCCCTGGAAGGTCTACAGCACTAGCAAGGAGAGCAAATCCTGTTTCCAAAATACTGTAAACTAACTTCTTTCATAATATTTTTGCAAGAAAATGGTTTTCAAAAAATTCCAAGGTCAACCAAGAGACAAAATTATTTAGAATCTGTTGCTCAGTCATGTTTACACTAATTTTTGGCTTAATGAGTCCTGCCGAGGTTTCCTTTCTACAACCAACATGCAAAAGTTTCAGGGCCATTGTATGTTCTTTACCTGCCTGTGACCCTCCATCGTCCCAGTGTGTAGAAGCGGATGTCACTTCCATTTCCTGCCGGCTCAGCATGTCCTCCAAAGGTAGTTAAGGTTCACAAGCCAACCGTGCATGTTTCCTGAAGTCACAAAGATGTGTGCACCCCTCGGCTGGAGAGTGTGCTTTGCTGGAGTCAAATTTTAAAAGAGGGCCAAACAGTATGGGAATGGTGGGGAGAGGAGTCCCTCCCCAACTGGCCTGACCAGAATGGTTGCATTCCTGCCCCGTGCTCGGCCCAATCCCCTTCTGCTCCATCTGAGCCTCTGCCAGGCTGTGGAGCCTGTTGCCTTAAAACCCAGAAGAGTGAACAACACTTATTTGCCCAGGACTAGCCAGGTAAGGAAGGTGTGTATCTTTACAAACATGAAGGAAGGAGCATAGCGCCTCCTCAATTCTCTTTAGGTTTTTCTTACATTTGTGCCAAATGAAAATGTGGGTGAAAATAACGTTTAGGAATTAAAGGATTAAAAATGTGAAGGGTCCAGCTCTCTCAAGAAAGCTGGTTCTCATAAATTTTATAATCAATTTTTCAACCTATATACTCCAAATGAATTTCTAAAGCTTTTAGAGGTCGAGCCTTTAATATACTAAATAATATATGCCATCAAGCTAAAAGGTAAACTCGGCCTCTTCAACCAGATGTAAAAACACTACCAAGTGAAATATAAACTGCATCTTTTTGCCAACCTCACCACACGGTCTCAGCTCACTTCGTTCCCCATCACTGCCCTCATTCAGGTTTTCCGTGGGCCAAGTTCCACCCTCAGACAACACCCCGGCATCAACTTAAATGTGGCTTCCTTAAGGAGGCCTTCCCACCACTAGAGCCCTCCCAGGTCGAGTGAAGCCCCCTCATGACGCACTATCACAGCATTGCAGGACATTTTTATGCCCTAGGCAATTACACAACTCTGTATATTCCGCAGTTTGGTGTCTGTTTCTTCTCCTCGTCTCCAGACTGCAAAGGCTGGGCACCATCACTGTGTGTTCATCGGTTTCGTTGACCATGCCCAGTAGAGTGCCCAGCCTAGGGGGCATTCAACAAAGAGGTATTCCCATTCAAACTGTTGTCCCTGTAAAAATACTCCACATCAATATCATATGATACAGCTTATAGGTGGAATCTAAAAAAAAATGGTACAAATGAACTTTCTTACAAAACAGAAGAAGAGTCACAGATGTAGAAACCAAACTTATGTTACCGAGGGGGACCGTGGGGGGAGGGACAAACTGGGAGACTTGGATTGACATATACACACTACTATATATAAAACAGGACCCACTGTATAGTGCATGGAACTCTATTCAATACTCTGTAACGACAACGGGAAAAGAATCGAAAAAGGAGTGGACATACGCATACATATAACTGATTCACTTTGCTGCGTAGCAGAAACGTTGTAAATCAACTCTACTCCAATAAAAATTAAGTTAAAAAATACTCTTCATAACATACTGCTGCCACTGCCAAAGCTCTAAGGAAACAGATGTTCATCTGAAATAATCACCATCATCCAAGGTGATTACAATGCCAAGGATCCCTGAACTTGGACAGGAGGGAAAAAATGAGATATCTTCACCCACTTCTTCCATCCAAATACTAACCAGGCCCAACCCTACTTTGCTTTCAAGATCAGACGAGATCAGGCGCGTTAGGGTGGTGTGGCCGTAGACTCTTCAACCCACTTCTAACAGAAATTTGCATCTCCTACTAAGAAGTTAAATCACAAAACACACTCTTAGGAGTATCTTCGGCAGGATCACCAACAAAAATCACAGCCATTTTCACATCACATTATAGCTGAAAATCATTTGTCTCATAATCACTTCAGAGCAGGCCAGACTAGACTAAAATGAAAGTTACTGAATCCACTGTTGGAACTTGTCATTGAATGCACTAATACAAAAAAAAAAATTATTCTATCACAGGTTTTTTCAGCATTTTGTAACTGAATTTTTCTTTGTAATGCCAAATATTTTATTCTATATGCATTTAAAAACACTTGTCTTGATTCACCTAACTGCCAAAGGAGTCCAGAGGTAAAACAGGAAAGGATGTGATGATAAACAATAAAAACCCTAACCTCTATCATTATCAAAAGATATAAACATTTGATGTACTGAGAAATGCTGCTTTTTTTGTTTTGTTTTGGTTTTGGCCACACCACACAGCTTGCAAGATAGCTCCTCAAGCAGGGATTGAACCTCACCCTTGGTAGGGAAAGCATGGAATCTTAACCACTGGACTACCAGGGAGTTCCCAGGAAACACTTATATTCTGTTTTCAATGGGTTCAACATATATTATATATTTACTCAATGGGGAAATGAATAAAACATTTCCAAAAGAAAGACAATTTAAAATTAGAAGAATTGTTAAACCAATAAGTTATTTTTTATGATAAATAAAAATATGTATTTCAATAGTTTAGTATAAAATAACTTTTAAACAGGTGGCACTAGTGGTAAAGAACCTGCCTGTCAATGCAGGAGACATAAGAGGTACGGGTTCGATCCCTCAGTCTGGAAGATCCCCTGGAGGAAGAAATGGCAACCTACTCCAATATTTTTGCCTGGAGAATCCCATGGACAGAGGAGCCTGGAGAGTTATAGTCCAGGGAGTCACAAAAGTCAGACGGGACTGAAGCGACAGAGCACCCACACAACTTTTAAAGAAGGAATTCTCAGAGGACAGTCATAGGTTTTAATAGTTACTGTACAATTCAACTAACAGATATCTTCAACGTATTATTTTTGGGGTATATAATATTAGTTTTATGTGTACAGCACAAATAATTGATATATGTACGTACTATAAAATGATCACCACAATAAGAAAAATCAGTTAACATCCATCACTACACATAGTTACAATTCTTTTTCCTGTGATGAGAATTTTAAGATCTACTCTCTTACTAACTTTCAAATACTCATTATAGTATTGCTAACTGTAGTCACTCCACTGTACATTAAATCACTAGAATTTATTTTTGTAGCTTTTAAACACTTCTACCCATCTATCTCTCCCCCCAACACCCTGCCCCTGTAATCACCAATCTGTTCTCTGTATCTATGAGTTCAGGTGGGATTTTTTTTCTTTTTTTTTAGATTCCACATGTAAGTGAGGCCATGCAACACCTGTCCCCCTTTGTATGACTTATTTCATTTAGAATAATGTCTTCAAGGTTTATCCATGCTGTGACAAGTGGCAGGATTGTGTGTGTGTGTGTGTGTATTTACATCTTCTGTGTGTGTCAGTAGACATTTAGTTGTTTCTGTGTCTTAGTTATTGTCAAAAATAATACAAAGAAGACGAATGGATAAGGAAGCTGTAGTACATATACACCATGGAATATTACTCAGCCGTTAAAAAGAATTCATTTGAATCAGTTCTAATGAGATGGATGAAACTGGAGCCCATTATACAAAGTGAAGTAAGCCAGAAAGATAAAGACCAATACAGTATACTAACACATATATATGGAATTTAAAAAGATGGTAACGATAACCCAATATGCAAAACAGAAAAAGAGACTCAGATGTACAGAACAGACTTTTAGACTCTGTGGGAGAAAGTGAGGGTGGGATGTTCTTAGAGAATAGCATTGAAGCAAGTATACTATCAAGGGTGAAACAGATCACCAGACCAGGTTGGATGCATGAGACAAGTGCTCAGGGCTGGTGCACTGGGAAGACCCAGAGGGATGGGATGGGGAGGGAGGCGGGAGAGGGGATCGGGATGGGGAACACATGTAAATCCATGGCTGATTCATGTCAATGTATGGGAAAAACCACTACAATATTGTAAAGTAATTAGCCTCCAACTAATAAAAATAAATGAAAAAAAATTTTTTTAAATAATAATACAAAGAACATGGAAGTGCAGATACCTCTTGGAGACAGAGATCTCATTTCCTTTGGATATATACCCAGAAGTGGAATTGCTAGATCACACTGTAGATCTATTTTTAACTTTTTGAGGACCTTCCATACTGTTTTCCATAGTGGCTGTACCAATTTGCATTCCCACCAATAGTGCAGAAGGGTTCCCTTTGCTCCACGTTATTGCCAACACTTATTATTTGTTATTTTTGATAAGTCACTCCAATAGGTGTGAGATGATATCTCACTGTGGTTCTGATTTGCATTTCCCTGATAATTAGTGATGTTAGCACCTTTTTCTTTTTAACATATTCTTGATAATGATGAAACTTCTCCAGATTTTTTCCAGAAAGACTCATTTTTGAGTCACTAAGCCTCTGGGGTTTGCAAAGCACAAACTAGGCAGGTAGGACTACAAAGGATTCCCTGATAGCTTAGTTTGTAAAGAATCCATCTGCAATGCAGGAGACCCTGGTTCGATTCCCGGGTCAGGAAGATCCACTGGAGAAGAGATAGGCTACCCTCTCCAGTATTCTTGGGCTTCCGTTGTGGCTCAGCTGGTAAAGAATCTGCCTGCAATAGGCCCAAGGGATTGCAAAGAGTTGGACACAACTCAGCGATTTTCAATTTCACTTTTCAGGATTACAAAACATACCACATTCAAATTGCTACCAGGAGCTTCCATAGCAACAACTGAGGTTTACCCCATCTTGCTTCTGGAACAGCTCTGTGAGAACAGGCACATGCCCTCCAGGAGACGTAAAGAGTAATCATTAACACCCTTGCTGTGAGCTCCTTTAATCAGCCAACCATTAATACTCACAACACTCCAATAACAAAGGAGCTCCAGGAGATGCCAAGCCTAGATGGAGTTAGAAGGCCAGTGAACAACATTTAGAGGCTGGATCAGAGGGAAAAAGTTCAGAGAAGGTACCAACATCCAGTTTTGCACAAACCTTGATGGCAGCAAGCAGGTCTCTGCCGCATTGTAAAAACTGCTCTGGAAGACTTAACACCACAGCTTTTCTTCACATAAACCAAAAGGAAAATAACAGGAAAGAACTGGTGCTCACACCTCTACTCTCTTCCCCCCCCCCCCCCCCCCACGTTTCCCCTCTCTCACCCTATCTCTGTCTGTGCGAAAACTGAAGACTTCAAGCCCAAGATCAGCCTGTCTCAATCCACAGGTGTATGTCACATCTCTTTCAGGAAATTAACAAACCCCCTGGGCTCCCGTGGTGGCTCAGACAATAAAAGAATCTGCCTGCAATGCAGGAGACCTAGGTTTGATCCCTGGGTCAGGAAGATACCCTGGAAAGGGCACGGATACCCACTCCAGTATTCTTGCCTGGAAAATCCCATGGACAAAGGAGCCTGGTGGTCAACAGTGCATGGGGTCGCAAGGAGTCGGACACGACTGAGCGACTAACACACAACACAGTAAATATAAACTTAGAATCTTTTGAGAAGTCCACAGACTCCACCCTTAAACATATGAATATTTCCTGGAAAGCTGTCTCTTTTCAGATACAAATCCATAGACAACCATCAAGAACAGAATGAGATTTGAAGGAAAGTGAGCAAGACATTTTTCTGTGGTTCAGACAGCCCAGGGAAGCAGCAAGAATACTGCGTCTGGGGCCACTGTGTAACCCAGGGAAAGTCATTTCCTGGGTCCTTGAATGAATTTCAACAATCATCGGGCAACAGATATGGACTAGGTGGCCCCTTAAGACATGTTCCAGCTCTGACATTCCGTGGAGGCCCATGTTTTCACAATAGCCATCCACAGTTATTAAGTGAAGAGCTGAAGGAGGCCATTTAGCTCTAAAAAATGGTTTCTAAGTCTGGAAATGCTGGAAAGAGTCCACTTTGGCTGAAAGGTCTGCAGGCTCTCACTGCTCATTTAAAACGTTCCGTTCCTCACATTTGTATTCCATTACAGCCACAACTTGTGAAATATCCAACAGAAAATCTTCCCACCATCACTGGCAATATGGAAAGTTCATGGTGGTAACGTGAGGAGAAGCCTGTCTCAAAATAATCTAGATCTTTGCAGTTCATATGCACAATAAAAGATTTCAAAAGCCACGAAGCTTGCCAGGCCTGGCAGAAGGTATAGAAAATGGTAGGATAACCATACCTAACTTTGGCAAGAAATTGGGTGCTGAAAAAAGACAGCTACTAAAAAAATTTAGAGGACCATACTACTTCCGGGATTGCCAAAAAGTAATATCGTGCCACATTTCCTATCCTGTCAATAATTTTTTTCAACAAAATGGTTTCTGAAGTAAATCTCTCATTACATGTTTCTCCATTTTTACCAAGGTAATAAATGCACGTAGTTTTTTAAATCACATAGGACTACAATAAAATGCAGTAGTCCTGCTTCAGTTTTACTTCCATGAGGCTGACCCCTTTCATCTGTTATCGATTTATTCTGACATTCATTTATGCATTTCTAAACACTGCATTTGAGACTCCCCTGGTGGTCCAACCACTAAGACTCCACACTCCCAATCAGGGAACCCGGGTTCAATCCCTGACCAGGGAACTAGATCCTATACGCCACAACTTAAAAGATCCCACATGCCGCAACCAAGACCCGACACAGCCAAATGAATAAATCAATATTAAATTAAAAAAAGAATAATGTTGAAGAGGTCTGATCCAGATAAAAACTTAAATGAAACATCCATTAAAAAAAAAAAAATACTATTCTTACACTACTATTTTCTGACTGTCAGACATTATTTACAGAGTTTCTATATAACTTGTTTCACTCTCCCAGTTTCTGATATACTTTTAATTTCCAAGGTCTCTTATTCTCTGAATCTGATTTTTTAATAGCATTTTCTTGCTTCAAAGATGCAATTATTTTCCCAAATCTCTGATAAATATAATATCAGGTATCATTTTTCTCTGTTTCCCCTAAACTCCTTTTTCCTGTTGTTCGGCTGTGGCTATAATGACAGAGGTTCCCCTCCAACATTTGACTTCTGGCAGCCTCTCACATTTCAAAACAAGGCAATCGACCGCTCAAGTTCTATGAGCTTGGGTGTCACCTGCCAACTCCTGGGCTCAAAGTAGGTCATCCAATTCCATGCTGTGACTACACTATACTCCAAGGGCTTCCTTGGTGGCTCAAATGGTAAAGAATCTGTCTGCAAAGCAGGAGACCCAGGTTCGATCTCTGTTAAGGAAGAACCCCTGGACACAACTGAGTGATTCACACTTTCATACTTTCACACTATACTCCCAACAAAAGCATTCTCTGATTTGGACTGGGATAGCTTCAAGAATTCTGACGTCCCTTCACTTTCCTGATGTCAAACCGGAACCTCATCATCTTCCATGAAATATATAAATCTCTGTTCTCCTGTGCGGGAGGGGATGAAGGGGAAAGACCTGAGAGACAAAGTGCGCTGTTGACAGTTTTTAGCCCCAAACTCCATCCACTTCCCCGACCCAACCTCCGACAGTACTAGTGACTCTAAGTCGGCGCCTGCCAAGTCTGGAGGTGCAGCAGGCCGCCTCTGACTGCCAACACCCTGCCCCAGTCCCCTGGGCAGCCCCACCACCCTACCATCACTTTCCTCAAGCACACACAGCTCCCTTGCCTCCACTTCCCTTTGGCCATGTAAGTTTATTCCTTTTGGGGATTTTGCTCTAACTCGAGTGCTATGACAGCAACAGCGAAAATGGGCACATACGGACTCTTTCACTTTTAACTACAAGTTCTGCTTTCTGCACTTCACCCTTAAGAAGGCTACTTACCCAGAGCTGGGCATCGGTGGCACATGGCAGTAGGAGGCAAGCAAGACCTGGTTCTCGCAGGATCAAATTCCAAAAGACAATCTTGCTGAATATTTTAAGGTCAAACCAGACTTTGTACAGTAATACCTGTCACATCAGATGTAACTGTCCTTTACTCATTCTCTTTATGATTGGGTCCAGTTTAGAACTGGAATTCAATATTTACAATACAACACAGTGACTTCATATATAATGAAATGTAACAGTTATAGCAGGAGAAGAGGATGACAGAGGATGAGATGGTTGGATGGCATTACCAACTCAATGGACACAAGTCTGAGCAAACTCTGGGAGATGGGGAAGGACAGGGAAGCCTGGTGTGCCACAGTCCACAGCGTCACAAAGAGTCAGACAGGACTTAGCAACTGAACAACAACAAGCAGTTATAGTATAAAGTTACATCTCTTTCTTTTATCTTCAAATGTGAAAATTTACGCTTAGTAATTCAATACAGCCGAATTATAGCTGCTATTTGAGGACCTCAAAGCAGGCTGACTGGTATGTACTGAAAGTACTAAATCGCCTTAACAAAAATTAAATAAAGTCAAATGAATTTTATGTCTTAAAAATGTATGCTAAAATAAACACAGAAATTCAAAGCCCATATTTACTAAAGAAAAAATTCTCTAACCGTATCAAGTATATTATTAATACTGAAAGAAAAAACATCCAATGTAAGATGTTCCTATAACCCAGATGCTAACTGTCTCAAAGAACTGACTGTAAGCTTTAAAACACAGAAAGCATTTCCCATAATTTCTCAATACTTTGCTTTTGGACTTGAAAGAACTTCACAGCTAGATGTCAATATTCCCCTATAAAATCCAACAAAAAGAAGAAACTTCTCAAGCTAAGAAAGTAAAGATTTTCAACATATTCATAAAATTGGAAACTTTTGCCCAAAACAGTTTGTTTAGAAGCCAATCTGATTAAGCCACTGAAAGTCATGGAAGCTCACAGAAAATATTTTACCAACATTGTGATATATCTTTAATGTATCACAAAAAGTTAATAAGTGATGACAGAAAACAAGAAATGTAATAATGGGTTCTTTCCTTTATTCCCTTTAAACCTTTATGTGTTTCTGAGATAGATGAAGTTAAAAATTAAGGTAATTACTATTAAGTGACTTCAAACTTGAAAGCAAAACATGTATTAATATGGTGCTCCATGGATTCTGACCCAAGAATATTTAATAACTCCAACATTCAAAACAGAGTATCTCAGAAATACATTTCTTTGCTCTTTTCTATCATATCATTAGAGTGGGAGGATCATTTTGCTCTCATTCAAACAATAATAGTTATATCAATTATAATAATTACTCTTGAGGAGTAAAGATGAAGATACTAAAATATTTACAAATACTATTTATAGTATTTAATCTTAAATTTGCCTGGTGGTCATGACAATTTAAGTATAATTGATCCAATCTCACCAAATTTAAGAATTACAAAGAATTACCTTCTTTGTGTCTTTGCTACATAAATGTGGAAATTAGTCCTTGAGTTCCTAAGCAAGCCAAAACAGTGCCACTCTCTACATCTAAACAGAATTCACCTTCTAAAAAATCAAAATCAAACACTCCCTACACATTTTCCTACAAACCTAAGGTATTCTACGTATTAATCCATTATATGAGTATCCAGTCCCTACATGTCGAGCATCATTCTAGGCAGTGACATAAAACGATCCATGAAATCCTTTTTCTTTTTCTCCAACACTCAGCATACCGAAATATCAGTCTCACCTAAAGGGTCTCTGTGTGGGAAACATTTCTGAGTTAGTTTTGTTAGTTTCCAATACCTAATAAGGAAAAATAGAAACGCTACATGATGAGTCATAACAACATTTCTGGTGGCTGAAATCAATTCCTGGCCCACAAAGTTATCTGCAGGCCACTGTGAAAGGCCACTCACAGACTTTTGGGGATCAGTTGATACAGGTTTCCAGAGGAGAGACAGTAAATTCCATGGACACACTTGCTGGGTGCTCACTAATGCAGGACACAGTTCAGGAAGTCACAACGATGTTGGTCACAGAAACATCCAGACAATTAAACTCTCTACTTAAAGAGAGAGAGCCAAATGCCAAACAAAGGCCCATTTTGTCCCATGCCACAGAACCAGGTTCCATTTTTCAAATTCCAGTTGACTGCTGAGCAAGGCAAGAGTTGATCCAAGTATAATTTACAGCTGACCTGCCATGGCCACGGTTCCTCCTTAGGTCGGGATTCAATCAACCACGCAGTCAGCTAGCACTGTAGTATTCACTATTGAAAATACCCGTGTATATACATGGCCCCGCTTGCACAGTTCAAACAAGCATGGTCCAAGGGTCAACCATATATCGTTTTTAGATTTTCTTGTAATAAAATAACTTTGGACGGATTTACTATGATTATTATTTGCTTGGAGTTAAACACTAAGCTATGAGAAGTACTACAGCATAGTGATGTGGACTGAGGCACAGCTACGTGGATTTAAATTCCAATTGTGCCACACACTACCTATGCTACATTGGGTAAGTTACATAACCACTCTGTCCCTTGGTTTTGTCGCTGTAAAATGGGGATGTTAAAGAAAGTGCCACTTTCATAGTGTTATTGTCAGAAATAAATAAATTCATATGTGTGTGTGTCCATATGTATATATTCATACGTGGGTGTTTGATTCAATAAATAATATTAAAATGGTTGAACAGTGGCTGGCAGAAGAAGCATGCAAAAACCATTAAGCTACTCTCCTTGTTACTGCAATGCTTCTTATACAACAAACGTTTTTACATGGCATTTCAGACGAAAGTTAAGCAACCACTAAGCATGTGCAAATGTATTTAATATGATGAGGTAGAGATTATTTAAAATTGTCAGCTGATTCCAAACATCTGTGCCCATATAGCTGTTCATACACAGCAAGCTCATGTGAGTGCTTTCAACCAGCACCTTCTCCCACTCCTCCCCATCAGCAGAAAAAGGCCATAAGAGAACATGGTAAATAAAGCCGAAGTACCATCTATCTTGGAGTTGAGATAGTACTTAACAGATTCTAAAAAGCTGACTCCAATGAATGTTCCCAGTATTAAATGAGGCTTACAAGAGTCCAGCATCAAACTAAATGCTAATATTTCACACCCGGACTGAAAGGAAGGGCTGAAAAACACAGTGATCACACTAATTGTTTTGATGAATGTTTTTACACTAATTTGTTTTGATTAATGTTCTTATCTCAGTAATCCTACCTATGAGAAACTGTCCTTTGCTCCAGAACGCACCCTCTCACCTTACTTAATACACTTCCTCACTCTCTTGCTCTCCCCTCATTCCCTACATTGCAAAATCCAACCAGAAAGTCCCACTGTGTGAACATCAGGCATATGCCAACCAACACAGTGGCCGGAAACACGGGTCAGAGTCCATTTGGCCAGACCTGGGAAACCTGGCTCGACAGAGGAGCCCCCGTCTCACTCCACAGCCTACCAAAAGTCAAGGGCAAGGATGCAGAGGAGAAGGGAGGGTGGGAATAAAGGCAGAAAATAACAATAATAATAACGACAACAGCAAGAGCAAGAGCCTCCAACAGAATTCACCACTCTTAACTCATTTAATCCTCACAGCAACTCTCCAGATTCACTAAAATTTAGTAGAATCATTCTTTTCCTTCTACTTAATCCCCAGATTTAACATTTTAAAATTTTCCCTTAAATAAGTAGAAGTGTTAGTTGCTCAGTCGTGTCCGACTCTGCGACACCATGAACTATAGCCTGCCAGGTTCCTCTGTCCATGGGATTCTCCAGGCAGGAATACTGGAGTGGGTTGCCATTTCCTTCTCCAGAGGATCTTCCAGACCCAGGGATCGAACACGGGTCTTCTGCACTGCAGGCAGTTTCTTTACCATCTGAGCCATCAGGGAAGTTTCTTTAAATAACTTGGGACCAAAAATCAAAGACAGATACAATGTCTCAAATAAATTTCATGATATATAAAATCCTACAGGAAAACCTACCAGGCTCCCTTACTTACAGAAATGATGACAGGAAAACAAGAAGCGGGATACGAGTGACCCAAGTTACTCTTAAGCAACAATCATCTAAATCTCTAGGATCAAGTGAATGTCTCATAAAACAAACAACTGGAAGCATTTTATCAAGAAATCCTTAACTGCCAAGGTCTCTGGCAAAGGGAACATGTAAGTGCAAAAGCTGTGGTCCACCCAGAACAAGCCCTCCCAAAGAAAAGACCTCATGGACAGTAACACCTTGGGCCATGACATCATATGGGTGAAAGACGTGTGGCTTCATTTAGAAAATTACAAAAGAACAAGGCGGGGGTGGGAGTCTAATTAAATACTGTACAAATTCACTTTATTTCAAAAAGATACCAAGCAAGTCTGTCTTTTTACTATTTTTTTCAATAGAGATGATACAGGAATTAAACTAGCTAACCATGTATTTCTTGTACTTTCTAAAGAAACCTACAGGTGTGAGAAAGAAGGAATATCCTGAAGGAAGATAATTCCTCTAAGAACTGGGAGTGGCAAAGAAGTCCAGGGCATAGCATCATTAGCAGAGCTGTTGTGTGGCCTTATGACAGTTGCCAAGTGTTCTCAGGATGTATTACAGAGCAACAAAATCCTAACAGCAGAATGCCTAAGCCAAAAATGAAACTCAGAAAAAAACAGGTAATAGGTCAAAAGGCGATAAAAATAAGGATTTGAGGTTTGTTTAAAAAAAAAAAAAAATTAATTCCCATCTGGAAGCTATTTCCAGGAAAGGAAAGGAAGAAAGAACAAAACCCAGAAAGAAAGCTTATGCTTAAGAATTACTGACTGTGAGAGCAGAAATGTACACACAACTGTGGAAAAAGTTCCACACCACACGATCAAATATCAAAGGATTTCTTGACAGGGAAGTCTGAGGACCACATTTTTTTTTAAAAAATCATTTATGAAAAGAAAGGTAAGAGTAGATGTTATCCTCATATTACAACAATTTGATAACTGACCGAGGTAACGGGATCTTTTAAATGTGTTGATGATTTGAGGCAAAACACCAGAGAACTTCTTCCCATATCTATTATTTTAAATGACTTTACAAATCTGTACCAGGTTTACAATAAAGGATGCCACAAGTCAGAGTCAGAGTCTATTTAGTCCAGATTTCATGTAGAGCTGGGGACACAGTTTTCTCCACATCATTCACTGTCCCATTACAAGGTACCAGGGAAAAGGTTTGGAGGGCTCAGGGCCATGAAAACAACTGTTTCACATTAGTACATGTCTTTTTGAAAATTTATGTATAATGCCAGTCTTCTAACTAACCATTTTCCTCTTTGCATTGCCTAACAGACATTCTGAAACAAACCTGAATTCAAAGTTTAATAATAGCACAGGGCATTTTATGCAAAACAAATAGAATGTCTGTGCACTAACTCCTCTTGGCCTTATCTTATTAACTGACTCATTTCTTCTTCTCTCTGCACTTTTGTTGATTTTCTCCCCCCCAAATTCTACTTCTTATGTGACTTTCTGTAGTAATCTGCAATAAGATGGCGGGTAAGGGCTTCTTCGGAGGCTCAGGCGGTGAAGAATCTGTCTGTAAGGTGGGAGACCCAGGTTCTATCCCTGGTCAGGAAGATCCCCTGGAGAAGGGAAAGGCAACCCACTCCAGTATTCTTGCCTGGAGAATTGCAAGGACAGAGAAGCCAGACGGACTACAGTCCATGGGGTCACAAAGAGTCGGATACAACTGAGCAACAAACACATATGCATCTTTTAAATATTACAAAAACTTACTGTAAAATCCAACTAATAACTCAAATGTATCCTGGTCTATAAAACAGAAATGATTATATCTTTCCCACAGAATTAGTTTGGGGAGTAAACGAAGTAATGCATGTGAAAGGTCCCAGTACATAAGCTGACCTCTCTACCTCCTTCTCTTTTAGGAAACACTTTCTCAACCTAAAATTAATTTTCCTTATGTTCTTCTGTTTAGCAAGCAATCAATTCATTCACACATTGCTAGCTTTTATGGTATAACTAACCAGTTACAATTATAAAAGGTTAATGTATATCCAGATACTTCCCATTAAAAAAATTGACTTTAGCTAAGACTCCTGAACCCATCTATTACATGAAGTAAAAGTTTAACAAACTAGGGTCATATAAATGAAGACACTGTAACAAAGGGATTGATATACTAACATATTTACCCAGACCTGATTTCCGATATTTTCTTTTAACATGACTGCATTTCCCCACTCAGTGGCACACCTATGAGCCCACTCTAACCCAAACTCAGGAGTGAGAGCTGTGAGACCAGTCCGAGCCAACAAGTGACAATTTCGCCAAATACTGGAGAAATAATATCTTCAATAATAATATCAGTTTATCCATTTTTAAACACAGTAATGAAAGAGTTGTTGCTGTTCAGTCACTCAGTCGTGTCTGACTCTTTGTGACCCCATGGACTGCAGCACACCAGGCTTCCCTGTCCTTCACCATCTCCTGAAGCTTGCTCAAACTCATGTCCATCGAGTTGGTGATGCAATCCAACCATCTCATCCTCTGTCATTCCCTTCTCCTCCCGCCTTCAATCTTTCCCAGCATCAGGGTCTTCTCCAAGGAGTCAGCTCTTCATTCACATCAGGCTGCCAAAGTATCAGAGCTTCAACCTCAGCATCAGTCCTTCCAGTGAACATTCAGGACTGATTTCCTTTAGGACTGTCTGGTTTGATCTCCTTTCAGTACAAGAGGCAGCGGAGAGTGCAACGTTGGGGGAAACAGATACTGAAACTCCAAAGCTGCATCTTCCATTTAAGAGGAGGGAGTGGACAGAAAATAGCCCTAATCAGGATGCCAGGGAGCCAGGAGTCACAGACTCCTGAGACGGGCTTAAACAGCCCCCAGAGCCATGGCACTCTCATCTGTCACCTGCTAGTCACATCTACTCCCTGTGTGTGTGTTAGTCACTCAGTCATGCCCGACTCTTTGCAACTCCATGATCTGTGTGCCACCAGCCTCTTCCGTCCATGGAATTCTCCAGGCAAGAATACTGGGGAGGGTCGTCATTTCCTTTCTTCCCAACCCAGGGATCAAACCCAGGTCTCCTGCATTGCAGGCAGATTCTTTACTGTCTGAGCTACCAGGGAAGCACTATCTAATCCCCAGTTCATCATAAAACAATCCCTAGGATTCCAACATGGATACAGGGCTTTTCGGGCAGATCTCTACAAATGCCAAGCTGCTACATTCAAATATGAATTCTGTACACAGCATGAAGGTACCATGCAAGAGGATAAAGGGGCTGAAACCAGCCAGAACAATGACTCCAAGGAGAAGGAACACCTTTTTCTTTGCACAAAGGCACAGTCCACTAAGTGCGGCCATCAGACTGCGTCTCTCCAGAGGAGGTCGTGTTTGTCCGATGCCCACCTAGAAGGGATGCTTTGGCCTAATATTCATAGAGACAAAACGCTGCCAAGCAGCAGCCCTAACAGATCCACGGGACTTGCCAGGTCTCTGATCCCTCTTTCAGCAGCGCCCATGGCAACCACTATGAAACAGTAACCAGCACCTGGGGCTGGCCCTGACCACACAGTGTCAGAACCTCAGTCAATTTCCCCTTCCCTGACCTCTCCTATCACACCTAATACCTTAACCTTCCCCTCTCTGCCCTGCATTTTACCCACGTCCCGCCCGCACTCCCACCAGCCCTGGAAGAGTGTGCCGACCCACTGCCCCTACCAGGCCTGGAGGAGGAGCTGCTGGAAGGACGATCACTACAGATGAGCCCAGTCTCGGACCCTGCTCCTGCTCCGTGGATGAACCGAGAGGTGTTTTATCAAGAAACAATGTTATAAAGGATGATTGCCTCCAATGGCACTGTTAATGCTCTCGTTTCTTTCTGCACCATTCAATGACATAGGATTCTGTGGGCTAGCTTAGAGTTTAGAGTTTCAAACAAGCAAATAAGAACTTTTTACAACACAGTAAGTGCCTTGGCCAGGAGTACTGGGCCCCACTTGATGTCAAGCAAGTCACCCAGCCTCACAAAACTTCAGTTCCCCTATCTACAAAAAAGAAAGAAAGAAAAGAGATGGAGACAGAGGGAGGTGGGAGAAGAAGAAAAAGAGAGAGAGAGAAAAAGAGAACAAAAGACAATAAAATATCTTCTGCCTCCCAGATCTGTTGTGAGCGCTACAAAACTCAATAGACAGGACTGTCTGGTCACTGAGAAAAACAGTGGCCATCTCAGGCACACAATTCCTAATCCATGATGCCAGCATCAAAAAAGCTCTGAAAACCTAAGGTTTTCCCATAGCCCACTTGGCAGCAAAACATAACCTGAACTGACCTGAGGCTATTTATAACCTTGTTTATTTTCCATTTGTGCGAATATTCACACATTTTAATGCATAAATATTCATCTACTTAATTATGGAATGCTGTGTCGAACAACCCCAGAGACAGTTTATCATATACAGCGGCAGTCCTCAACCTTTTTGGCCCCAGGGACAGGTTTCATGAAAGACAATTTTTCCACGGACTGGGAAGGAGGGGGTGTTTCAGAATGATTCAAGCACATTACATTTATTGTGCACTTTATTTCTTTTTTTTTTTTTTTTCCTTTGAAATTCTTTTTTAAACTTTTTTTTTTTTTTTTTATTAGTTGGAGGCTAATTACTTTACATCATTACAGTAGTTTTTGTTATACATTGATATGAATTAGCCCTGGATTTACATGTATTCCCCATCCCAGTCCCCCCTCCCACCTCCCTCTCCACCCAATCCCTCTGGGTCTTCCCAGTGCACCAGGCCCGAGCACTTGTCTCATGTACCCAACCTGAGCTGGTTATCCGTTTCACCCTAGATAATATACATGTTTCAATGCTGTTCTCCTGAAACATCCCACCCTCTCCTTCTCCCAGAGTCCACAAGTCTGTTCCATACATCTGAGTCTCTTTTTCTGTTTTGCATATAGGATTATCGTTACCATCTTTCTAAAGTCCATATATATGTGTTAGTATATTGTAATGGTCTTTATCTTTCTGGCTTACTTCGCTCTGTATAATGGGCTCCAGTTTCATCCATCTCATTAGAACTGATTCAAATGAATTCTTTTTAATGGCTGAGTAGTATTCCATGGTGTATATGTACCACAGCTTCCTCATCCATTCGTCTGCTGATGGGCATCTGGGTTGCTTCCATGTCCTGGCTATTATAAACAGTGTGCACTTTATTTCTAATTTAATGCCTCCCTGATCTGACAGAAGGTACTGGTCCATGGCCTAGAGGCTGGGGACCCGTAATATAGAGCATATGTACCATAAATTCTCTGAAACCAAAAAATACGTGATTGAGGGTGTATCATAACTCATCTCTCAACTGAAGGAGGTGGTGGTTTGCTGAATCAACCCAAGGGCAGTCTCACAGGTTGGATTTCGGCTTTGTTTCCCATCAGGGAGTTGTCAGGCTGTCAGAGCAGCAGGGGCTGAGTCCTGGGACAGGTTGGGATTGGGGTCCTGGGTCTAAACAGGCCAGGCACAGGGTCAGAGGAGGGAATGCTGAAGGCTGGGCAGAGAGCGGACGAGGAGCTCAAGCCCGCTGAGGTACCTCACTTGCTCTTAGAGGACACACGCCATCAAGCACATTCTTAATATAACTTATTTAGTTACTTTTTTTTTTTTTTCCTAAATTTGCAAAGTGAATCTAGTTTTCATCCCCAGCACTGGCTCCCACAAGTCTGGGCAAACTGCCATTGAATCACAAGGGCCACTCAAAGGGACTTTTTTTAAGCTGTTGACAACATTAAGCTAAATAAGTGAACATTCTCCAGCCTCTTCCACTGGTGTCCTTCCCCACCTCACCATCCATTAAAATGACACTCCATTCATTCCAAAGATACTCCACTTCTAGTGGATTAAATATATAACATGTATACTATGAATGATAAATATGAGTAAAATGAAGCATAGACAGGGAAAGTAGAAAAATTTAAGAACTAAATCAAGTTAATATTTCCCTTTATAATACAACCTCTGACCTAGAGGGGTGCTGCCTTCAACACTGCCCTTTTGAGGGGCTCTATTGTCTTCTACCAGCCTCATCCCTCCCCATGGGATGGAAGAAATACAGACCCAAGGAGCCAAGTGCACCCAGAGTCCATGTGACCTCTTCTGCCCACACAAGCCCTGAGCTCATTTTCCAAGGGTGAGCCACACCACTCACTGCTTGCAAGTGAGATACGAAGAGAGACCATGGAGGTTTGGCCAGGTGACCACCAACCTGTGCACATGGCCCTTCCCAGTGCAGAACGGAGCAGACACAGGAAAACCAGGGAGAAGGCTAGTTCTCCTGGCTGCCAAGCTCTGACACAGAGCTCCTCTACTTAGGAGGTAAAGAACTCTAAATTCAAACCTAGCCCACCAAGCTGCTATAAAAGTATACGCAGCATTATCCATTCTTCCCTTCTTCTCTTTGGTATCAGACACCCAGCTCTCTCCTGTCCTCCTGCAATTTTTGGCTCAGCACACGGCCACCCACCACAAATCACACTTTCCAACCTCCCTTGCCTCTGGATGAAACCATGCGACCAAGCTGCAGCCAACAGGACAAAAGGAAGCCTGGATGCAGTCTCTGGGTCATATCTCTCAAAAAGGACATTGCTTATTTTTCACTCCTCTCCCCGCTTTCCTCGGACTAGAACTTGGACGCAGTGTTGAGAGGCAGCCGCAAACAAGATGAGACAACACCGCAGAACGATGGAACGATAAGAATGAAGGAACCAGGCTGCCTGAGAGACCGTATGGGGCAGAGCCACAAGGCACCCAGCAACTCTGAACTGTAAGATGAGAGGGAAGACAACTTTGCTCTCGTTTGAGCCACTGCATTGGGGTTTCTTTGGTCTAGACTCTTTCTAAGTAAACATTTGCAAATGATCTAAATAAACCGGTTATAAATTTGATACTTGCGGATACACTAACACATTCAATATGTCAACTATATATATAGTGACTCCAGACAAAAGACGACAGCACCACGCCTTAGCAAGAAAAATAAAATGCAGAAAGGGAGGAGGGATTTTATATGCATGCAAAGCTTTTGTTTTTTTTTTCCCCTCAAAAATCCTACCAGAAAAATGTATCAAATATATAGCTAAACATAGAAGAAAAAATAAAAAGCTCCAAATAAGAATTAACCATAGTATCAGAAGGTCTATAGCATGACCTGAAAATGCTCAGTCCATACTAGAATGCTTTCTTATTGAACATAAAAAGGTAAAATTTTGGATATACTTAAAAAATAAAAACACGAATTTTGCTCGCGTGATGATTGAAGCTATTGTTACATGCTTGTTTAGAAAGTCAGGAAAGAATACAGCCACAAGTATAATAAGTTCTTATATGGCAGTAACAGCTAACATTTATTGAGTGCTTCTGTGTACCCAAGTACTTTTACGTATATTAATTTAATTTTTGTAACAACACGAAGAAGGTACTATTACTATGTCCACTTCATTGATAAGGAAACTGAGCTAAGCAATTTGCCCAAGTTGACACAGCCAATGGGTGGTCACATTCAGATTCAAAACCATATCTTCTAATACAGTTTTGAACCAATCCCTATAGTATTGCCGCAAGAGAGTATTGACAAAATTTTTAAGTACTGCAGGATTTTCATATTCTGCTTTTCAAACATTGTATGAAATAATAATATGCTATAATTCATCCCTAATCCTATTGAGACATTAAATGCTTAGCCCAAATGCTATCATATAATCCTTTCTATAATCCCAACAAGAATACTGCCTGTAAGAACCCAGGGATAGAGAATATTTGGGACAGTCACAAGATCAATGCAGACAAAACTGAAGTTCATTGAACTGAAGTTCAATGAGGAAAATGGTAACAGAATGCACTGCTTCCCTAGCACAGCTTAGATAATTGTTGTTGATGTTATTTAATCGCTAAGGCATGTAGTGACCCCATGGACTGTACAGCCAGCCAGGCTCTTACGTCCATGGGATTTCCCAGGCAACAATATTGGAGTGGGTTGCCAATCCCTTCTCCAGAGGATCTTCCCAACTCAGGGATTGAACCCTGGTCTCGTGCATAAGGAGGCAGGAGCCCCCAGGGAAGCCCAATTCATTTACTTGAACAATTGGTTCTCTGGAGCTTCTAAAGCAATCTATGTAAGATCATCTAGCCCACAAACAAACTGGGTTAGAGCTGATTCTTACCCTACAAACAAATCAATTAACTGCGCAGAGAAACTGACTAGTTAATTCAAGGTCACATACCTGGTTATTTGAAGAACAAAACTAGATCCTTACTCCTCTCTGAGACTAAAGTAAGATCTTTCTTTTTAATAGAGTGCCCAGATTTTCTAGAATTTATCAACTAAAGCAGTGATTTTAAGTTCCAAAAAACATAAAGGACCCTGAGGGGCCTGAGGAGGGCTTCCCACCACTCCCATCCCCCAAAGCTACCCTCTACCTGTCAGCCTGCATTATAGAGAATAGCAGTGCATCGTCACAGTCCTAAAACGGGCCTCTAGCTAAGACTTGTTTTCAGAAAGACTTCCAAGACCAAAAAAAAAAAGGAAAGAAAGGAAAGAAGAATGGAGGGAGAAAAGTTAACACAGTTAACAAAGTATGAGCATCCTTACTTTCAGGAACTCTATACCTGGATCCTTTTGGAGTGCTTAATCTGAAGAAAGTTTCCTACTGCCAAAATTCATCTCACAGAAAAATTATCATGATCATTTCATTAAATGGGCATTTTTGTGCCAAATAAAAAGTTAATGTGCTCTCAGAATAAATGACATTCTTGGAAAAGAAAAGGCTGTTGATGACCTTACACTAACAAATATGTACATTACATTGGCCTTAGTCTTCTCATTTCATGTCTGAGTGCTAAAAACATAAAGCGGACTGCCAACCAGTAACTGGGAAACAGTCATAGGCTAACATGGAGCTACTCGATCACTACAATAAAGATACAATAAAGATTAAACTGATATTTATCTCAGGGATTACACGTTTATTGAAGCAACAGAAAACCTTTATTTATTGAACACAAGGGCTTCCCTGGTGGCTGGGTGGTAAAGAATCTGCCTGCAATGCAGGAGATGCAGGTTTGATCCCTGGGTCTAGAAGATCCCCAGGAGTCGGAAATGGCAACCCACTGCAGTATTCTTGCCTGGAGAATCCCACAGACAGAGGAACCTGGCGGGCTACAGTCCATAGGGTCACGGAGAGTCAGACAAGACTGAGTGACTGAGCAGACATGCGCAGTGAACACATACTGTGTGTCAGGTACTGTTCTAGACGCCAGCAACTGAACTCAGGGAAAAGACCTACCCTCATGGAGTTTACATTCTAGCGGAAAGAGACACTTGTCAGCATACCACACAAGTAAACTGCAGACTGTGCCAGTGGGTGAGAAGGGTTATGGGAAAACATTAAGCCAGGTAAAGTGGGTGGAGAGTGCTTCAGAAAGGAGGGTTTACAGTTCTAATCAGATAGTAACACCAGTCACAGAGAAAGGGGAAGAGCACTCCAGACAGGGCCCCCAGGGCAAAGGTCCTGAACTGGGGGGGCACTGGCTTGTACAAGGAGCAAGAGGCCAAGGGGACATAAAACCGGATCACCCGGGGCCTGTGGTCGCTGCCAGGTCTTTGGCTTTTTCAGTAAGTAAAATGGGAAGTAGCTGCAGAACTTCGAATGCAGAATGACATAATCCTGTTTTTATGCCTTTAACAGAAGTTTAAAACTTCTGTTTTTAACAGGCTCACTCTGTTGCTGGTTCAGACCATCCTCAGTGGGACAAGGAGGGAAGTGGGGAGACCATGGCGGGGTGGGGGGGGTGCTGCAGAAATTCAGGCACGTGTCACAGTGGCCTCGCCCACGCCGATGGCAGTGGAGATGCTAACACTGGACTAGGATTCTGTAGGAACAGTATCAGGAAAATAGAGTCAACAGGATTTCCTGATGGACTGGATGTGGTTATAAGAGGAAGAAAGGGACCACAGAGATGACTCCAGAATTTTCAACCTTCAACCTGAGCAATTGGAAAAATCAGATTGCCTTTAGGAGAGATGGGCAAAACTGTGGGGTCAGGTTTGGCTTGGGGGGAGATGAGGAGTTCAGATTTGAGCATGTAAGTGGAGATGCCAAGCAGGCATCTGTTAATATAAGTATGCAGCTCAGGGGACGATGTTGGGGCCAGAGATAGAAATGTGAGTCCAGTGTTCAGATGGTATTTAAAACAAGACTGAAGAATGACAGAGGGTGTGAGTGGTGATAACGAAGAGGTCCAAGGACTATACCGTGGATCCTCCAATGTGGGGAAGAAGAATCAGCAAAGGAAAACAAGAGGGAAACCAGGCAGAGTGCAGTGCATCCTGGAAGACGAGTGAAGGAAGTGCTTCATGGAGGAACCAACGATGGACTGTGTTGACACTGCTGAGAGATCAAGCAAAATGAGGACTGGAAACTGACTGCCAGATTTAGCAATAGGGAAGTTTCTAGTAACTTTGCCAAGTGCAGTTTCAGTTGCATGGTAGAAGCTATGCACTTACATGCCATTAAAGTGGTTTAGGAAAGAATGAAAGGAGAGGACTTGTGACTGTGTATAAAAACCTCTTCAGAGGATGTCTTTTTATAAAGGCGAACAAAGAAATAAGATGATAGGTGGACAGAGGTGGAAGATCAAGAGTGAAGGATTTTTTTACAGAATAAAAGTAGTAGTTCATATGCTGATGGAAAAAAATCCACTAGAAAGGAAAATAATAAGAATGCAGAAAGTACAGTGAAAATACCCTCAAGTGAGCAAGAGAGGACGGGATACCATTATATGGTGGGGACAGCCTTAGGCAGGAGCTGGTCAGAAGCAGATGTAGTGTCAAACCTTATGGATTCCTCTTCAGTTGACTTCAGTTTTCTTAGGACAAGAGTAGGCAAAATCATCAGCTAAGAGTCAGAACAGGAAAGAAGGTGCGAATATTTCAGGAAAGAGCAGACGGTATGAAATAATCATGCAGAACAGTGGGAGATGAGTGCCAAGTAGCATCAAGGTCTCACGCATGATTTTAAATTACACTGAGACAAGGAATGAAGATCCCATGGATGGAGGAGCCTGGTAGGCTACAAACTGTGGGGTTGAGAAGAGTCAGACATGACTGAGCAACTTCACTTTCACTTTTCACTTTCATGCATTGGAGAAGGAAATGGCAACCCACTCCAGTGTTCTTGCCTGGAGAATCCCAGGGACCGGGGAGCCTGGTGGGCTGCTGTCTATGGGGTCGCACAGAGTCAGACACGACTGAAGCGACTTAGCAGTAGCAGCAGCAAGGAATGAAGGAATGTGTTTTTCTCCAGCCATGGTCTCTGCATGGGGACTGGCAGAGAATAGGTAGAGACTTAGATTTAACCAGGGGTGAGGTTTGACAATCATGACAAAGTAAGAACGTCAAGGAAATTGAAGGCATGAGAAAGGAGTGATTTTGATTGGCAATCTCAGTAAAGGGCAAAGGGATGGGCAACAGCATGATAGTGGGATGACGGATTCCAGACCCTGCTGGAGCAGAAACTGCTCAACTTATGATGCAAGAGGGAGTGAGCTAGAAGTCTAAGGTGTGGTGGCCAGAAAGTGTGACACTTGACATTCAGACTGCGGAGGACCTGCCATCCTAAATGATGATATGGTTTGGCCAGGATATAAGCACTGAAGTGAAAGACAAGATCACTAGAAAAAGAAACTCCAAAACTGAGAGAGTACAGTGTTGAAAGAATCATCTATGTTTACATTAAAATCACTAAAACAAGAGGGTTTTTTTTTTAATTTTTTTACTAAAGTATAGTTTGTTTACAGGATCATGTTAGTTTCAGGTGTATAGCACAGTGATTCAGATATGTATTTTACTTTCTTCTTCTGATTCTTTCCCTTATAGGTTATTATGAAATGTTGAGTAGAGTTCCCTGTGCCATTTGCTGTCGTTCAGTCGCTAAGTCGTGTCCAGCTGTTTGTGACCCCATGGACTGCAGCACGTCAGGCTCCTCTGTCCTCCACTAACCTCCCAGAGTTTGCTCACATTCATGTCCATTGAGTCAGTGATGCTATCTAACCAGCTCATCCTCTACCACCCCCTTTTCCTTTTGCTTTCAGTCTTCCCCAGCATCAGGGTCTTTTTCCAACAGTCGGCTCTTCATATCAGGGAGCCAAAGTGTTGGAGATCCAGCTTCAGCAACAGTCCTCCCAGCGAATATTCAGGGTTGATTTCCTTTAGGACTAACTAGTTCAATCTCCCTGTGCCATATAGTAGGTCTTTATTGGTCATCTATTTTATATAGAGTAGTTTATATATGTTAATCCCAACCTCCTAATTTATCCCTCCCTGATCCTTTGCTCTTCAGTAGCCATAAGTTTGTTTTAAAAAGAGTGACTTTTAGAGAGAGTTAACAGTGAACCAAGAGGTAAAATGACCAAGAAATGAGAGGGAGTGATGGGGGGACAGAGTGCCATCCCAACAATGACATTTAGTGGGTGATGCAATTCACTGATATAAGATTTAAGCTGAGGCATGGGGGGTGGGGGGGGTGGTCTGGGCAGCACGTGGCATGAGAAGCAAAGGGTACATGACCTGATCTCTCAAAAAAAAAGAGAGGGTGGAAGAAAGGAGATATCAGAAAGGCCATCAGGAAGTGGGGTTCTCATGTGAGGACCACTACTCTTATTCCAAGATTACAGGAGAGACTGTTAATCCATTTTCAAGTGACAGATATATCATTATTTGTGAAAAAATGTTTGATGTTAAAAAAAATGAAGCATTGTGATACCCACTCCACCTGAGCCTGATGAAGCACAAGTTCCACTAATTAAAAAAAAAGATCTGAGCCAGATTATTAATTAGCAATTTGTCTGATGATTTGCTACTTTTAGCAACAAAAGGGAAAGATTCATCAACAAATAGAAATTCATTATATGCAAAACTAGTGTCAAACATTATTAGAAATTTTGCCCTTCAAGCTTTGTGTCTACTCACCCTAATCCTGGCAATCAGGTCTTTTATTTGAATGGCTCTGAGAAAACAGAGGTGACATAAGGCCCAGAATTTGACCTGGGGCAATAATGTGGGTCCCCAACTCATGTCAGAGTGTCAGACCACCAATTTAGTTCCCATCAGAAAAGACTGAAACCCTACAAGAGACTAATAAGACGTAACTTTCTGATGGATCATACACCTCCTTTGAGAAAAAAATGAAAACTGTGGACAATTTTTCCCCAGAAAATGCACAGAGGCATCTCAGTAAAAATTCTGGACACATTACAACCATTTCTTAATAACCCTCTCCACTCCCTCCCCAAGCTAACCAAGTCAGCTAGAATAATATCTGCAAATTGGTTTCCTATGACCCTTAGAGACAAATACAGTCAACTCCCAAGGGGTTAACTACCAATATCTGTTAAAAATATTAAAAATCAAAAATCACTTCTTAATTCCTCATTTTCCACTACCATCATCTACCATGTCTTAAATTACCTTTTCCAGATGCTCATTCTAGGGTCAGGCAAAAATCTCAGACAATATGAAGAGAAATAAAACAGTTCTTGACAAAATTTGAAAAATTTTAAGGATGTGTTTAAAAGAGTTCCATAGATACTGAGGAAAATAGTCAAGACCCCAGCTGTCAATTTTCAAGGATGTGATCCTAGTCTGGGCCACACTCCTAGGAGATGTAGATAATGGGTAGATAGGCAAACAGACAGACTGACAGAAGGGCAGAAAGAATACATCCCCTAATCATCTTTCTCCCCTAAAATGGCTCAGAAGGTAAAGAGTCTGCCTACAATGCAGAAGACCTGGGTTCAATCCCTGGGTCGGGAAGATCCCCTGGAGAAGAGAATGGCAATCCAATCTAGCCAGTACTCTTGCCTGGAGAATTCCATGGACAGAGGGGCCTGCCGGGCTACAGCCCATGGGGTCGCTAAAGAGTCAGACATGACTGAGCGAATAACACTGACACTCAACCATCTCTCTCCCCCAAAACCTTAACAGAAAGGCTTCTCCTGCCAGGCATGGAAGGCAGAAAGCAGACTCCTTCCCCACCATTCCATCCCATTCTATCTCTTGCCTAAAGCTTTCCAACACCCCCCTCTTCTTATCCCAATCACACTCCTTAGTTCAGGCCAACAACACCCCTCATTCTTCAACTCTGACAGTCACACAGGCCTCGAGACGTGCCCACCCACCGCCCCAACACAAGTCCTCTATTCTACAGAGCAAATCTCATCAGATCAGCCCTCTGTCTAAAGCCTCTCAGAGAGGCAAAACCTTCTAAAGCCAGGAATGAGAGACAGGAGGGCATCACCAACTGCCAGAGAAAAATAAATAGCGTGGGATCAGATACTTGAATTGAGGTTTATGTTGTAGTGTGTGTAATCTGTGTGTATGTGTGTGTGTTGGAGGAGTAATTTGGGAAATATCTGGAAACTGGACAATTTTTTTTTTTTTTGAATGCTGAGGTTTGAAAAAATAGGAACTATTTCAAACCCACAGACAGACAGCAGGAGAACGGCCCAGTGTGTATCACTGAAGGGAGGCTAGGCTGTATGACACAGGAGACAACACACACCGTCACTCATTCCTCCAGCAGCTCAAAGGGCTGGCACGAGAATTCCTAGCTTGCATAGCTCCAGGAATGGCAGTTGGCCCAAGGTAGCTGACTGGGCCAGACGTTCACCTCACCTCCTTCCCACGGTCAGCCTAAAGCCCGTACACAGGCCAAGACACGGGCCCCAGAGCTCAACACCACGGTCTCACTTGGGGAAACCTCTGAAGAGCCGCCCAGCTACAGGACTCGCTAAGCAGTCAGATGGAGCCCCGGCTGTAACTGAACTGAAGTTCAGATTTTCCCTGCACCCAAACCTTCTTCCCTTGTTTCTTTCAGGAACTGTTCTCATATCCGGTATATCATTTCTACATTTTTTGGTATGGACCACTTCATTATTTTTTTTTAATAGTGTTAAGTTTTAAATTTAAAAAAAAAAAATTCCTTTCAGAGTTCCACGTGTTATACAGTAGGTTCTTGTTGGTTACCCATTTTAAATAAAGTAGTGTGTACACGTCCATCCGAAACTCCCTAACTATCCCTTCCCCTATCCTCCCCACCCCCCAGGAACCCTAAGTTTGCTCTGGAAGTCTTTCAGTCTGTTTCTGTTCAGTAAGTAAGTTCATTTGCATCACTTCTTTTTAGATTCCATGAATAAGTGATGTCACACAATATTTCTCCTTCTCTGTCTGACTTGCTTCCCTAAGTATGACACTCTCTAGGTTCATCCATGTTACTGCAAAAGGCATTATTTCATTCTTTTTAATAGCTGAGTAGTATTGAAGGCAGAAGGAGAAGGGGATGACAGAGGATGAGATGGTTGGATGGCATCGCCGACTCAATGGACATGAGTTTGAGCAAGCTCCGGGAGTTGGTGATGGACAGGGAAGCCTAGCGTGCTGCAGTCCATGGGGTCACAAAGAGTCAAGCATGACTGACCAACTGAATTGAACTGAAAATTCCATCGTATATACGTACCACGTCTTCTTTATCCATCCCTCTGTCGATGGACATTCAGGTTGCATCCATGTCTTTTGCTATTGTGAATAGCTCAATGTTATGTGACAGCCTGGATGGGAGGGGACTTTGGGGAAGAATGGATACCTTTATGTGTATGGCTGAGTCCCTTCTCTATTCATCTGAAACTATCACAACCTTGCTTGTTAATCAGCTATACCCCAGTACAAAACTTAAAAAAAAATTTAAAATCCTTTCACAGTCACTCTTAGGATACAACCCAAACTCTCAACCATGGTTATAAGACTCTTCAACAATTGGTCTCAGTTTAACTTCTCAGCCTTTACTTTTACTTCTCAACCCCACTTCAGCCACACTGAGTGATCTGCGGTTTTAACCTCCAAACCTCTGACATGTCATCGAGTCCCTTTATTTCAACAGCCCTCCTCATCTCCCTCTGCCCACTTTTTGTCTCACTTGTATTCACTCCTCTTAGTTTAAATATCTCTCCTCAGGAAAGAAACCTTTCCTGAGACATTAGCTACCCTTCCAGGAAGCTCACACAGCAACCTGTGCTGTTTCATTTTTTAAAACTCTTAACTGCCTGTTCAATCTGTTTACTTAAAAGCTTGTGCAACCGCCCTCTCCAAGCAAAAGATTAACTGACCTCTGGAACTATGTCTTAGTCACCCTTTGCCAGTCCAAGTGCTTGACATATAGGAGGCGACAACATGCTAGTCAAAATGTCTTTTACAGATAGGATGGATGGATGGTTGGTTAGAAGGACAGATGGATGAATAGATAGGTAGGTAGGTAGACAGAGACAGACAAATAAGTCCTTCCCTAACAATCTCCATAACAGAAAATAAAGCTGAATCTTGAAGCCAGATTCACCACCTCAAGAGACAATTAAACTGGCCAAGTCAAAACCTTAGAAACCACAATGTACAACCCAACAACACAGAATTTTCAAGCTAGCTCTTGTGTTTTTCCTTGAAGGTCAAGGGAACCACCATTCTGAAATATCAGCTTCTATATTAGAATTTAAAGTTAGCCCACTGAATATTAGTATTTGAAAGACGGAACGCAAAAGAAAAAACAATATGACAATAGTAACTTCTTCTTTCTTCTATTCCTCAAACCTCTACAACAGAGCATCACATTAGCAAAAGCATCTGTTACCTGAATAATTATGATTTTTGAGCATCCCTGCTTTATTGACTGAACTCCAATGACCTTTCCACCACTTAATTATTTCCTAAATGAGAGGTACTTCTCAACGTCTGTTCTTGATTTATTTTTAATTTGCATTTACTCTATCCTATCTGTTGAAAGTGAAATCAGTGATATAGGATGACACTATCCTCACATGAAACATCCTATTCTTTAATTAAATTTCCTCTGAAATAGTTTTCCAGGCTCTTTTCACACATAAATGTTCTTTCAGCTGTCCAAGACTATTCCCTTCAAGATAAAAATTAATATTACCTTTCTTTGCCTCCTTTTCAAAGAGCTTTTATATTATCTTTTTTCTTAATCAACCTACTTTTTCTCTAAAGCATATTTCTTTCAGAATATACATATAGAAAAAAATTACAAATGCTATTAAAACAGTTCAATTCAAAGTCACCTGAACAAGCCAACCAACAGCGCTATTTTAGAAAAACAGCAATTGTTAATGTAATTAAGGAGTAAAAGCTACCTTTAAAATGTAGAAATTAATCAAGTTAAGAATATTAATTCTGGAGGAAGAGCAAATACTAAAAGGGCTGTAACATGATTTATAACATAATTTTTAAAATTATACATCTGATTGAAAAATATATATATGAATTATAATGTGAAAAGCTCGAAGAATTGAAGAATATAAAACAAATCCCTTGAAGTGAAGTTTGCATTATAGCTTTATGCACGTTGTTACTAACTGCAAACCATCTTCCAAATCCCCTCCCCTACTCCTCCCCTCTCGTGCCACTCTGGTCCAAGCTCCCATGATCTCTAACCTTAGTTATTTTCACAACTTATCTGCTCCCTTCCTCCCTTCAACTCTTCTCGCTTTGAAATTTATCATTCTTACTGTCCACCAAGTTACCTTTTTGAAAAACAATACTGAGCCCATCATTAACCCACTTAAAATCCCACAGTAGCTCCCAACAGGGAAAAGATCAAACCTGCTTTCAAAACCTGGTACCAACTTCTCCCCTCATCTACAACACCCCAGCCACACTCACCCACCAGCTGCAGGCTCAAAATGCACTGTTCTTTCCCATCACCTTGGAATGCCCTCCCTTCACAGTCACACAACTATGCATCCTATGCATCCCTCAAGGCACACCTCAGCTCCCTTCCTCTTAGGCCTCTCTCTTTCCCAATGAAGTAAGACCTTGTCCTTCCTCCTCCCCTGATTCCCCAGCTTTGGGCACACTACACAGGGTCTGTGCAGGGCTGTCTCCTTCCCAACCAGCCTGAGAACACCTGAATGAAGCAGAGACCAATGCCTTGCTCACCTCTGGGCCCATCACCTAGCTACACTGAATGAATGACAAGCATTTGCGGAGTGAATAAAGTGTGTATATCAGCAAGTCTGATTATTTTAAACCATTAAAGAGCATGGCGAACCTTTATTGAGCACTTACTGTGTGTGGAAACTAAGCTAAAGGCTGCATCAGAAGGTCAAGTCAGGAAAGCGTGTGCCCATGCACAAGCAAGAGGAGCCAAAAATAGAAATAAATGGTGAGCAAGAGGGAAGAAGATTGATTGTGGCTCTGTGATCGATCAAAGAATAGAATGCTTTGTGGCATTTATGCTGATGTTTGAAAGATGGAGGTTTTAAAACCAAGGGGTGGGGAGGGAAGAACAATCAAGCAGAGAAAACAAAGCAAGCCACGTCCCAAAGACAAGAAAAGGACCACGGGCCGTCCTCACAAGCACCGTGCGCCTCCCTCACAGGGTATTTTTTGGAGGGAGGGAGACATAAAAAGATAGGTCAGCATCAGACTTCCCTAAATGTTCCATTAAAACATGCATGCAAATGAGTTCTCCTCTCTGAGCAATCTGCCTTGATGCCAGGTCCCCAAAGTAAGATCTGTGCTACACCAAATGCTCCAAAAGGCCAGCCCCAGACAGACAGCAAGCATGTGCGTGCATTCTCCAAATACCAACGCGCTTCTAACAGGCCACACCTCTTGAAAAAGCACACGTAAGAGAATAATTCAAGTCACTCTGATTTTTTTTCTACAGACACAGTACTATAACGGGATTTAGTACATGATTAAGGAGGAGAAGGGGACAACAGAGGATGAGATGGCTGGATGGCATCACCGACTTGATGGGCATGAGTTTGAGTAAACTCCGGGAGTTTGTGGTGGACAGGGAGGCCTGGCGTGCTGCAATTCATGGGATCCCAGAGAGTCGGACACGACTGAGCGACTGAACTGAACTGAACTGAACTGAACTGAAGGGTCTGTTATGTTATAGAACTGACCACAGATACCCTAAGTAGAAGCACAAAAATAAATAGCTTTACATTCTGCAGTATAACATTTTCTAAACAACTTACAAAGGGACTATAAGGATAACAAAATAAATAGAGTAGAAAGTGAAAGTCGCTCCATTGTGTCTGACTCTTTGTGACCCCATGGACTGTACAGACCATGGAATTTTCTAGGTCAGAATACTGGAGTGGGTAGCCAGGCATCCTCTTCTCCAGGGTATCTTCCCAACCCAGGGACCGAACCCAGGTCTCCCACATTGCAGGCAATTCTTTACCAGCTGAGCCACAAGGCAAGCCCAAGAATACTGGAGTGGATAGCCTATTCCTTCTCCAGAGGATCTTCCCAACCCAGGAATTGAACCGGGGTCTCCTGTTTGCAGGTGGATTCTTTACCAACTGAGCTACCAGGGAAGTATCAAATAGAGTATACCTGGAGTTTTATCTCAGAGCATCCCAGGAGGCGGCTTCTGGATATGGCCCAGAGCCTTCAACACCAAATAAGACTCAGTCACTCTCCCAGCTCTAAGTCAGACTTGCATTTTAAAAGACAGTATTTTGATAAGGGGTCATGTGTCTTGCAAACTTTAGAATTCCCTGAGTAAATTCCAAACATGGCCCCATACACAAAAAGTAAAGAGAGATGAAAGAAAGAGGCAGACCATTCCACATGGACAGGAATCCATTTCACCGGTATCTCAGTCGGTAAAGAATCTGCCTGCAATGCAGGAGACCAGGGTTCAATCCCTGGGTTGGGGAAGATCCCCTGGAGAAGGAAATGACAATCCACTCTAGTACTCTTGCCTGGAAAAATCTCATGGACAGAGGAGCCTGGCAGGCTACAGTCTATGAGGTAGCAAGGGTCGGACACGACTTAGCGACTAAACCTACCCACTGTATAGCACAGGAAACTCTATTTGGTGCTCTGTGGTCCCCTAAACTGGAAGGAAAGCCAAGAAAGAGGGGATATATGTATGCACGCATGCTCACTCAATCGTGTCCGACTCTGCAACACTACGGACTGTAGCCCACCAGACTCCTCTGTCCATGGGATTTCCCAGGCAAGAATACTGGAGTGGGTTGCCATTTCCTCCTCCAGGGGGTCTTCCCGACCCAGGGATCAAACCTGTGTCTTCTGCATTGGCAGGAGGATTCTTTACCACTGAGCCACCTGGGAAACCCAGTGTATGTATACATACGGATGGTTCTCTTGGCTGTACACCAGAAACTGGCACAGCAGGCTAAAGCAACTATCCTCCAATTTTTAGAAAAAGAGGCAGAAGTTGGAGGGATGCTGCCACAAGCCAGCAAAAGCCAGGAGCCACCAGAAGCCGAAAGAGGCAAGGAGAATTCTTTCCTAGAAACTTCAGAAGAACAAGGCCCTGCTGACACCTCTATCCTGGGCTTCTAGCCTCCAGAACTGGGAAACTATAGACTTCCATTGTTTTAAACTGTAAAACTTGTGGTCATTTGTTACAGAAGCCATAGAAACTAATACAGGGGGTTTGATCCTTGGTTTCCTTTACAAACTTAAACTCCTTTCAGCAGCTCAAACCACAGTTGACATATTTGATTATCTTTTAAGACAATTCAATTATCTGACAAGTAAACCTCAAAAGTACTGAAATTCTTGTAACTCTAATATTGGACTTGGAGGGCATTATGCTCCAAGGGAAATAAATGAGACAGAGAAAGACAAATACTACATGTTATCACATGTGGAATCTAAAAAATACAACAAACTAGTGAATATGACAAAAAAGTAGCAGACTCATAGATATAAAGAACAAACTAGTGGTTACCAGTGGGGAGAGGGTGAGGGGAGAGGCAACATAAGGGTAGGGAAGTAAGAGGTACAAACTATTAAGTATAAAATAAGCTACAAGAATATATTTCACAACATGCAAAATATAGTTAATAATTTATAATAAGTATAAATGGAGTATAACCTTTAAAAATTGTGAGTTACTACATTGTACACCCATAACATATTGTATTATTGTACATCAAACATGCCTCAATAAAAAATAAAGATTATTAAAAAAATAAGTACAATTACAAAAACAAGGAGGTAAATGCAATTGTAATACTTTATTAACCTTAAAGAAGATAAGAAAACTACCATCAAGTTATTATGTTCTTGCATTTTATATCATATCTTAGAGACCATCCCATATCAATACAGAAAGAACTTGTGATTTTTCATTGCAAATAATTCCACTGTATGAATAAATTATAACTTAAGTAAAAAGAAAGGAAATCAACATAAAGGATGGATGTGGGATTTTTTTCTCACCATGAGTCAAACCATATCTGTCTCGGAAATTTTTCTTAGAAAAAAACAGACAGTAAGTTTTTATGATAAGTTCAGAGCATTCCATGAAAGAATTCAGGTTTTGACTCTAACCTTGCAGCAGGAAGAGGCTAAATGCACCAAACTGAAGACCAAGGTGCTCCAAGAAGAAATATTTCAGGGCTGGATATTTTGGTAGGATCTTCCAGTTCAACAGTCCACAGTAAGAAAAGCACCAAAGTTTCATCACTCTCCTGCTCTCTTTACACAATTTTACCTTTGCTCAGCACAAGAATACAAGGCAAAAGAAAAAAAGTCCAATACCACAAAATCCATTACCTCTTAAAATTATTTAAAAAGAAGAAGTAGAAATAATCTTCAACATTGGACCATAGCTCTCCTTTCTCCTCTGAAATGCACAGACCACTTTCACTTTGGTTCCAAGAGTCTTAAACCTGCTTCCTTTGTCCATAAATCAACGGCACTAAACAGTAACTGCAGAGCTTGTTAAAACTCCAGACGCCGGGACCCCACCCCACATGACTGAGTGGGAATCCCAAAGGGTGGTTCTGACATGCAGCCAGAGTTATGAACTCTGAGAGACTGAGCCCAAAACCCGACTTTCAAAATAAAAGCATATGTCAACATCTATGTAATTACTGAACTAATGAAAATCACAAGACTCGCCCATAAGGAGCAAGAGAACCAATCAATTTGTATTAAAGCCTTTTTGGACATAAATATCCTACACCAAAATCTTAATCAGAACACGGCCTGGGACAAATGTGCAAACATTAAAACAATGGAATTAGAGAAGATGATCTCAGCAGATAATATTTTTTTAATCATGGGATTTTTCTAAGTTGTGCCAGCCTAGAGACAGAAAGTCATATTTTTTACTAGATTTCTCTGCTCTATCAGAAATGTCATTATCAATGTGCTTGTCAGTGTGCTTTGTCCTGATCTTCAGGAAAAAGAATGTTACATAATTCAATACTGAGACTGATGAGCTAGACAGAAATCATAATAATTAGCCTGCCACCCACCCACCAAAAAAAAGTTCATTTGAAAATATTCACCTACAAAATGTTATTCTCCTGCTTTACACCTTGATTTTAATGACTGTGACAAACAAAACTGATTTTTTTGCTTTTTTAATTAAACAGATCTCAAAATCGGTATAAGATTGTACCAATGCAAACTTTAATCTTAACTGCCAAGAGGGCACACACACACAAACAATTCCTATTATCGGCTAGGCTAGGAGAACAAGCTTCTGACAGAGAAGGTTCACAGAATATACATAAATCTCAGGTGTTTGGTTGTGAAAAGGCACGAATGTCAAGGCCAGAGAGCTACATGGAGGCTGGGACTATCTGCTTCCCACACTTGACCTTTGCAAATCCAGGGGTAGAGCAAGGAAAAGTGAAAGAACTAGGTCCAGCTTAGATGTCTCAATCCACAATCATCATTTCGACAGTAAATATATGTTAAAATTTCACACCGACTCACCTCTCAAATACTAAACTGACTGTATTTATTATTAAGCAGTTAAGGCACACCAGAAAATAAAAAGAGTAAAACAGTAAATATCTATGCCTCCATACACACGCAGCTTAAAGAGAAAAAAAAAAAAAATCTAACCAGTACATGTGAAACCACCTGAGTAATCTTTCGCAATAGAATTTTAACTAATATTTACAACTGCTTCAATGATCTTGCCTGTTCCCTTGTTTCCTGAAAATCATCCTATCGACATCTAGTTCAAATCTGGGCTCAAATAAGGTCCAATAAAACTGAATTTTCCATTCTGTCTATATACTAAAGACTTCTACTGCTTAGAACATTCTCCAAAATTTATGTTTTCCTGTGGAGAACAGATCACCTACACAGCTTTCCCAACCTTAGTTACAGGTCATGAGAATCACATGAATGCAGAAATCTTTTTTATGATGGCACTATTTCAGCCTAATGAGGTACCAACACAGAATATTTTATGTGCATGACAAGAATAGCTGTTCTCCTCTGTTAAGAGTTGAATTTCCACCAGGGTCACTGTCCCTCACCACAAATCCCCAGGGCTCATGGAAAAAACCAAACACACTCAAAGACTCCCTTCAAAGCACAGGCATTCCAGCCAAGTAATGCTTTGGGGGGAAAGAAAAAAAAAAAAAACAACTATTTTTCACAGTCCCTTAAACTCTTTAGGAAAATCCCCACACAGATATTTCTTTAAATGAAAAAGAAAGAAGACCAATGGGAAATACAACGTAACCACTGTTTTTCCTAAAGAAAGGCCTCTAAAAGATAAACAAATAAGGTAACCTTCCTCCCAAGCTTCATAAAACCACATCTTCTTAAGAAAGTTGAAACATAGTATCTTGCAAACACAGTATCATTGTTAGACCTGTTATAAATTTAACCAGGTATAATATTCCATAGTAAAGAATTCATTTTATTTTTATTTCACTGGCCTCCCTTTTCTCCCCTCCCAGTCCCCTCCTCCCCAACCAACCCATTCAATGCCATAGATACCCATCCAGGCATCAGACCAGGCCTCAAACTGTGCCAGACTGCAGTCCATCTGAAATCCACTACCTTTTTTTTCACCAGCCAGTTAAAAGCCTTGAGCAGCAGGCAAAGGAAAAGAGAAAAGGGAATTCACGTCAGAAAGCTTATCAGTTTTTCTACCTTCCACCCAGAGGACTGCCGGTCCTCTGGTATTCTCCTTTGCTAACTTCTAAAAGAGAATGACAGAGACCAGAGCCAATAATCAGGGCTGAGAGCAGCAGGTTAGGTCTCCTGCCACCGGCCTTCCCATGGCAGGACAGGATGCCCGCCAGCAGCCTGGAGCAGCTCTATCTCAAAGCCAAGGGCCCCAATTTTGTAACCATAAAGGCAGAAGCAGAGGGATGTAGCGAAACAATTAATACTCTGCAAAATTTCTAAGGAATAAAGTTAGGCACGAAAAAAACAAAGCACCATCTGGCAGCAACAAAATAAACTACCTGGTAAATTAGGAAACTGGGCACTCTATCCAGAGTTCGAATGCAGAGTTTCTGGGGTCAGATCACCCCAGCTCTTGACATTTCTAGCTCCGTAGCCTTTTTCATTGACTATAGACATTCACTGCTTACCTGCTATGAGCTAGACACTGGGCTGAGTCCCAGGGGTGCATGGGTCCCTGCTCTTGTGGAATTAAGTTGAGTAGGACATTGAAAGAAAAGTTCAGGTGTCAGTTGCTCAGCTGTGTCTGACTCTTGACGACGTCATGGACTGTAAGGCTTCTATGTCCACGGAATTCTCCAGGCAAGAATACTGGAGTGGGTAGTCATGCTCTTCTCCAGGGGATCTTCCCCACCCAGGGATCAAACCTGGGTCTGCTGCATTCCAGGCAGATTCTTTACTATCTCAGCTACCAAGGAAGCTAACACACACACACACACACACACACACACACACAGAAACAAGAAAACTACCAGAGAGAGACAGAATATGGGGGAACTCCATATACTGATACAGTCAAAAGTGCCTGGGAGTGACCTTCCTCATGGTCCTCTGGCTAAGACTCTGCACTCCCAATGCAGGGGGCCCGGTTCGATCCCTAGTCGGAGAACTAGATCCCACATGTCACAACTAAAAGACTCTGCATGCTGCCAACAAAGACTCAAGATCCCTGGTGCCACAACTAAGGCCTGGCACAGCCAAATAATTAAATATTTATTTCTTTGAAGTGCCAGGTCATCGTTGCATCACGTGGGATTTTTCATCGCGCAGACTCTAGCTGTGGCGGTCGAGCTTAGCTGCTCCACAGCAGGTGGGATCTCAGTTCCCAGTGTTGTTGTTTAGTCACCAAGTCATGTCTGACTCTTTTGTGACCCCACGGACTGTAGCCTGCTAGGCTCCTCTGTCCGTGGGATTTCCCAAGCAAGAATGCTAGAGCCGCTTGCCATTTCCTTCACCAGGGGATCCTCCTGACCCAGGGATCGAACCCGCATCTCCTGCATCAGCAGGTGGATTCTTTACCACCAAGCCACCAGGGAAAACCCTGAGATCCTGAACCAGGGATCGAACCCACATTCCTGCACTGCAAGACGGATTCTTAATCACAGGATGAGCAGGAAAGTCTTGTAAATAAACAGTACCAACAACAACAAAAAGATGACTGGGAGAGTTACTTCCTAAAGTCAGCAGGCAAGTTTTCTCAGAGGCGATACTAAAGCCTAGATCTACCTAAGAAGAGGAGCCCATCAGGCAAAGACAGGCAAAGAGGGATGTGCAAAGGCCCTCAGGCAGGCATGGCTGGGTCTCTGCAGAAATAGAAAGAAGGCCAGTTTGGCAAATTACTTCTGTGCGGCTCATGTCTGTCATCTGTGAAACAGTCATTGTGAGGATGAAACTCTGAGCACCACATCTGCACGCTGCATGTATTCAATAAATGTCAGTTGCTAGAATGATCATAATCAGTGAGATCCCATTACTAGAGGTGTGCAAGAAGACGCTGGGTACACAAGGGCATGGCCAGGCAACAGGACCTCTCAGGTTCCATCCACAATTAGGTCAGAATTACACAAGAAGAGAAAAAGTGAAGGAAGCAATGATAAAACTGTTACACTCAGGCTTCCTGCCTAAAGGCTGTTCAAGAATGTTTTGAATCATACAACAATGCGGAGTTTTACCGACTAATTCATTCAACAAATGGCCCCTTCCCATGTGAGAATCTGTGATTCTAATCCCTACTAGTCAAAATCCGCACAAGGAGCTAGCTGGCAGTCTTTAGCCCCGAGGTCTACCCTCTTTACAGGGCTATGAGCTAAAACCTACCAGAACAGCACTGAGAAGAACAGAAAAGGTTGACTTACTCTATGTTACTGGCATTAAAGTGTCACTATTGATAGAATAAAATAGCAGTGAGGCTATTCTTTGATTTTACACATATCTCAAACCATTTTATTATTTCACATTTAAAATGTTCCCAGCAGAAGTTTACGCACCACAGACTTCATTGATAACATATTTCACTTAAAAAAAAAAAAAAACTTACTCTTGACCTACACTTAAAATACTTAATAAATTGTAAAACTTTCTGAAGCTCACTAATTCTGGCTATCATTAATGACAGGCAAATTTGACTTGCATGTCTTTAAGTTAGGGAAAGACTTACTTTTACCCAATCCCAAGCCTTGAATCATTAAAGGTCATATTCTTTCAAGTTCTTTTCTGATTAATGACAGGCAAATTTGACTTGCATGTCTTTAAGTTAGGGAAAGACTTACTTCTACCCAATTCCAAACCTTGAATCATTAAAGGTCATATTCTTTCAAGTTCTTTTCTAAAATTCACTCAAATCCAAGACAAATGTATTACAATCATTAAGAAATATGTGATTTCTATATTCATGAAATATTTCATCACCTACTCTTGATATTTCAGATTTCTGTTTAGTTGGTGGAAACTACTTTAAAAATTATTAAACCTCATACACTGCATAAAGCAAATTAAAATTGAATGAGGGCAATATAAATGATCCTAATACCTTAACATAAAATGCACCAATACTTTTATGAAGCCAGGCTTTTAGACTGTCCAAACTTAAGGATTTGAGAAGGAAAAAGACAAATCTTCATGAACCAAGACAAAAGTTTATCAGTATAACCTCAATATCAGGTCTTCCCTACCCCAATCTCTATCCCCTCCGCCATAGCTAGACCCTCAAAAGGTAGAAACACAGAAATATATTTGAATCAAAATTCTCCTATAGGAGAATATGCATTATTTGTATATGATTCCTTTGACTTTCAGAAAGCAAGATTGAAATTAACAGGCCCATTCAAATCCAAATTTATCTACTGCCTTTTGCAACATAATCCAGCCAAAAGAATGTGATTCAGATCTCAGCTATGCAACAGCTAAGTTTTCAATGCTTTTTGAAGTAGGAGCCATCGAAACTAAAAAAGAAAGTAACAGTCATCACCTTGGCATCAAAACACTTGAAGCAATTTGAGATTTTTAAGAATACTTTAGAAATACTTTAAGAAGTAATACAGACTCATTGAAAAGCTTTTAAAGTGCATATGAGTGAAAAAGAGAAAAATAATAATCCCCAAATGCCAGGATGACCAGCATTAACATTTTTGTGTACATTCCATTGAACTTTATTGGGGAAAAAAATTTTTTTCACATACATGATTTCATATTGCACATAATTTTTATATAACAACATCAAGAACATGTTTCTATGTTCATATATATACATATCATAACATTTTTATGAATGTATAATCTTTACTTTATGAATACACCGTAATTAGCTCCACTGAGATTCTATATGATTTGGTCAAGTGCCCTACACTAAAGAAACAGCATAGGTTAACCATTGTTTCCTAAAGTTATTTGCCTGTGACATCCTTTTTCAACTTATACATTAGAACTTAGGCTTGTTTCAAATGCTTTGGGAAATTATGATTTAACCAATCCTCAGTATTGGATTTTTATGGAATTTCTAGTTTTTTTTTTTCTGTAATAAAAATGCTATGATCAACTTTTTGCTTGTATATTTCTGTGACTTCCAAACAAAACTCCAAAAATAGAGGTACTGGGCCAGTTGGAATGCATACGTTAAAAACTTAATAAGTTCCCCCCAACTGTCCCCAATAGTGTATGAGAATAGTCAGTCTTTTGAAATGATCATTTTTAATTTAAAGAGTAGTTTAAAAGTTATGTGTACTCATCATATATAACACGTATTTTTAAACTTATATAATTACTTTTTTATGGACATGGCTAAAGTACAGTTATAAATATCAAAGGTCTTACCATGGTGGTTGACTCAGAAAACTATTTAAGAACATAACTCCTCACAATTTATAGAACATGACAAGCATGGATACATTAAATTGTCTCACTGTCATTTTCCTCCTTGGTACATTTATATTTTTCTGGACATACATTCTGTACTGTTTAGAAGATATTAGTAATCCCTTACATCAACATAGTACTTTATACAACTAAAGCATTTAAATCAAGACAAACTTTAGGGGGCATTAAACTTTCTCAGAGCATACTTTAAAATAGGATGTTAAGCTGTATCCCCTAAAAGATCCTTCAAACTACACAGTAGAGGCTACACATTTAGAGCCAAGACTGTAATAACCAGTCTTTACCAACCAACCAACACTAGGGCCATGAAGGGAAATATACCTTAAATGTGTGTGTGTGTGTGTCAGTAGATCAGTCATGTCCAACTCTTTGTGACCCCATGGACTGTAGCTCACCAGACTCCTCTGTCCGTGGAATTCTCCAAGCTACAACACTGGAGTGGGTTGCCATTACCTTTTCCAGGGGATCTTCCTGACCCAGAGATCAAAGCCAGGTCTCCCATATTGCAGGCAGATTCTTTACCATCTGAGCCCTCAGGGAAACCCTCATCTCTATTAATTTACAGCCTATTTTCAGTGCATATTTCTGCAGATTCATACAATAAAAAACAACCTTCTAACATAATATAAAGATGGTTCACATAGCAAAAACAGACATGAGGTTCCTTTTTTGGTTTTAAAGTGACACTGGGTATTAAGTTTATAGCCCAAAGTAACTCTCAAAGTTACTTAAGTATAGTGTTCACACCCAGGGTCAAGTTCTGTGTAATTTTCAAAACTCAGGTCCTGGCTGCTCAAAAATATCTCCCCATAGAGTCTATCTCAGAATCACATTTGATGCTTTTTAAAAATACCAAAACTTTTACTCAGTAGGTCTGGAGTGGAGCCAACGTATCTCTACTTAAAAAACCCTCCCCAGTTGATTCAGTTATACAGCCAGAGTGGTAGAGTACTTGGTTATATAAAAAGACTGGGGGAGGGAGTGGTATCCTTATGTCATCAATTTAGATCTTCAATGAAAACCATTCATCTGTCTTAATCTAGCTTACTAGATAACCTAGGTAAAAGTGTACCTTGAGAAGGTTTGTAAGATGCTTCAAAAAGGGAAGCACAGGTAGAAAACACTGGCCTAGCACTGGTTAGAAATGGGATGGGGGAGAGGGTGTATGAAAGCAAATCTCAGGAGGACTACCCACCTCATCAGAAACCACAGCATTTCCTACCTAAAGCATCATTTTTTAAGCTGCATTTTTATGTTCAAGAGGCTTCTTAAAAATGAAAAGCTATCAGCTACCAGGCAGCAGTTTCACCAAGCAATGCCAATCAACATACCAGGAGACCAAGATGGATTGAGAAATTAAGACAGAATACACAGAGATATCAAGGAGGGCATGGCAACCCACTCCAGTGTTCTTGCCTGGAGAAGGCCCATGGACAGAGGAGCCCGGCTGGCTGCAGTCCAGGGTGCTGCAAAGAGTCGGACACGAGTGAGCGACTAAGCACAGCACACACAGAGATGCTGCGTTCCCTTTTACAGAGCCATCGGCATTCGTCAGATTTCTGCTTCTCAAAAGAAGTTTGTCTCCTAAGGACAGTGCAAAACAAACCAAATCCTATGTCTCCTCTGTAGCTTATGAACAAAAATCAGCCATCTTCTGAAGCTTCCACTACTTACCAGACCTGGACTTAATGATGTCGCTGAACTCATTCTGCCCATCGTCAGCTCTGGCCTCATGTTCTCCATACTTGGCCATCTTAGTTGCACTTCAGTACAATCCAAAGGCTTGACAAGATCCTCTTTTAAAGACTTTCAATTTTCTATAATTATCAACATCAATACCTAAAGAGAAAAGGAAAAACATGGATTTTTTAAAATATACAAGACTATATTAATATGTTGTAATATAGTAATATATGCTGACATATATATTATGTATAACATATTACATACAGATGTAATATATAACCACAATATATATCATAGATGTATAATATATATGACTATAAATATTAAAATATATGTACATATATTACATGTGGGCTTCCTGGTGGCTCAGTGGTAAAGACACCACCTGCCACTGCAGGAGACAGGAGTCTAGGATTCAATCTGCAGGTCAGGAAGATCCCCTGGAGGAGGGCATGACAATCCACTCCAGTATCTTTGCCTGAAAAATCCCATAGACAGAGGAGCCTGGTGGGCTGTAATCCATGGAGTCTCAAAGAGTTAGACACTACTGAAGCGACTGAGCACACACACAAGCACATTATATATGGTTTCATACAGTAATCCTTCAACAAATACTTATTTGGGGCCTATGGCAATTCACTCCAGTGTTCTTGCCTGGAGAATCCCATGGACAAAGGAGCCTGCCAGGCTATACCGTCCATGGGGTTGCAAAGAGTCAGACATGACTGAGCAACTAACACTTTCACTTTCAAGTATAATGCACTGATCTGGGCAATGGAAATATGATTATCAAAGAGACAAAACCTATACTAGTTTGAAATCCACAGACACCAAGTAATTAATTATATAATGGAGTATTTCACTATACTACTACTAAGTTACAAAAGTACAAAGGAGAAGCATAGAGTAATATGAGCATACTGCAGAGGAATCTGACCTGCTCTGGGCAATTAAAGAAGGCTTTCTTGAAGATGTGACATTTGAGCCAAGCCTTCAAGGATAAGAGATGGGAAGAGGAAAAGGTAAGAATCTCCCATGTAGAGTGACAGGAAGCATCAAAGAGCATTCGAAAACCTGAGCAAAGGCAGGTGCTTTTGGAGCCTAAGAGGAGAGGGATTTGTTGAACTAGGTGAGGTAGACAGGACCAGGGGTAGGGCTGTAAAGACAGACTGTACAGGATTTTGTTATTTCTCCGAAGAGCAGTGGGAAAACAGCAGATGATTTTAAGCTGGGAAGCAACATATGATTGTGGCCTAAATAAGTGCAGATAGAAAGAAGTGGGTGGACATGTGGGCTATTAGATATTAAATGAAGGCCAATAGGATTTGGGAACTAACTAGATATGAGAGTTTCAGGATACTGAGGCACAAATTGACTGCCCAATTTTGGCCTGTGCAATTGAGACATTCAATGAGTTGGGAACACTGAAGCATGAGAATCTGAAGGACGAAACAAGGAGTGTGATTTGGACTGATGGAGTTTGAGATTTACACGTGGAGATAACCAAAAAGTCTGATCTCAGGAATGGTCTGGATTATATGTAAATCTGGACAGTTACATGTTCTATCCATTGACACAGATTTTATTTTGGAAAACCCATCATGTGAATTCTCCTGAGAATAGACATCACTCAAAATAATTTTAATCTTTTAGTAATTAAAGAGTCGAGGCATGATGAGAATTTACAGAATTGAGGATTCTACCCTGCAGTACCACTTTTCTTTTAAAATGTCATCAATTAGACATGCACTGTCCTAGAACTTTCTGGAACACAATGCCCAAGCAACCCAAACAGAATCAGAATTCAAGTTTAAGTTCAGCAACTTGGCTATACCCTAACATCCCCTTATGAGCATCTCAAATGCCAGCTAAATAAATCAATCATTTAATTGGGAAAATAAGTCAAAACATCCAAATATTAATCTACAAATAATAGACATTAATTCACATATTATAATAGATATCAAAACCAGAGTTTATTGTTAGCTAGGCTTAGAAAACTCAATTATTTAATTCAAGGACACATCATATGCATTACTATTTTGTAATACAGTTCATTTTACATATCTATTCACTATTTAGAAGTTCTTACATATTATGTTTATAATATACAACATTCAAGGACACACCACATTGTTTTATAATATATTTCATAACAATAGAAATACATAAAATATAAAATTTCTTTTCCTTAGTAGTTAGGAAAAGGGTATATTCTAATAATAAAGAGGTCAAGGTCACCTTAGAAACAGGTTTTAAATGTTAAAGTGTTTGAGGTAGATGAAAACTGATGAATTGCTAAAGCTTTAGGAACAATTTTCTCTCCAAAAGGGAGAAATATATGGGTTAGATCATCAGCCTGAATCTGCGAGATTTTGAGAGATTATAAAAACATTTTTCACTTTTTATACTGTCCACTACTATTGTACTTTATGGATTATCATGTAATTAGGTTCTTTTTGGGGGGTAAATACCTGCCAAAGATTTGCTAAATACTTAAAGGTATTTTATTACATTCGAGTACCAAAAATTTTGTTCAGAAGAATGCACATAAAATTTTACTATGAAAATCAGCTTTTCCCAGCAAAAAATTCTCTTACTGGAAAGCAACTAGTTATTTCCCTTGAAATATATTTCTAATTCTCTCTTTCATAAGTGGTCTTAGCCAAGGTCTTCAAAAGATTTTTCCCATCCCACAAAAGAGAAAAGTAAATTGCTTGCACAGAACTGTGTTTCATCTGCACATTAATATTCCTTCATCATAAAGTTTTACTTTGCCAGCTCCTTAAGATAATCTCAGATTTTCTCTTGATAATCAAAATCCTTTACAGGCTACACAGATTCAGCAGTAAGGGAGATCAGAGGACAAGGAAAGACTGGGCAAATTGGGAGAACTGCAGATGACCAAAATTTTAACAGTGACATTACCACTGACTGATACTTTATGCCACTAATTGGCAGGGGTCTCCAAGTTGAGTAACATTTGGGAGCAAGTCATTATTGGTTGCCGGAAGACAGGCTCAAAGTTTCATTACAAGGCACCTCCGTGCGACCCTCCACTTCCACATACAGACTATGGAAACACCACCATCTTCCACACCAAGCTAGGTGACAAACCGAATAAAAGAATGAGATATTGCTTTATAATTATAATTTATTGTTACCTCTGCTCTAGGTTCTGTTTCCCCAAAATGAAGTTCTGCAAAGTTTAGCCAGCTCTTTCTCACTGAAACCAATACCCTCAACTCTACATCCAGTTCTTTCTTCAAAAGTTCTCTGGCTGTCAGAGGGAACCAGAAGCCAACACGATAAACCTGGGTTAAAAGGACGGGGGATGGCCTTACAGGCAAAACTCAAGCTTTAATTTTTTTTTAATTTGGAAATTACAAGATGTAAGAATACAAGCATTTTCAACAATGTACAATTATGATGGAAATATGGTGTAGGTCCTTGGGCAAAAAGTACTCCTTCGTTTACACAATCCTAAGAATGCTAGAGATAGTGGAAAGGAAAGCCCGGAGGCCAGAGTTTGAGGCTCCTTAGGAAACTTAGTAAAAGACACCGCCCAGTGTCAAGAATTGCCATTCATTCTCGGAAGCGCTCCAAGGGAAGTTCATACAGTTGTGGTTAATGCTGTTTACGGTGGCGATCAATTTCACTTAAACACCTGAAGGAGAGCTAAAACGAAGTCTTCTGGGTCTCAGAAACTGGTCCAGGGGGCGGGGAATGGCTCCGCGTAAACCGTGGTCCTCGCCCCCCGGTGCTCTGGAAGCCGAAGCACCCAGGAGCTCCACATTCCTGCAGCTGTCGCCTGATTCCCGGGTCCCCCGGGTCCACTAGCAACCAGCCCAGAGGCGCCCACCCGACTCCCGAGGCCCGTGCAAGTTACAAAGGAATAGATGAGGCTACTGCCGGGTTCCCAGGAGCAGCAAGCTCCCGCCCGGACCCTGGGATCCGGGCTTCCCAGAATTCGGTTCACTCCCCCACAAGGGGTTACAACCCGCGAGGCCCCGGTGACCCAGGTCACCTGGGGGCTGGAAAAGAGGAGACTCTCCCGGGCCATCCCGGGAGCGGGGGAGGGCAGTGAGACCCAGGTTAGACCCGGGCTCCCCAGTTCAGTGGAAAACAAAATGCGAGTCCTCTGGCTCCTGCAAGTCGGGCACATTCTCTCCTCCCCTTGAAACAACCCTGGAATCAGTCCCTTTCGTAATCTGGGGCTTGGCTTAAAAAAAAAAAAAAATCCAGTTTTAACAGCGTGCCTTCTAAAAGTTGCACAGCCTAAAATTTGTGCCGTGTCGGTTTCCTAAAGGGGCCTTGGGCAACCAGTGCCTCGGACCCCAAGCCACACAGGGAGGGACATGAATTACCTTACCAATTGCCGCAAGAGATGCCAAGGATCCGGGACCCCAGAAGAGGCAGTCGCGCGGGACTACGCACCAACTGAGCGCTCCTTGTCACCTCTCCAAAGCCCCACCCTCGGGAGAAGCAACGGCCCGGAGGTCGAGCACGTTTCCTGCCAGGCGGATGGCTGGGAACGTCTCCCCACCCGGTCCTGGCGGACACCTCCGGGGCCCCGCCTTCCCAGGGCTGAGGTGTGTGTGTGTGACAGGCTCTCCTAGGAAGCCACGTCCCCTCTTGGGGATCACTGGCCCAGAGCGCACGGAGGCACGACCCTCTCACCCCAGCCAGGAGAAAGACTCAGGGAGTCAAGAAGCTGCCCAGAACCAGTCGAAGGAGTTCGGGTCGTTCGGAAATACTACACGGATTCCGAGGACTTCCGAGCCCGAGCTCTCCCCCCACGTTTCTGGAATTCCCTGCCTCGGGGCGGGGAGCTGCACTGAGGTTCCAAGGAGAGTGCACGCAAAAGTTGGTTACATCTTAGGCTCAGCCTTGAGAAGGAGCTCGGGACGCTGATCCTGGGCACAGGAGTCGCAGAAAACTCCATCCTCCTCCATCCTACGTCCCGCGTCCCCGAGGCTGTGGTCACACTGCCCGGCCCGAGGCTCAATAATGCACGGACTTACCTGCTCCCATGCCCCGCGGGCCGCCTCGCCAGCCCGCCGCCGCCGCTGCCGAGTCCCAAGCCGGCCCGGGTCTCCTCGGAGGTGTTTCAGGCGTAGTAATCGCGGGTGTGTGTGCAAACGTGGGCTTTGTGGTGCGGTTTTTTTTGGTTGGTTTGTTTGTTTTGTTTTGTTTTGTTTAAGGAAATATGGAAAACCAGACCAGATCCGAAAGAAAAAAAAAAAATTTTTTTTTGACACTCGATTGTAAACGCCCCTAACTTGTGCAATCTTCCTGCCCCGTAGTTCCGCCAAAAACAAAACAGTCCCAGTGCGAACCTGGAACGGGCGCGCAGGCAGCAAGTTTGCCAAACACTGGAGAGTTTTCCGTCTGCAGAAATGACCCCGAAGGAGGGTGGCGGCGGGGAGGGCACCGCTCCCCGAGATTCCCCAATCGGCTTCGGGAGCCGGAGGCTCCTCCTCGCCCCTCGGCGGGAGAAAGCCCGCGGGCCGCCGCGGCAGCCCGCTCCCCTCCTCCGAGGAAAGGCGACTCCACAACTTGGTGCGCCGGCGGCTCGCGCCCCCGGCTCCTCCTCCTCCCCTCACCCGCCCGCCGGCCGGCCCCTTTGTTGAAGCGGGGAAAGGAGCGCCGGAGGCCGGGGAGGGCGCAGCACCGCGGGGTGCGCGCCGCCGCCCTCCTGGGAACCGGCTCCCGTCTGGGCACACGGGTTCGGCCTCCCCAGTAGAGGGGCGCCCAGCAGGTCCGGCTCCCCCCGGCTCTCCCGCCCCGGCTACCGCAGGGCCGGCAACTTTGTTCCGGGAGATCAGGTCCTCTCGGCTCCGGGTTCGGCCCCGGCCCGGCCCAGGCGGCCACCGCAGGCTGGGCTCCGGGAACGTGGCGCCCGGGGTCACCTGACCGCGCGCCCCGTCAATCAGCCCCCGCCCGGCGCTCCCTCCCCGCAGGCAGCAGCCCGGCTGGCGCTCGGCGGGCCTGGGGCGGCGCACCCGGAGCGGACGGTGCGTGCCGGGAGCCCGGAGCTAGCATGGATGCCTGGTGCTGCCTCGGTCCCGTTTATTCAGATTAACCGAAAATGTGAGTCACACCCACCCCAGGCCAACCCGGTCTCCAGTTTCCCTCCTTTGAGAAATGAATTCTCATTTACCCCTCCACTCGCCCCATCCCAGTGTGTTGACGTTGTCAAATTTTTGGTCCTAGTTCCAAGGGTATATATTTTTTATATCATTTTCTTGGTGTCGTTTTTAATATTAAGAAAAACTTGACAATTTCGTTTTACATTCGTTCATACATATATACAAATAGTGTTTGCGCTGATCTGATTTTTCCATTTTTTTCAATATACATACACACTAAAACATCTGTTGCAGAGTCTGTTTCAAAGCTGAGGTGTTGGTCAAAATAATATCTGATAAGAAATTATTACAGCTTTTGTAATACAGCTTTTGTGCTGTGTATGCATTTTTTTATTTACATATTTCATTCCCAGTGTGGTGTGTGTTTCTCTTACATGATCAATATACTTGGGAGGGGGAAAAAAAAAACAGCAACCTAAATTCCTAGTTCCTATAAATAGTGAGAAAAGGAACTCTGGTTTGTTGCTAGTTTAATATTTGAGAGTTAACAACTTATGAGTTAGTAAAGACAAACACTAGGGACCTTAAACAGTTTTTTCAGAAAGAACTCACCTGTCTTTTATTAGTTATAGAGTAAAAGGTCTGGGGGTGGGGTGGTGGGGTTTGCATTCTGAAAGATAGTATTCCTTATAAAATCTCTAGCTTAGACTCCTTCCTTAATGTGAATTTTCTTCACATAAGCCAAATACAATCCAGAATATTAATAGGAAGTAAGTATAATTAATCATCTGCTTTCATTCATTTTACAAACATCAATTTGGGGCCTGCCAGTTTCACTGGTACTGTGGAAAATACACAGATAAATCTGACAGAGATGTTGCTTTAAAGAATTTCAAATCTACTAAGTGAGATAAGGCAAGTAAAAAAATAAGAATATGCAAGATCAGCGATAAGTGCTATAAGAAAAGGATAGATCAAATGCTTTCTGAGTCCGGCTATATCACAGGGACAGTAGCCTATAATGGGATTTTGTCCCCTCAACCCCCATCAGAAAAAGTAATAGGAATGTGGCCTGGGTTTGTCATTAATCCAAACTCTGAACTGCCCCACAGTCACCAGAGAACATGAAAATTGAAGAAAACTGAACTGATGTCTCAGGGATAAAGTCCCTGACATAGGAGAAAATATGATGATATGACTAGTGGATAGATTTCTACATAAAGATATATGCATATGTAGGTATATGTAATATCAAGAGACATGATTCTACATAGATATGGTTCATATATAGGCAACTGTATACTAACATAAGGGCCAAAAAGAAAACTTTCCAACTAAACTTTTTATGTAAAATTATATAAATGCAGATCCTCTCTGAACAATAGTGAAGTGAAGAAGTGAAGTCTCTCAGTCGTGTCCGACTCTTTGCAACCCCGTGGATTGTAGCCTACGAGGCTCCTCCGTCCATGGGATTCTCCAGGCAAGAATACTGGAATGGGTTGCCATTTCCTAGAAGCATCATGAAATACACAATGTATTAAAAAGGTGTTGAGTAATTTTCCATTTTATATATATGTGGCATCTAGAAAGATGATACTGATGAACCTGTTTACTGGGCAGTAGTGGATATGCAGGTATAATGTCCATGCAGACATCATGGACATGGGGGTGGCGGGAAGGAAGGGGGTGGGACGGATGGAAGAGAAGCATGATATACATACACCAACATGTGTGTAAAACAGCCAGTGGGAATGTGCTGTGTGACGCAGGGAACTCAAACCAGGGCTCTGTGACAACCTAGAGGGGTGGGATGGGGTGGGAGGTGGGAGTGAGGTTCAAGAGGGAGGGCACTTGTATGTACCTATGGCTGATTCATGTTGATGTATGGCAGAAACCAATACAGTATTATAAAGCAAATATCTTTAAATTAAAAATAAATAAAATTTTTTTTAAAAAGCAAGGTGCTCCTTGTTGCCTATGAGTCACTCCCCCTACATGGAAGCATTTAAAAGAGGGATGTAGGTTGGAGAATTCACCTTATCTTTTTCAAGTCAAGAGAGTATAGCTCCATGGCTTATGTATAATAGTAGAATATTTGCTGAATATTGTTGCTAAATTCTTCAGTCTAATATCTAATATCTAACACTTGCACAAGTTAAAGGTACATATAAATAAAATTCTTTGTAATATAAAGAGGGGGAAATTATAGTGGTTTTTAGAGGATAATGATTTTTAGATGATTGTTAGCACAATGGCAGAGTTTCTCACAATTTAGTGAACTTAAAAATCACCAAGGAGCATATTTTAAATTCAAATTGCCTGCCAGCTGTGAGAAATTCTGATTTACTAGTCAAGTGAGGCCCAGGAAGCTGCAGTTTTAATAAGCAACCCATGAGGTTAGATCACAATGGTTGGGGAATCACACTTTGAGCAACTGTTCCCTAAGGGTCCGGCCTCAAATAGGCCATTCTGGGTGACTGAATGGGTCTAGAAATTGCCCTACAAGGGAAAAGATCCATACTGGATCAATCATAATTTCATAATACCCACAATTAGCCTTAACACTTCACATTCAAGTGTTTCATTCAGTTGTGGATCACTCTGAGATTACCAGAGGTCTTCACATCTCAGGAGCCCTCTGGGCAATTCAATCTGCTCTGTGGCTCAAAGCCTGCCTGGATGATCTGCAAGGAAAAGTCTGATGGTGTGAGGGCAGAGGAGAGGACCCTGGAGAGTAGGCGTGCTGAAATGCCAGGTCCAGGGAAACTAAGGATAAAATAAAAGGACTAAGCTGTTGGGGAGGAAAGAGCAACTGATACAAAAGGAGAGAATAAAGGAGGCTCCGAAGCAGAAGGAAGGGGAGCAGAGAGTGGAGGGTGTAAACCCACACCAGCTCCTCCGTGTGCCTGCCCCCTGACAGCCAGAAAACTGGAGTTATCATCAGTTCAGTTCAGTCGCTCAGTCGTGTCCAAATCTTTGGACTGCAGCCGCATGCCAGCCTTCCCTGTTCCTCACCAACTCCTGGAGCTTACTCAAACTCATGTCCATCAAGTCGGTGATGCCATCCAACCATCTCATCCTCTATCATCCCCTTCTCCTCCTGCCTTCAATCTTTCCCAGCATCACAGTGTTTTCCTATGGGTCAGTTCTTCACATCAGGTGGCCAAAGTATTGGAGTTTCAGCTTCAGCATCAGTCCTTCCAATGAATATTCAGGACTGATTTCCTTTAGGATTGATTGGTTTGATCTCCTTGCAGTCCAAGGGACTCTCAAGAGTCTTCTCCAACACCGCAGTTCAAAAGCATCAATTCCTCGGCACTCAGCTTTTTTTATGGAGTTAGCATACTTGTTACTTTTACTTGGTTTCAGTTACTTTGTATAATTTTATAATGTTGCCACTGGCAGAGATTATACAGAGTCTCTCCTTCAACCCTTTAATTTCATGGATAAAGAAACAAATGGACCTTCCTACACTGTTGTTGGGAATGTAAATTGGTGCAGTCATTATGAAGAAGAGTATGGAGATTTCTTAAAAAACTGAAAATAGAGTTACCATATGACTCTGCAATCCTACCCTTGGGTATATATCCAGAGAAAAACATGGTCCGAAAGGGTATGTGCGCCCCAGTACTCATTGCAGCACTGTTTACAATAGCCAAGACATGGAAGCAACTTACATGTCCCTCGACAGAGGAATGGATAAAGAAGATGTGGGATATATGTTCAATGGACTGTTACTCAGCCATTAAAAAGAATGAAATAAAACCATTTGCAGCAACATGGATGGACCTGGAGTTTGTCATACTGAATGAAATAAGCCAGACAGAGAAAGAGAAATATTGTATGATATCGCTTATATGCAAAATCTAAAAAGAAATGATACATACGAACTGATTCAAGAAACAGAAAAAGGACTCCCTGACTTAGAGAACAAAATTATGGTTACCAGAGGGTAAGGATGGGAGGAAGAGATAGTTAGGGAGTTTGGGATTGACGGGTACACACTGCTATATTTAAAATGGGTAACTAACAAGGACCTATTGTGTAGCACAGGGAACTCTGCTCAATCTTATGTGACAGACTGGATGGGAGAACAGATACATGTATATGTATGGCTGAGTGGCTCTGATGTGCATCTGAAACTATCACAACTCTGTTCATCGGTTATACTCCAATATAACATAAAAAGTTTTTTTTTTCAAGATATAAACAAATGAAAGATGCAAAACTTACTAGGGAGTACCTTTAGGTAAAATAAAACAATCTTGGCAGAAAATGTCCAAATTACCAAGAAGGGAGAAGAGCACCACTCAGTTATGTAAGTTCATTGTTAGCCTGAAGGAGGAGGGCAGAAGATAGTGTAGCTGAAAGAGAACAGGCTGGTTTAAGTTACCTGTGTGCAGTGAGTGTGCTAAGTCGTGTCCAACTCTTTGTAACCCCATGGACTGTAGCCCACCAGGCTCCTCTGTCCACGGGATTCTCCTGGCAAGAATCCTGGAGTGGGTTGCCATGCCCTCCTCCAGGGGATCTTCCCAACCCAGGGATTGAACCCATGTCTCCTTTGTCTCCTGCACTGCAGATTCTTTACCACTGAGCAAGTAGTAAAGTGCTTATTATTATATTGACACATCATTTGTATGAGGTTGTGGGACCTTGATCTGTAACCTCCTGTGAGATGAAAGAATACCTCCCTCAAATGCTGTTGTGAAAAATCAAATGAATCCCTTGTTATAAACCATGTATCACAATGTTTGATACTTTTAAGCTTTCATTTTGTTCTTCCCTCTCAATTCAAAAGGATTTGCTGCCATTTTGTAATAATCTTTAATTTTTTTTAAACATTCCTGGAACACCCACTATCTGCTGAGGGGCTGGGTGTGCAAATGGGAATAAGCTACAGTAGCTCACTTCAGAAAGCTCCTGTTTGGTAAGAAAGACCAACACACAGACAATTTTAAATTAATATGGATGCACATATAATTTAATATGGATGCAGTACAGCCAAGATGTAACATGAGCCCAGAAAGGGACATGTAACCCAATAGAATTACTTTGCCAACAAAGGTCTGTCTAGTCAAAGCTATGATTTTTCCAGTAGTCATGTATGAATGTGAGAGTTGGACTATAAAGAAAGCTGAGACCCAAAGAATTGATGCTTTTGAACTATGGTGTTGGAGAAGACTCTTGAGAGTCCCTTGGACTACAAGGAGATCCAACCAGTCAATCCTGAAGGAAATCAGTCCTGAATCTTCATTGGAAGGACTGATGCTGAAGCTGAAACTCCAATACTTTGGCCACCTGATGCAAAGAACTGACCCATTGGAAAACACCGTGATGCTGGGAAAGATTGAAGGCAGGAGGAGAAGGGGATGACAGAGGATGAGGTGGTTGGATGGCATCACCGACTTGATGGACACGGGTTTTAATAAGCTTCGGGAGTTGGTGAAGGATGGGGAAGGCTGGTGCGTGCTGCAGTCCATGGGGTTGCAAAGAGTCAGACATGACTGAGTGACTAAACTGAGCTGAACTGAACTGAGGGCGTAAGGGATACCAAGAAATGACACCCAAGTTGATCCTTAAGAGATCATAGAGATCATAAAGGACATCTATGGTCTTGACTCTGCCCAACATCTTTTCTCCCCTTTTGGAAGGAATGTTACCTCTTCCTTTAGGTAATTGCTCCTCTCTTGTGCCAGTCAAATTTTGTGGAGATGTCAGTCACTTCTCTACCTTGCCTTGGGGTGGGCTTATGCCTCAAGAACAGCCAATCATAGGCTTCAAACCCTGTGATAATGATTAACCTAAAAGAGAAGATGGGAGATCCAGGCTAGGCCCATATGAGTCCTTCCAGAAGAGTTTTCACAATAACACTGGAAGGGAATCTTCTTTTTTCTCTTTGGAATTAGTTTGCTGGAGCAGCATAAAATAGAATCTCTCCACACCCATCTCCTGCTCCTACTGCTAGCTTGAGTTCTATACCTATAGAGGAGAAAATAAAGTACCACATCTGGAGCTGAATAAATGCGGGAAAGGAGACTTGAGGATGTGAGAGTTCCACATACAAAAGAGTGCCCTTTCTATAGCTCCGTTCTTCTCAGTATTAACCTAGGTGGGAATTCTATCACTTGTGACTGAACAAGCCCAGTATAATATAAACATTAACCAGGGACTTCCCTGGTGGTCCAGTGGCTGAGACTCTGCACTCCCAAGGCAGGAGGCCCAGGGTTCAATCCCTGGTCAGAGAACTAGATTCCACATGCCACTGAACTAAAGATTCTGCATGTCGAACATAAGACCCGGTGCAGCCAAATACATAAATAAATACTTTTAAAATAATAATAAATAAATAATTATCTTCATGACAGGAAGTCAATAGATAAAATCTAAACCTTAAAAAAGGAAACAAGGAGCATTACAAGCTTGTTACTTAGAGATTTAGAGGTAATATCAGAAGCGTAGCTTAAAAGTACAAAGTAGATGCTTCTGAGAAAGAGGATATGGAGAAAAGCAATTGGAGACTGACATTTGTCTTTGCAAACTTTGTAGAACTAGCTGATCCTTAATTATGAGCATGTTTAACTTTAAAAGAAAATAATAGGCTGACAGAATTCTTAAGTGAATGCAGAACAGTTTGAAAAGCAGTGGTTTATGGTTAGAACTAGAGACCCAGATCTGAGTACAGAGGGCAGGCCACATTATGACTTTTGTGGACCCTATAGACACTTTTGACTCTGTAGTTCCCTCCCACTCTAATATCAATATTGTAAATTATTTTTTATATAATTTATATGCTTCAACATTTTTTTTTCTTCTTAGACAAAATTTAATAAAATTTCATGGGTTTTTTAAAAATATCACGGTCCCAAAATAATATATATATATCATGGTCCCTAAGCACTGTACCTACTGATTAGATCCATCCTATAGGAGAAATATACAGAAAAATACAGACTTCATTTACTCTATAGTTAATGCTTTTTCTGCTAGATATCAAAATTTCTAGGTCAGAATGATGGCAAATTAAATAATTTTATAAACAATAAAACTTTCTTTTGGTCTGATTCCAACACTGTTAGTACATTACACAGTATTTTCTCTTGATTTTTCTAAATTTGTTTCAGAGCAATAACATCATGTTGAAATGCTTGAACCTAGCAGCTTAATACAGGTAGCTCAGCAGTAAAGAATCTGCCTGGAATTCAGGAGATGCAGGTTCAATCCCTGGGTCAGGCAGATTCCCTGGAGAAGGAAACGGCTACCCACTGCAGTATCCTTGCCTGGGAAATTCCATGGTCAGAGGAGCCTGGTGGGGCTACAGTGCATGGGGTCGCGAGAGTCAGACGGCACTTAGCAACTAAACCACCACCACAGCTGCTTAATATAAACCAATATCACACTTGCTGGATGTATTTGCAATTTTCAATAGGATTATTCTCAACCAAATACAATATTAAAAGGCTTTCTGTCTCCAGTTCTTTCTCCATTATTATAAAGTGAACGTGATATTTGCCATTGAGTTACAGTCCTTCTACTTCTGCATGAAGATTATGTCATACATTGTGATTAACTTAATCATTCCCATTTCAGTTCGTTAAGTTGAGGAGATTAAGACTTTGTGCCAAAGATGCTAGTGAAAATTAAAAGAATTTCTTGAAAATGTGTTTGAATAGTAATCCCTGACCAGGGATTGAACCCACATCCCTTGCATTGGAAGGCAGAGCCTTAACCACTGGACCAGCAGGGAAGTCCTTCCATTTCAGCATATCTAAAACTGAGCTTCCCTTTACTATTATCTCCCTCTCTTGACTTAATCCAGTCTTTGGTACCACAATTCTGGTCACTCTAGCTTGAACCTAGGATTCTTGCCTCTCCTCCCCACTTTCAATATCTAATTGGTTAATAAGTTCTATTGATTCTCTCTTTGCAATATTTCACTTATCTATGGCACCACGTCCCAACCCCACCGTTCCTTCTTTTCTCTGTACTCAAACTTTCATAATGGCCTCCTAATTACAGCTCGTTCTCTTTCAATCCATCCTACACTTTTCATTGCAACGTGCTGTTAAAATCATGTTGTTCCAGAGTCTTTAACAGCTCCCAACAAAATGGCCTCTTGCATAGAATTGGCCATTTGAATCTGGTAGCAAGCTACTCTTTGCTATTTTCAGGCTTTTTAATTTAGTTTTTGTCAAAAAGTCTTTTGCAATGCACCTCCATGGTTTGGGTCACTCTGTTCCTTCCTCTGGAGCATCCACTGGTGACTTCTGTTTTACTCATGCGGCGCAAGTCCTTCTCTTTGAAGCTTTTCCTGACTACTCATCATAAAACGAGGCTTTCCCAGCTGGTGCAGTGGTGAAAAATCCGTCAGGCGGGAGACGCAGGTTCGATCCCCGGGTCGGGAAGATCCCCTGGAGAAGGAAATGGCAACCCACTCCAGTATCCCTGCCTGGGAAATCCCATGGACAGAGGAGCCTGGGGGGCTGCAGTCCACGAGGTTGCAAAGAGCTGGACACGACTGAAGTGATTGAGCACACACGCACACATCTCACAATGATTTTGTCCTTTGGATTCTACACACTTATTGTCGTAATCATTCATTTAATATGTATCATACTGCCCTTTGGAGTTCCCTGCTGGTCTAGTGGTTAGGATTTAGCACTTTCACTGTCATGGCCCAGGTTCAATTCCTGGTCAGGAAACTGAGATCCCACAAGCTGTGTGACCAAAAAGAAAAAGGCATCATACTTCCTTTTATGTTTAGTTACAGCCTCCTATTTATGAATCTTGTTTCCTGAACAAGTTATAAACTCCTGAGGTCCTAGAGTCTGTCAGATTCTAACATGGTAGACACAATAGGCCATGTTAGAAATGGCCTAACATGGCCACATAGTAGGTTCCCATTCAATAATTGATTGAGAATAGCAAAATATTTTTGGCTGAACTTTTCCACTTCCATGCAGATAGTGGGCATTGTAAAATATATGTGTGAATGTGAATGTACTTAATACCACTGAACTGTACACTTAAAAATATTTATGTTATATATATTTTACTACATTAAAATTATTACATGCATACTAAACCAAAGTCCATGTTTTATATATCTTCAAATTATATCTGACAATTTTGATTACTATCTACTTGGTTTATTAGACATGAATGAATTGGAAGAAAACACTGGGTCTGAGTCCCTGCTGTGTCAAGAGAACATCTATGTGATGACCTTGGACACTATTATTTTACATTTTGCGCCTCCATTGCATGTTCTGGAAAACAAATGGACAGATTCACCGAGTGATATCCGAAGGCCCATGTAACTTCACATGTCTCTGGAGAGCACACATCATCTCCAGAATCACAGAACTCTATCTGGCTCCCTTCCCAGATCCGCAAACCAAATTGTGCAGAGCATAATCTATCCCACTCCCAACCCTGGAGATTCTAAAAACAGTTAGCAAAACTGATAGCAGCTGTGAATTTGGAGGCCTGTGCTTCTGCCCCACCCTGGCTGCGCCTTTTTTGGGGGAATTCCAGCCAGGCCTATCAACCAGCATGCAGTCCTAGTAGCACCCACTGTCTTTCAGGTTGGGGGAGGGCTGGGGAAGGAGCCTTTTCTTTCCTCAACTACAACAGGAAGTGCTTGGGAAACCGGTCTCATTCATTATTTTAGCAAGATTTCTGAAGTTTATTAACCTCAAATTTTAAGTAGAGGAACTTTTGTCTGTTTTGCAGTTTGCAAAATCCTTTACAATACATTTTTTTTTTTTAAATTTCCCATATTGGGGTAAAGAATATTGTTCTGATGGTTGTCCTTTGAAATTAAGTATGGAGGCTGAGTTGGTGGCTTGTTTTTTTTTTTTCAAAATAATAATAGGTTTTGTTTGAACTTGCAAAAACCTCTACATCTTTTAGCTCAGATTAGTTACCGTAACTACAAATCTGTCAACCAAAAAGGCAACAGTATTAATAGGGTTTTAGATGCTAGCACACTGCAAAATCCCAAAGCCTCCATTTGTGCAGGCAAACCATGGGGCAAAAGAGGAGGGAGCGGGGATGACATCTTAATTGTAGATTAAGATTGTAGACCACCCCAGCTTTCCAGGAGTCCTGAACAAAAGGCAGAGCTGAATATTTTAGGCCTGAGATCACTGCATTCTCAAGGAATCTTTGTATAAAGAAAAGAGAGGAGAGAGAGAGAGCTAGAGAGAAAGGAGGGAGAAAGAAGTCTCTTGCTGTCATTGTCTTAATAAGTATTTAATTATTTAATGATTTCTGCTGACTCTCCATGGGATTTAAGGTTATTTATATAATGATTAAATAAAATGCAAGCTAAATGGCTGAGGAAAGCTGAACCAAATTAAAACTATAGGTTGGAAAGGTAAGACGAGGTCAGAAACAAGGTTAAGACAGAAAAACACATGAATAAATTTTTGATTACTTCTTGGTCTTGTGCCACAATGATTGTGAATAGCAATGCTTGTTTAATCGTCACAAAATGTTAGGTGTTAGCAGGTTGTTACTCATAGACCCTTCTGCAAGAGCTGTTCCCTGAAGTGGCTCAATGCAGATGCGCCAGAGCCCTGCATACTTTCTTATCTTCCTCCAGATAATGATATGGTCTGTCCAGTATTAACGTGAGGGGTCACTGCATGACAGGGCCAAGATTCCTGGGGTTAACGTCTTCACATTCTCGAGTCTCCTTATTCATCTTTCTGTCTTTGTGGTTGATTAACGGTCTTGTGTTGGCTGGATGAATACTGTAGTGTGGTTTCTCTGTGGCATCTCCTTGGACTTGACCGCCAGCCTCTCCGGTGGTTACCTTAAGTAGCTGAGTCTTCGGATCTTGCCAAATAAGAGATTCAGCGGTTAGATTCATTTTTCCGGTGATGTGGGAAAAGAGGCTTTTCTGTCAGTGCTTTTGTTTCTAATACCAGTTGTGTGGTTTTGTGATTACAATGCAGTTTCTTCAGAACATTGCTATACTACTTTATATTTTCTCCATGAATTTCATAACCAACATATTTTTAAAATATTAAAATGATACTGCTATCTTTTTTAATCTAGAAATTTTTTCCTAAAAAGGAAACTCAATCCCAGTTTACTATTGTTTCCTCTAAAACCCAAAGCTTTTCTATCTTTAATCTAGTAGTTCAGCCTGTAGGCTAGACTAGAGGTGAAAAGGTCACAGAAGAATTATTCCAAGGGAGAAAGTATTAAACATTTCCACACTCCACTGATGAATCAGAAACAGAGAAGGAGGGGCTGGATGATGGCACATACACTAAAGAATTCTAGAGCTAGAAAAGAACATTGCCCTTAGGCTAAAGATTTCACAGCTGTATTTCTCCCCTTGAAGTTGGCCTTGGGTAATAGACGTCAAGAGTTGGGGGCAGGGTGGGAGGAACTGGGAGATTGACATATATATACACTATTGATGGGCTTCCCTATATGGGCTCAGCTGGTAAAGAATCTGCCTGCAATGCGGGAGACGTGGGTTCCATCCCTGGATTGGGAAGATCCCCTGGAGGAGGGAATGACTACCCACTCCAGTATTCTGGCCTGGTAAATCCCATGGACAGAAGAGCTTGGCAGGTTACAGCTGCAAAAAGTCAGACACGACTGTGTGACTTTCACTTTCACACTATTGATACTGTGTGTAAAATAGATCACTAATGAGAACCTACTGTATAGCTCAGGGAACTCTACTCACTGCCCTGTGGTTACCTAAATGGGAAGGAAATCCCAAAAAGCGGGGATATAAGTACATGGAGAGCTGACTCACTTGGTTGTACAGCAGAAACTAAGGCAACGTTGCAAAACAACTATACTCCAATGAAAATTAATTTTAGGAAAAAAACAAAGAGGAGAGGGTGGGACAGGGGCAAAGCAGAGACTATGGCCACTGGATTCTTTTTAAGTCAATTTGCTCCACTGTTTAAGTTCATGATTTGAGGAAGTGGGGGCCGTATGACTGAAACACTAAAAAGTTGTACATGTTTAATGCATACATTTTAGTGAGTTTGAAAATAAAGTATACACCATGAGACTCTCACCATGTGTTAGCTGCTCGGGTTTCCCTAGTGGCTCAGGAAAGAATCTGTCTGCAATGCAGGAGACCCTGGCTTGATCCCTGGGTCAGGAAGATCCTCTGAAGAAGGGAATTACTACCCAACTTAGTATTCTTGCCTGGTAAATCCCATGGACAGAGGAGCCTGGCGAGTTACAGTCCACGGGGTCACAAAGAGACACAACTGAGAGACTGATATGTAATCAGTACGTAATCAATAAAAGTTTTGAACGTTTTACTTTGGTTTTATTATGGGACCGAGCTATGGCCTTATAAAAATCTTGCTTTGTGTCATTTTCAAACCTTACAAATAGCTATGATATGTAACATGAAGATTTAAAAAAATTGAAACTCAGTACTATGGACTGAATGGTGTGTGCTCTTGAAGTTCCTACATTAAGAGCTAACCTCCAATGTGATCTGTTTGAAGGGGGGACTTGGGTAGATAATTAGGTTTGGATGAAGTCATGAGGGTGGATCCCCCATGATGGGATTAGTGCCCATAGAAGAAGAAGGAAAGATCAGAACCCTCTCTTTCTGAGTTACATGAGCATACACCAAGAAGAGGGCCTTCTGCAAACCAAGAAGAGGCCTCTCACTGGGAACTGAAGTGGCTGGCATCTTGATCGTGGATTTCCCAGTCTTCAGATATGTGAGAAGTAAATGTCTATTCTTTAGCCACCCAGTCTGCATGGTTCAGTGGTAAAGAATCCACCTGCCAATGCAGGAGACACAAGAGATGTGGGTCAGGAAGATCCCCTGGAGAAGGAAATGGCAACCCACTCCAGTATTCTTGCTTGGGAAATCCTATGGACAGAGGAGTATGGCAGGCTACAGTCCCTGGGTTGCAAAGAGTTGGACACAACTTAGCAACTAAACAACAACTATGCTATTTTAGTAAGATCACTCAAGACCACACAAGCAGTGAGTAATTGTACCAGAATTGAATAAGTGTTTGAAACCAAAGCCTTGGCTTTTTCCAGAAAACTATACTGCCTGCAAATGTCAGAGGGAAACTACTTGAATATCTCCAGACAGAATGTTCCTCTGGCCCAGCCTGAATCCAACAGGTTTATTTTGCTATCTGTGTTACCGTGTGTAAGTTACTTGAGTTCTTCATGCCTTGGCTTCCTCATATGTCAAATGGACTAACAGTAATACTCTGTCCCACAGGGTTGTTGAGATAATTGTCTGAAGACCTATGAAGTGTTTAGGACAGTGCCTGGCATGTAGTTAAGTTTTAATATTATTGTTATTGTTACTAGTGCTTATAACTTTGGGGTTAACTCAGATTAGTCTTTGGGAGATGGGAGGAAAGAGCACCAACTGCTGTATTTTTCAGCACATATTTTATTTTATTTATTTACTTTTTTTTTAAATATTGAATGCTTCACGAATTTGCGTGTCATCCTTGCGCAGGGGCCATGCTAATCTCTGTATCGTTCCAATTTTAGTATATGTGCTGCCGAAGCGAGCACTCAGCACATATTTTAATACTTTATATAGTACAATACTAGTGTATTCCTTGCTTAATATTAACTTTGTGGTTTTCTGAAATCATCTCTGAAAAATTTACAACAGAATGTGACAGGCTACCCAGCAGAGCCACCAGCAGAGCTTCTAGAAAACAGATTTCGACATACACTCTTACCCCTAACCCAGCTCCTATCCTCATGCCACCACTTGAATCTGCAAGGAAGGGCCAGAAATACCTTTTTTTTTTCCTTTTAATATTTTATTTGTTTGGCTGCACTGGCTGTTAGTTGCCGCATGTGAACTCTCAGCTGCGTTATGTGGGATCTAGTTCCCTGACCGGGGATCGAACCTGGGCCGCCTACGTTGGGAGTGCAGAGTCTTTGTCATTGGATCCCTAGGGAAGTCCCCAGAACTACCTACTTTTAATAAGTATCCCAGGTGATTCAGATGTGCAGTCTTCTAATCTAGTGCATTTTAAAACAAGGGGAAAATGAGACCCAGAGAGGTTATGTGATTTTACCAAGACTTGGGGCTCTTTCCACCATAAGGTGCTAACATTCACACAGATGTGCTGCCTGATTATTCTAGGTCTACTGCCAGCAAAACCTTTTGTCCTCATCAGCCAGAAGATTATAGACTCAATCAAAATGCGGAACTGGCCTCACAGATCCACCCATGCACACCAGGGATGTTAGGAAGCAGAGGGTTGGGGGAAGGTTTGAGTGGCAGGCACCCAAACTCTCCTCCCCTCCTCTGTGAACTGGAGTGACAAATAAAGAGCGAAAACAACTCACTTAAGCAGGCCTGGACTCTGGGTCTGCACAAATATGATAGGATTCTGCAAGTAAACAGTCTTTTATCTTCTGTTTGGTTTAGCCCTGGTTGAAAGATAATCCTAGGTTAGCCTTTTGAAAAGCATCTTATCTCTTTTGTATTTTTCACCAGGTGTGACTGTCTTTTTCTGTCTTTTTCAGTGTCTTTTTCAGCTGCTGTTGACATTGGGGTTGAGTTTGGACCTAATGATCTTTCAGAAGATGCCTAAGTTGTAGTTGTTCATTTACTTACCCTCTGACAAGCTTAACTGTGCTTGTAGAGCCACCAAACAGCTTTCATAGCAAAAATGTTTGAGCTATTGACTTGTAAACATGGCCTTAAAGTCAATAAAGTCTTTTCTCTGAGAGCCCCCAGGTATGTCAAGAAATCTAAGACTAAAGAAAACAAAAAAAAAAAATCTCCTTAAGGCTCTCATGGAACCAATTTGTAGATATGGTCTAACAACTCTCTGAACTATTGTTTAAAAACATAGGAAAACAATCTTTTTCGAAGGGTGTTTCTTCTAAGTATCTCCCAGGCAGTGATAGCTTATAAAATGTGGGGAACAGCTGTAGCCACCCAGAGAAAACTTGGAGAATTGTTTTAAATACCTAGTCTTGCTCAGCCAGCAGCTAAACCAGAATGACTACTGTTAAGAAGGATGTTTTGACTTCCCTAAAAAGGGGGAAAAAAAAGTCATAAGGACTTGTTTCTACTTCTTGACATGATATTCCCTATGTGGAATCTTTCCTGTGGGTTGCCAGGAGCAGGGAGTTGGAAGAAATACATATCATTTTTTAAGCTAGTGGTTTTGCCCTTCAAAGCGCGAAGGAAAAAGAAATGCTCCCGTAGCAAACATCTTGGTCTTGTACTTCCTTTATTGTTAACACTCATCAACCTTCTAACTGCTTGTTCAAAATCTGTCTTCCAGTTAGACTACAAACTCCATGAGAGTGATTGTTTTTCCTTGTTCACAGCCATATCTCTGGTATAGAGACCTGGCATATAGTTTGATGTTCAATAAATATCTTTTGAATAAAATGCTGAATAAATTATGTTGAAGCCATAGCCTTCAAGAGAGATGATGGGTAGATTTACATTGCAGATAAAACCACTAGGTGGATTTGGAGTTGCTGTAGGTGTACAAAGTGATGCAGTATATGATGGAATCAATCATATGAAAAAGTAAGAATTTTCAAGTTTTGAAGACGAAAAAGGGAAGAATCTTGGGATTGCATTGAACCTGGTATGATTACATTGGTAATAACTAAAAATCAAAGAGAAAAATGTCAAATTGCCCCTAGGCCTGCCTATCTTAAAACATCTTTCATCTATTATAGAGCACATATTAGTATTTTAGGTTCAGTTGCTTTAACAAAGAGGGTCTGTAGATTTTTCCAAGTACTAGTGTCAAAGGAGTCACATCTATTATTGAAACTGTACAACGTCAGAGACACAATTAGCATCTTAAAGCCATCGGGGGTAGTGTAACATCATTGCCAGTTTTCATACTGATAAATAAAGCTCTTGAAAAGTAAAACTCCAAAGTTAAATGTATAAAGTATCTGAAATCATGTCATAAATGTTATCTGCTTTTAAAAATTAAGAGAACAAGATTATCTCATAAGTGCAACCTCCTTTGATGAGATGAATATCAACCTGAAAATGCAATGATGAAAGAGTCTAATTGGAAAATGGTTGAGAGAATATTTCTGTTGAACTTCTTTATAGTGCTACCTCTACTCAAGAAGACTGAGAGTGATTGGCTCAGAGTTGAATAGCAGGTCAGGATCAAAACTGGAGATCCAGGAACAGGCAAAGCACAGGAGAGAGATATACAAATACTGACTTTGTAGTGAAGGAATTTTGAATAGACTAAACTTAGGAAAAAATCACTTGAAATAACGTATGCCTGCAATTTAAAAATTTGACTTGTTTTTAGAAATCTGCAATTTGATAGCTTTATTAAGGTATAATTACATACAATAAACTGTACATTTGCAAAATGTACAATTTGATGAGTTTTGACATATGTTTATATCTGTGAAACCATGACCACAATCAAAATCCATCAATCTCGAAAAGTTTCCTCAGGACCCTTCTCATTCTTGTTCCTTCTCCCAGGGAAACTGACCTCCTTTTTAAAAGATGTTTTAAATTTGTTTTTAAATTATCATGAAAACATAACATAAAAATTACTATTTTAAAGATATAATAAAGATTAGAACAGAAATTAATGAAATTGAGAATAAAAAAAGATTTTTTAAGTCAATAAAACTAACAGCAGCTTTATTTAAAAGAACAACAAAATTGAGAAACCTTTGGTTAGATTAAGAAAAAAATAATTAAAATCAGAAATGAAAAGGGGGGCATTTCAACCAATGCCACATAATTAAAAAGGATTATAAGAGAATACTATGAACAATTGTATGCCAACAAATTGGATAAAATTCCTAGAAATCGGCCAGAACTAAATTATGAAGAAAAAGAAAATCTGAACATACCAATAACTCGTAAGGAGATTGAATCAGTAAAAAAAAAAACCCTCCCAACAGATCTCTGAGCTCTCAGACATCAGGGGCTAGAGCATCAGGAAGACTAACAATTGTAACCAAAAAATAAACCATGTTTCCAAAACCTGTATTACAGGTATTTCCTAGGTTGATGAGTCTCAAATAACTCGCAGTTTGGTTCTTAAAAGATCTCTGAATTGTGTGCAGCTATTTGGGCAAGTGAGTCAGGACTCTGTCATGAGACAGGTGACAAGGGAAAATCCCGCAACAGTGTTTTCTCTAGCAGTAAATGAGATGTTGTGATCAGGGGAAACTGAGATATGGGCGATGTCAGTCAAAAGACAACATGGCACAGAATATCAGCTTTCTGGCCAGGCCTCAGAGACTTGGCAGAACAGTATGTGAAAAGGGGGTCTTGAATTTATATGGAAGGGAAAGTAGGTGCAACTAAATGCACAAATAAAAAATAACTGGAAGTGACAAGCAAAAACCACTAGCTGATGTATTTCTGAGTGACCCAACAAAAGAGAAGGCACAGAATGGATGATTCTTCTGCAGCCATTGTTTGGTACAGTCTCATTTCCAAATAGAATATAGTCTTTATTGTTTCTAATGACACGGAGATATATACAGAGAGAGACAGATGGATATATATCTCCCAACAAAGAAAAACTCAAGACCAGATATTACTGAAGAAGTCTACCAAACATTTAAAGAAGTGATTAACTATAGTTCTTCTCAAACGCTTGTGAAAAAATTGAGCAGAAGGGAACATATCCAAATTCATTCTCTGAGGGTAGCATTACCCTGATGCCAAAACCAGATAAAGACACTACCAGAAAACTACAGATTAATTTCCCTGATGAATATTAATGCAAAAACCTTCAACTAAACACTAGCAAACTACATTGAAAAGCACATTTAAAAGGATTATACACCATGACTGAGCCGGATTTATTCCTGAGATGCAAGAATTGTTCAACATATGAAAATCAACATAATAGACCAAATTCACAAAATGAAGGACAAGAAACACATGATCATCTCAACTTTTGCAGAAAAAATATTTGACAAGTTCTCTCATCCCTTCATGGTAAAGACAGCCAAATAGGAGTTGAAGGAAACTACCTTCATAATAAAGCCAACATATGAAAAGCCTGCAGCTAATATCATACTCAATGGTGAAAAACTGAAAACTCTTCCTCTGAGATCAAAAATAAGACAAGGATGCCCATTTTAACCACTTCTCTTCAACACAGTGCTATCACTACTTGCCAGTACAATTAAACAAGAAAAAGAAGGAATAAAAGGCATCTAAAGTGGAAAGGAAGAAGTAAAATTTTATATATGAAATCACTCATCACAAAAGGACAAATGGTGTATGATTTCACTTATATTGGGGATCTAAAGTAGTAAAATTCATAGAGACAGAAAGTAAAATAGTAGTTGCCAGGGGTTAGGGAGAAGGGACAATGGGGACTTGTTTAATGGATATAGATTTTCAGTTTTGTAAGATTAAAATGTTCTGAACATGTTTCAAACAATGTAAATGTACTAAACATTAATGAACTGTACACTAAAACTAGTCAAGACAGCAAATTTTATTTGTTTCACCACACACAGCATTTCTGTAAATAAATAAACTGACTATCCCAAGTCGTAATAACAATGTGAAGGACTGGAACTCTCATTCACTGTTAGTGGGAATACCAAATGGCACGACCAAATGGCAAGACTTTGGAGATTTTTTTTTGTACTATTTTTGAAGTTTTTATTGGAGTATAGTTGCTTTACAACGTTGCGGTGGTTTCTAGTGAACAGCAAAGTGCATCAGTTACATGTACACATATATCCTCTCTTTTTAAAGCTTCCTTCCCATTTAGGTCATGAGAGAGCACTGAGTCAAGCTTCCTGAGGTATACAGTAGGTGCTTATAGTTATCTGTTTTATATACAGCAGTGTGTATATGTCAGTCCCAACCTCCCAATTCATCCCACCCACCTCCTTTCCCTTGGTACACTTTGGCAATCTTGTAAAAACTAAAAATACATCTCCTATTCCACGCTAGAACTGTGCCCAAGAGAAATTAAAGCATAACTCTATACAAAAACATATAAGAATGTTCAAGTAGCTTGATTTGTAATAATCAAAAGCTGGTAACAACTCAAATGTATATCAACAGTGAATAAATAAATTGTGTCTATTCATACAATGACATATTACATACAAAATAGGTATACTTTTGATATATCGTTTATGGAGTTTGGGTTATGTACCAAGAACTGTGCTAAACGCTTTAAACATGAAATCACAACTCTATGAGGTAGCAATAATTAGCCTTATTTTACAGATGATGAAATTGAGTTTGGAAAAGTTGAGTAGCACAAAGTTACACAGTTATACTGTGCCAAAGCCAGAATTTGAGTAATGCCAAAGATAGAATGAATAATCATTATAGTATATTTCTTGACTTCAACAGGAGGAATACACTAATAAGCTAATAGCAAACCTCTCAGTTGAAGAATTCATTAGAAAAAGGATGCTCTGGACCTCTGGCTATTCACCAGTGGTATTAACTGACATATAGAACAATGGTTGAGTATGTGGACCATAATGATTATAAACATATTGTGAATTCTCACGGTTACTTCCCTAGTTGTGTGAGCTATTTAATCTCTATTTCTTTTTCTTTAGGATGGAGATAATTGAGTCTACTTCTGTTTCTGATTGTACTTATAACAGTTCCCCGAAAGTAGAGTTTTACTTTAACTCCTTAAATTTAACTTTGAATGCTTCAATCTCTGTTAAGGGAGATAAGCCACTTTTTTAAAAACTTCATTCAATTTAATGTATCAGAAACGTGCTCTGTGCAATGCCCTGGGCTAGGCACTGTGTTGGGGATCAAAGCTGAGTCAGATGGCAGAATCTCTCTCCTTAGGAATTTTGCAGTCTATTAAGCAAAATGCCTTGTTGGCCGATTCAATATTGTTAATATTTACATATCCTGTGCTTTGTGACTGATTGGACTTTAAAAATTTGACTCTGTATCACTCTAACCTATTTTGCATTATGATGTACTTCCAGTGTGGCTTACTAAGTAGTAAAGAGTCTGCCAGCCAATGCAAGAGACTCCAGAGACATGGATTCTATCCCTGGGTCAGAAAGATATCCTGCAGGAAGGCATGGCAACCCACTCCAGTATTCTTGCCTGGAGAATCCCCTGGACAGAGGAGCCTGGCGGAATACAGTCCACGGGGCTGCAAAGAGCTGGACACGACTGAAGCACACAATTCACAGAGGTCTGCTCTTTGGAACTCAGGGAAGGTCTAGAAGGGTGAAGCCTTTTCCCTACAAACAAGAAATGAGGGACACAGAAAGGCTTTGTACCCAGGAAGGCCCCCACAGAGACCTGCTCTGTCTCAATATTTCATTTCCTTTTACTTCTGAAACTTAGTGAAAGTTACTAAGTTAAATCCACTTTGAAATAAAGTTTAAGCATTTTAAGCATCATCAAACATAACTTCTAGATGTTGTAATGTTATATGCAGAAACCAACACACCCCTTTAGTGAAGGTCAGAAGAAATCAAAGGTTATTGTGGCTTAAGGCAAGCTGAGTTTTTGGAGTTATGTAGGTGACTTCGTCTGCTTATGAGAAAAACTTACTCACATTGGAGCTGGTAACTGTAGGACAGCTGCATCTATTGAAGATCGAAGCTAAAGCTAGGTTCAGTTTTGGCACAGTGAAACTTGTCTAAATTGATCACTTGACCCCTCAGCAGTGTTGGCTTTGGGAAGGGGAAATAGCACAACTACATCAGGTTCTGTAAGTTAGGGATCAGCATTGTGAGAAAAGCTATGTAGTAGAAATCTGTTATGGGTTATGTCGACTGAAAAACTTTCACAACCTAAAAGTTGAGAATTAGGGTTTATTCAGCAGACACACTGAGGCTGGGGGACGCTCTCTCATAGCTCTGAGGGGCTCTTCTGAAGAGGATATATAGGAGGATATAAGGGAGGATATATAGGAAATTTTGCAAAAAAACCCCAACAAACCCTCGTGGTCATAACATCCAAAGACCACTGTTACTTGCCTGGTGATCCAGTGGCTAAGACTCTGCACCCGCAATGCAGGGGGCACAGGTTTGATCCCTGGTCAGGGAACTAGATCCCACAAGCTGCAACTTAAGAGTTCACACACCACAACTAAAGATCCCATGTGCTGCAACTAAAACCTGTTGCAGCCAAATAAATAAATACACAAATATATATTTTTTTAAAATTATTACTGTTACTTAAAAAACCTATCTCAAGTTAATAAATTTAGTACTTTTCTATGTATGGGAAGATGCAAGAATCTGGACTCTTTGAAATCATCCCTTTGACATGCACCTTAACTATCTAGGGCCAGGGTTTAGTTTTCTTCATCCTGAATTCTCTCAATGTGCCCCACAGCGGGGTGGCTGCAGTGGCTGATGGCTTTAGGACAAGGCAGTCATGATATTCTTTGTCCACAGCTGAAATGTGTCCCCCAGACGTTCATATGTGAAGCCTTAACCCATGGTAGCTTAGAATGTGACCTTATATGGAAATGGGATTGTTAACTTACATAGTTAAGGTGAGGTCAGTCGGTTGGGTCCCTAATCCAATATGACTGGTGTCCTCATGAAAAGGGGAAATTTGGGGAAAGGGATTCACACACGGGGAGAATACCATGGAAGGGCAGAATTATGCAGCCTTAAACCAAGGAACCAGCAGAAGCTGGCGGTGGAGGGAGACTGAGAACAAATATTTCCCTGCACATTCAGAGAGCTTTTGGCCCTGCTGACACCTTCATCTTAGCCTTCTAGCCTCTAGGGCTGTGAGATAGTAAGTTTCTGTTATTACAACCACTCAATATGTGCACTTTGTTACAGCACCATGGCAAACTAATACAAGACAGGAAGGAAATTCTGTTCTATTTTTTTTTTTCCTTCTTTAATGTTACACTAATGTTAGAACTCTTCTGAAACACTCATGGTGGGGAAAAAAAAAAAGCATGAACCAAGGCATTGTGTCCCCAAAACACAAGTAGTGAGGCTTAGGCTGGAGGGTTCAATAAGAATTTTAGCCTAACTGTCTTCCTTACAGAACACCCCTGACAACCTTGACTTAAATGGTTTCCCACCCCCGCCCATCCCTCTGTATCTCATCAGATTTATTTATTTCCCTCTTAGCTACATCACAAACTGTAATTCTTCTGCTTATTTACCTATTTATTTGTCTATTGTCTGCAAGGGTAGTCTGTTATTCAGATATATATCCCAAGTGCATGCTCAATAAATATTTGTTGGAAGGAAGGGAGAAAAAGAGATAGAAGGGAAGTGTGTGTGTGTGTGTGTGTGTGTGTGTGCGTGTGTGTGCCTGTGTGCGCGCGCGCGCACTCAGTCATGCTCTTTGGGACCTCATGGACTGCAGCCCACCAGGCTCCTCTGTCCTTGGGATTCTCCAGGTAAGAATACTAGAGTGGGTTGCCATTTCCTCCTCTAGGGGATCTTCCGAACCTGGGGACCATGTCCCCTGCATTGCAGGCAGATTCTTTACCACTGAGCTGCCTGCGAAGCCCCTGAAGGGAAGGAGGAAAATGAATGAAGGGAGGGTAGAGGAGTACCAGTAGGTCAGGATGTAGTGTGGAACTGTAGCATGAAGAGGTTCTTAGAATGGCAGACTAGAGACCCCAAAGGAGACCTCTGAATCACTGCTCCCGGGGAAAGACTTGGTGTTTGTATATACAACAGTCACTTCTGATGAGCCTCAGGCAAATTCGGGAAAGACTACATCACAGTGGTTCTTAAAGTACGGTGCCTTGATCAGCAGCATCAGTATCACCTTGGAACTTGTTAGAAAGGCAATTTCTCAGTCCCCACTCCAGACCTACTGACTCAGAATCTGCATTTTAACAAGGTCCTCAGATGATTGAAAACTGAGAGTCAAAATCCTGCCTCTTACTATACCATACACTCTTAATCCATTTGAGCTACTCTAACAAAAATACCATAAACTCAGTAGCTTGAGTAAAAAGCATTTGTTTCTTAAAATTCTGGAGACTGAAAAGTTTAAGATCTATAAATACCTGTCTTTTGGCTATATCTTCACAGGGCTGAAGGGGGAAGGGAGCTCTCTGGGGTCTTTTTTTATAAGACACTAATCCCTTTCTTAAGGGCTCCACCCTCATGACCTAATTACCTCCCAGAGACCCCACACCTCCAAATATCATCACACTGGCAATTAGGTTTCAACTTACTGGTTTTGGGGACATAAAAAATTGAGTCTATAGCATACTTTGATGTTCTTTTACTGCTTTGCTTCTTCTAGGCCTGAGTAGAGAATTGGGCTAAATGTACTCTGAAGTAATGGGAATTTTAGCACAGAAATCAGAGATATAAATATTCCCACCCTATTAGGGACCTATAGATAGATCTCAGGCCTCAATCATGAGAGTTCCTTAAAATTGCAACACACAAGTAGTCTTTTAAACAGCAGTTATTCTGGGACATTCCAGTCTGAAGCCAAAAATGATCTCCCACCCAAGAAAGGAACTAAAAAAAAAAACACCAGTGACAGTAAATCACCACAATTAGGAAAAAAAGACAAGGAAAAAATAAATCACACAAATAAACTCAGAGAAATAATCTGTCCATTTAGGAAAATGCTGAAATCTGTTTGTGGGGAAATCTTTAGGATAAAGACAGGGCACTAAAGGAGTAGAAACAGACCAAAATCCTTTAATGAATCATGGAATCTGTAAACTGGTATCAGATGTTCTCCATCAGTCATAGAGCCACAGAGAGCCTTAGCAACATTTCAGATTCTTCCAAATAAGGTAACCCCAGTCAAAAGCTATGCTCTTAAAGACAATAATTTCCTCTTACCTGCTCATCTACTTGGTTTAGAATGAACCAATTGTTTTCAGAACTAAAGTACCTTTATACATGTAAGATTAGAAGAATTGTAAAGAAGATTTCTTCATACACACACACCCCCACACACCCCACATTTTTACTGAGTCAGACTTTCCAATGTCAGTTGGAGAGAAGGATTTATAATCCAAGAAGAGAAGCTGTCTGTGGTTTCATTTGATGGTTACGGAGCAAGGAGGATGTGTTTTCTCATTGTAACATAGCAACTTGATTTCATTGCTGCTCCTCTGTCATATGTACAAGGGAGATGCCAAATATCCCCAAAGAGAATATTCCAGAAGGTGCAAAGATGGTCTTTAGTTAGCCTATGAGTTTGCAGACCCAGAGACAAAAAAGTAACTACTTCATGTTTTATGGGAATTGTATCTAAAACTTGATTAGATTTAGTTAAACAATTTTGGCAAGAAAACTTCATGACACCACCTGTTTTATTTGCATCCCATCAGGAGACAGTGTATCACCAGAGATGTAGAGGGCCCCCAGTGCTCACTGGAGTCTTCATTCATTGCTATTCTCTGCAACAGCATTGGAGAGCTAACAAAGTAGAAAAATCATTTTATTTGACCAGTTACTGTAACATAAACTGTATTAATTGATGTGAGCTGTTTACTATTCTTTCCTAATCAGAGAACAGATTATGAAAATGTGAAGTAAAACTCACTCTGTCACAACTCTTTGCCACCCCATGGACTATAACCTGCCAGGATCCTCTGTCCATGGAATTCTCCAGGCAAGAACACTAGAGTGGGTTGCCATTTCCTCCCCCAGGGGATCTTCCCGACCCAGGAATCAAAACTGAGTCTCCTGCATTGCAGGCAGACTCTTTACTGTTGAGGCACCAGGGAAACCCCTATTAATGATTATATATTTCATTAACTCCTCAGCCTAAATCATTTTGTGATAAGTTCTATTTACTCAGACTGGAAAACCTTACACATGTAATCTTCATAGATGCTGTTAGGCCAAATAAACAAACATTTTTTAAAAAGAGGAATAAAGTGAGAATCTATTTATTTAGGATTTACTAAGAAGTTTGTCTATTTGATAAGGAAAATGAATGCAGGTGGGAAATCTTTGCATCTTTTTATCCCATCCTTATTATTCAATATAGTTAGAGGAAGACTCTCATTTGTTTCCTAATTGTTTATTGTTCCTTGGAGTGTCCCTCCCCTCCATCTACTGTTCCTTATAATACCGATAAGAAAAATTCAGATATTTCCCTTGGGCTACCATCTTGATTTTCTTCTATAGTGATGTAAACATTAGTCATTTCACTGCTATTTGATTCTTATGTTACTTTTTTATCGCCCTGGGTTATTTTCCCTGATCATAGGAAAGCAGAAGAGTCATCTATTTTCACATCAAGCAATCTTGATGTTTATATGATTATACTTGCAGGTTCCTCTCCTCCTTTCTTCCACCTGCTGCTCCATCACTTCTAAGTTTTTTACTGTTAATTTGTTTGCTGTTAAAAAGGCAAAATATATTCTATTATTTGCTTTATGTATAATTCTATTTTCTTTAATCTGGGGTAGATATGAATGTTTGGGGGCAGCTTTTCCTTCTGTTTCTAGACGTCCTTTGTATATAATTTTTAAATTGGATACTAGAAAGTCAACTCTGTGCACAGTGAAGAAGAGTTTGAAGAATTTAAGTAACTTCGGCTTTTATTTAATTTGTTCTTATGGGCTTCCCGGGTAGCTCAGTGGCAAAGAATCTGCATGCCAATGCTGGAGATAAAGGAACCTGGGAGGTTGGGGGGTTCAGTCCCTGGGTCAGGAAGATCCCCTGGAGGAGGAAATGGCAACCTGCTCCAGTTTCGTGCAGAGGAACCTGGAGAACCCCATAGACAGAGGAAGCTGGTGGGCTGCAGTCCATGGGGTCACAGAGTCAGACATGACTGAGCACATACGCACACATGCACTGCTTTAATCTCATTTCTTCTTATAGTCCTCTAAACATATTTTATGACTTTTCAAGTTTTGGTATTTCAGTAGGCTTTTCTAGTTTTTGTTATGTTGTCTTTATAAAACGTTTATAAGATGAATAAATTTGCAGTCAACCCTACCAAAAAAAAAAAAAAAGAGTAACTACTTCAAACTGAATTTTGGATTTCATCAATGTGAAGAGTAAGTAGTGTAGCATTGTAGACTTCTAGAAAGAACTCCTGGGACTTCCTTGGTCATCCAGTGGTTAAGAATCTACCTGCTACTTCATGACTTTAGACTATACTACAAAGCTATAGTCATCAAGATAGTATGGTACTGGCACAAAACCAGTAAAGACCATACTCAAATGACCAAAGTTCAGAAAACACCATCTATTGAATTCACTATAATATCTCTGATAAGTGATTTAAAATGCTTTTAGACTTAGCAAGTGTATTATCAACAAAATTTATTCGATTTTCAGACACATTAAATTGTTAAAATTGTAACACTTTGAGTTGAAATTTGTTTCCCAGGTTCTTGCTATCATGAATTCTAACTAAATATTTGAAGGTATTTTTCTTTGTTACCCTGCTCCATACTTTTAACATCCTTCTTTTCCTGGAACACATACACACCAGACTTTCTTTCCTCAAGTCAAACTCTCTTTGATTTCTCCCCTTTTAACATAGTTCTGATCACACTTACCCCCAGTGGCAATTCTCTAGGCTTATTTGAATTTATCAATGTCTCTCTTAAAATGAATTACTAAAAACTATTTTTGTTGCATATGGCAGAAAACTCAGTTTAAGCTAGCTTAGGCAAAAAAGAGGTTTATTGGCTCACATAATTTAAAATTCCAAAGTCAGTTTCATTTAAGACATGGTTTGAAACCAGAGTTCACAGAAGATCCCCAGAATCAGGATTTGCTGTCTCTTTCATTTCCCAGCTCTCATCTTTCTAAGAAAGATTTTCAGGCAGGCTTTTCCCTCAGGACAGTTAGATGGTTAAAGAATTCCAGTCTTATCTTCTTACAGTCTCAAGTCTAACAGAGAAGAGTGGGAATCTTTCAGGAATTCCAGACAAAGTTTCATTGCATATTAGTAGCTCTGCATGTGTCAAATGCCAAATGCTTTCCCCTGAGCACGCCTCTGTCACCAAAAGAATGTCATATGCTGACTGGTCAAGAGTAAGGAATAAAGACATCTTTATTGGAAATGCATGCACTTAAGTGGGGAAACAATTGGTGTCTCAGAGGGAAAGCAAGCTGTGTTTACTAGAAGAACTTACCTTGTGATGTCCAGATGAACTCAGTATCCTGGGTGAGGTAAGTCCAGAGAATACAGCAGGACAATCACCTCCTTTATAATGAATGTTATATATCAATATAGGAGGGACTGAGAGTGTCTTCTCCATTCTGAAACTATACCTCTTTCTTTGGGATTCCCTCGTGGCTCAGATGATAAAGGATCTGCCTGCAATGTGGGAGACCTGGGTTTGATCCCTGGATTGGGAAGATTCCCCTGGAGAACGGCATGGCAACCGACTCTAGTATTCTTGCCTGGAGAATCCCCGTGGACAGAGGAGCCTGGCAGGCTATAGTCAATGGGATCACAAAGAGTCAGACACGACTGAGCAAGTAAGCACCACACACATGATAACTGGAGCTGTTATTTTCCAGTCCTCTTTCCACGTTGGTAACTCACACATGATGTGGGAAATATAAAGCACCACATCAACACATGACAATGTTCTTTGGTTTCCAGACCTAAGTATATGATTAAAATGAGCTGGTGGAAAAAAGAAAAAAAAGAAGAAAGAGGAAAAGAAGGAGAAGAGAAAAAGGGAGTCCTAGTATTAGATACCATGATAGCAACCAGATATGGGAAATGACAACAAGAAAGGAAATAGAATAAACATACCAAGTGGTGACTATGGCTCAAAGAGCAGAGCAGAACTGCCAAAAAGAAAAACAAAGATACTAATTTCAAAACTCGATGTAAAACTACAGTAATCAAGATAGTGTGGTACTGATTTTTTTTTTTAATTATAAATCAACAGAATTTATAGCTCAGAAACACTTATGGTCATTAGATTTTTAAAAGAGGGGGCAAGACAATTCAATGTGACTTACCTTTTCAACAAATGGTTTTAGAGTAATTAAATATCCACATGCACAAAGACGAATTTAGATTCTTACCTCACATTATACTCCAGAAATATTGAAAACAGATCATAGAGCAAGGTGCAAATCATGCTAAATTAGACTTCATCAAAATTAAAACATTTTGTGCTTCAAAGGATATCATCAAGAAAATGAAAAGATGTAGAAAAAGAAAAAAAATTTGCAAATCATATATCTGATAAATTACTAAGGAAATGGCAACCCACTCCAGTGTTCTTGTCTGGAGAATCCCAGGGACGGGGGAGCCTGGTGGGCTGCCATCTATGGGGTCGCACAGAGTTGGACACGACTGAAGCGACTTAGCAGCCGCAGCAGCAGAACATATAAGGGTTTTCCTTGTGGCTCAGATGGCAAAGAATCTGCCTGCAATGCAAGACACCCGGCTTCAATCCCTGAGTCAGGAAGATCCTCTGGAGAAGGGAATGGTAATGCACTCCAGTATTCCTGCCTGGAAAATCTCACGGAAGACTTCTTTCAAATCAATAGTAAGAAGACGTCATATTAGGAAAATGCAAGTTGAAACCATAATGAGATACTGCTTCACTTGTATTAGAATATAATAAAAAAATCAGGCAATACCAAGTGCTGGCAATAATATGAAAAAATTGGAAAAGTCATACATGGCTGGTGGGAATTTTAAATGGTGCAACCACTTTAAAAAGAGACAGTTTCTTAAAATGTTAAACACAAATTTACCATATGGTGCAGCAGTTTCACTTCTAATCTACTCAAGAGGAAGGGGAAACATATGTACACACAAAAATATGCACATACATGTTCACAGGATCATTATTCATTAATAGTCAAAAAGTGGAAACCATCCAAACTTCTCTCAAGTAGTGAATGGTTAAGTTAGGTGTGGTATATCCATAATGGAAGACTGTTCTACAATAAAAAGGAACAATACATGCTACAAAATAGATGAGCCTCAAAAACTTTACTGTCTGAGTGAAAGAAGACAGTAACAAAAAATCAAATATTATACGATCCATTTCTAGGAAATGTCCAGATAGGCAAATCTAAGGACACAAGTGGATTAGTGGTTGACAAAGGTGGAGGTAGGAATGGGCTCCAGCCAATAGGCATGAGAGATTGATTTGAACTGATGTAAATGTTCTAAAATTGGATTGTGATGATGGTTACACAGTTCCATATATTTATTAACAATCATTGAAATGGGTGAATTTTACATATAAACTTTATATCAATAGAATTGTTTAAAAAAGCAGTTCTATTGATAGAACACTCACAGTAATGCAGAAACAAACTCTGTAATTAAAAAATATGTTTCCACCAGATGGTGGAATTACAAATTATCTTTATATTTTTCTGAATTTTCCAATAAAAATTGCATTTTTAGAGATCGGGCACATTCATGGTGCTATGACCGGAGACTGAAAAGTGTATTTTTAAATCAAAAGAAAACAATAAAGATAATTTTAAAAGCTATTGTCTGAAAATCAAACATAAACTCACTACATGACAGACCAGAGGAGAGTTATGTAAAGTCACCTTGATAAAGAGACTTTAAAAAAAAAAAAAAAAAAAAAAAGAATGGCTTTCAGACCTGGAAGATTTGATAGTAACCTGATTAAAGTTAACACATTTGAAAAAAGAAGAAGCAATCAGCAGAGGACGCGGATCAATAAAGAAAGCAAAGAGAAGGGGCAGAGGGAGAGGCAAGTGTGGCAGGCCTTGTGCCAGGCAGAGAGTCTGCAGGCTGAGCAAAGCAGGTGTGCACAGTCCCAAGGTGGAGATGGAGGCTGTGCATCTGACAGAGCTTCAGGCCATTAGGCATTCTAAATATACTGCATGCTCACCACAAAGTATTTTCTAATATTTTTTCCCCCAAATAGTCTTCTGTATAGAGAAGCCCTAGTCATATTGATACATTGTGAATTAACACATATTTGGGTTTACATATGTCAGGCTCCTGATGTTTACGCAGCGTGAGTTGGCTTGTCCAAATTGAATCGACTCTAGAGTGATGGCAAGCTGGAAATTATGCATCTGGAAAACTGTGATAGTCATTAAGATAAATGCCACCTTGTGAGACCTCTTGGAAGCCAGACCATCAGTCCTTTCTCAGTGACAACCCAACCTTGTCGAGAGTTTCTCATTCAGACGTCAATATCAAGAAATCCAAGATACAAGACATACTGAAATAATCACATGCTCAGCCTACTTTTTAAGAAGCCACTTATGGGAAGGATTTAAATTATTTAAATCTCGTACTTGCTGACTCCAGGTCCATCCAGTCCCAGCAATGAGAACTCTAGCACCCACTGGTTCAATTGTACCCTAGTCATAGAATGAGTCCTGGTTAAATAGAGAGCTTCCTTTCAATATAGGATCTTAGTTTCCTGACCAGGGATTGAACCTGTGCCCCCTGCATTGGGAGTCTGGAGTCTTAACCCCTGGATCACCAGGGAAGTCCCTATCAGCTTTCACTTTTAAGTTTGAATGTAAAACTGTCTAAAATAAATCAGAAATTATCTAAAACAATCTTATATATTAAGAAAAAAGTAAGAGCTGAAAGATTTTCACATGAAATGCTAACATTTTGTTAAATATTTTGCAAAGGAAAATAGTGAATTTTGTAAATTCATAAAAATATGACATATTAGCCTACAGATTAGCTTTCAAAAAACTGGCCTTCGATGAATTGGAACCTGCATATTATTTTCTTGGCTTTTGCTTACTACTAGCTTCCATCATCTAAAATGAAAGGGAGAATAGGTTGGATGGCATCACCAACTCAATGGACATGAGTTTGAGCAAACTCCAGGAGATGGGGAAGGACAGGATAGCCTGACGTGCTGCAGTCTATGGGGTCACAAAGAGTTGGACAAGATTTAGCAACTGAATAACAAATCATATACAAAATTTATACTTATGTGAAAATGATTTATAAATAAAATGGGTTAAACCCAAATATTTTCCACTAACGTTTCTTAAGAGATAACATTTTTAAAGTGTTTAAAATTAAAAGGCAGGAGTAGGGAGAAGGAAATCATGAGCCACTTCTAATCCACCCAGCTTTTTCCCAAAGGCCTGGGAGGTACTCTTCAACAATGAACCAAGACATTTTTGCCGCAGAAAATAAACATTTTTAAAGCAGAACTTGGCAACTGTGTTGGGGTAAGAGGTCTTATTTGACATTAAGGCCCTGACACTGGCATATTTTCTGAAGAAAACAGTGATCATCTTTGTGCATTATCCTTGCAAAGCCAGTTCAAGATACCTTTGTGGGCCATTTTTTGGTCTATCCATCTAAAGAAAAAATTCTCCATGAAACTTCTCTTTCTACATCAGACTGGAATAGGAAATATATTTTTAAAATTTATTTATTTATGACTACATCAGGTCTTACTTGTGGTGTGTAGGCTTAGTTGCCCCATGGCATGTGGGATCTTAGTTCCCCAACCAGAGATCAAACCCAAGTTCCCTGCATTGCAAGACAGATTCTTAACCATTGGACCACCAGGGAAATCCAGGAAATAATTTTTTAAAAACTTCTTTTTCTGCCACTGTGAAGGGAAGGGAATTTGAATTTGTCAGTATGATCACATTGTAAGTTATCTAAGAAAAATGTTGATGCTGAAGCTGAAGCTCCACCTGATGGGAATACTTGGGCCACTGACTCATTGGAAAAGACCCTGATGCTGGGAAAGATTGGGGGCAGGAGGAGAAGGGGGTGACAGAGGATGAAATGGTTGGATGGCATCACCAACTTAATGGACAAGAATTTGAGCAAGCTCTGGGAGATAGTGAAGGACAGGGAAGCCTGGCAGGCTGCAGTCCATGGGGTCATAAAGAGTTGGACATAGCGACTAAACAACAAAGAAGAATGTTACTGAGAAAAAAAAATGGTCTCCTAGAAATAAACCATAGCAACTGAATAAAAACTTTGCTAGTCCTAGCACTGAAAGCTCATCCTGAATCCAAACTTCTAGTTGTCAGTTTATCTTTAAGTTTTTGATGAATTTACCAGCCCTGAGAGCTGACACTGTAGGGCTCATAAAAACCCTAATAAATAGGGACTTGCCTGGTGGTCCAGCAGGTGAGACTCCAGACTTTCATTGCAGGTTCTCTGGTCCTGGGGACACTAAGACCCCACATGCTGCCTGGTGTGGCCAAAAAAAGAAATCCTAATAAATATGTAGCTATGGTTGGTAGTCTTTGAAAGATAAGTAAAATTTCCCAACTTGTTCTATGAACCTCAATTATCTCAGACTATTAGAGGATCTGGAAATAGGGAGCCAAAAGTTAGGAGTTCAGAGCAATCAGAGCAGTCAGCTTCCAAAGTGTCATTTGGGTGGGCTAAAAGGTGCATATTAGTTTGGCATTTACACCTCCTGCTCCTTTTCAGGAGAATAAATAATTACAGTGATTTATCTTTGAAATGTGCAGCTTCGAGTTGGATGTGGAAAAGTCACATAATGGTGTCAGCGCTTCAGCCCGAAGTAAATAAAATGGTGAAGTATATTTAGCACACGATAAGGCGAGGCACTGAGAAACAGAGATAAAAAGAAGAAACTGTCTCTACATGATTAGAGAACTTTACCAAATACTCAGCATGTGCAGAAAGAACGTGATTTTTAAAAAAACAATCAGTGGGGAAAAAACAGTCCAAGTTCCAGATTTCCATCCTAATTCTGGCTCCCAAAAGGCGGGGCAGTTTCTCAGGCACTTCTGGTTCCTTCTCTCCCAGTTTTCAGCCTCCCTCTCCATGTGAAGTGCCTGATTTTGGATACAGGGGAGCAGTTGTTTAGATAGCTAATGCCTTTCAAGGCTGATGTGAAGATTCTACCTAGCAATGGCCATTAGGGCTTCCCTGCCATTTCCACATGCTCCAACCAGGCACTTCAGCAGCGCTTTGATGCCTGCCACTAGCTTCCCTGGCGGCTCAGACAGTAAAGAATCTGCCTGCATTGCAGGGGATGCAGGTTCTATCTCTGGATCAGGAAGATCCCGTGGAGAAGGGAATGGCTACCCACTCCAGTATTCTTGCCTGCAGAAATTCTATGGACAGAGAAGCCTGGCAGGCTACAGTCCATGAGGTCGCAAAGGGTCGGACACGACTGAGCGATTAACACATGTAACCGGAGGGTGCTTGCCAACCATAAAGATTTTACCCACCAGGAAAAGCTGCTTTCCAGTTGTTCTCCTTCCTCTAACAGAGGTTGGGTTTGCACACACATGCTAAGATGCGTCAAAGGACTTGAAAAGTCCAGTCAACTGACTTTTAAACTGATTTTGCCATTGAATGCAAAAAAGAAAAAAAAAAGCAGCCCAGCAGTTTGGGTGTTGGATGTAGCCTTGGATATATCTATACACAGAATCTCAGTCCTTCTCCAGCCTGAACCTCTCCCCACCCCCAGTCCTGCCACCTGAAACTGCTCCTTGCATCAGTCCTCACTGATGACCTTCTAGTCGCTAGATCCAAAGAACCATCCATCAATTTGTATCTTATTTCCCAGGTCACAAGAAGTTGATACTGTTCACCAATTAATCAACAAAAGGCATGGTAATGTCTTTTTCTTTTTGTCAGCCAGGGATCTTAGCTTCCCAGCCAGGGATGGAACCCACACACCCTGCCATGGAAGCAGGGGGTCCTAACCACTGGACCACCAGGGAAATCCCAAATAATGTCTTTTTTTTTGGTTTTTCTACCTCTGACCACTTCTTCATGGTCTTCATTGTGCTACCGATGCCCTTTCTGTACCCACTACTTCGATGTGAACTTTCTGCAGAGCTTCATCCGAGACTGTCTTTTCACTGATCTCTTTATTCTTGAACAATTGGATTCAGCCCTTTGCTTTCATTGCCACCTGTAGCTTGGCAACTCTCATCTAATGTCTCTAACCTGCCTCTCTCCTGAGTTTTAATATCATATATCTGAAGGTCCTCGGGCAAGCAGAGAATGGGAGGATCCAGAAGGGAGGGACACAATCATGAGACCAGAAGCAAAAAAAAATTGAAGCATGTGAGTATTTCTCTAAGTCAATATTCAGGTAGAGAAATTGAAATTGTAACAATTTTTCTTAGATTCTATAGCATTATTTCAGAGAAGGATTGAGAGGACACGTGATAAAAAAGAAAAAGCTAGAGTATTATGGGGAGATGGTTAGTGACTTCTTTCCTATATTTCTTATACTAATAGTTACACTAATTTGCACTAATATCAGGTAGGTCTAGCATTGGCTGCAGATGAAAGAAATCTTCTTCAAATAACAGCTTATTTCAGCCTTCATGAAAGTCTGAAGGCTGGTAGTCCAGAGTTGGGATAGAGACTTGACTAAGGCGTCAGGAAAAAAAGACTAGCTCACTTCTCTGCCAATTCTGGGCTGTGACCTCCATCCTTGTGGTCCAATACAATGGCTGAAGTATCAGTCATCAAATTGGTGTTCCCAGGAGCAGACAAAGGGCACACTGACAATCTTTTAAGTATGTTTTCCTGGAAGCTTTCCAGGACCACTTATAAGTCACTGGCCAATTATTCACATTGCAGCTTGCAGTTAAGAGAAAACTGGACAATGTGGCCTTTATTCAAGGCAGCTCTGGGTGCCCTCGAACGCAGCTTCAATTACTACCGATGACGTGAAGAGTACATGTGGGGAGGGGCACAACATGCAGTCTAGCAATGCTATTCTCTGAACAATGGATAAGACCTTGAGAAAATACCTAGATATTTGATCATGAAAGGGAATGCTACTTTTTTTTTTTTTGGCCACATGGCATGTGGGATCTTGGTTCCTCAATCAGGGATCAAAGCCACGACCCCTGCGTTGGAAGTTCAGAGTGGCCCACCAAGGAACATGCCAAGAATGTTACTTTTGTATTTGTAGAGAAAAAATAAAGATATTCACATGGATAAAGTCAATGAGCTCATAAGATGTTTTCTAAGGCTCCTCCTGCTTGCTCAGTTCCAGGTGTAATCCAGCGTGGTGGGAATCACTTGAGCCAGGACTTAGAGGCCTGCAGGTCATTTTTCTGAGAGGCTGTAGGCAGGGAACTCTTCCACAGAAACAGAGAGAGCCCTAGAGCCATCACTGACTCTGGTCCTGGTGGGTAGACTTGTCTGAGCAACTGCCAGCTTGGGCTCTTTCCCACAGAAGGGCCTCTGTTATTTCAGGCAGTTCATCTTCGAGTATTCCAGCGGGAACTCCCACCACTGCTTTTGAATTTACAGACTCCTCTGTGGGGATTTTTCTCCCTGCCAGTCAACTTAAATCCGCCTTTGTTCAGACTCTTTCCTTGTCCTCTGTTCTGACCCCTTCAACACAACCACAACCTCAAGAATGTGATCTTTGCACAAAACATTCTATCAAATCCAGCAAAAAGCCTCAATAGACCACTTCTAGTACTTGAGATGTTTGTTCCTCTATTTTTTTTTGGCTAGCAAGGCCACCTTCATCAAGTTCTTGGATATGGGTATATCTTCCGTGGCTTCTGTGGCATTTCTAAGCTGTAGATTTAGATATAAAGGCGTTATAAAAAATTTGTAACTTTCTTGAACTAAAAAGCTGCATAGAAATCCATATTTGAAATATTGATATTCTGAGAGATAAAACAATGTTGACTAAATATTTCACATGTACAAATAATTCAATTTCATATTTGTGTTTTAGAAATGCTTGGCTCTTGAAGAAATACACATGCTTTTCTATGTTAGGTTTCTATCTATATATGTCCATGTAATTCTCCAAGCAAGAATCTCCAGGGGATCTTCCCGACCCAGGGATCAAACCCAAGTCTCTTATGTCTTCTGAACAAGCAGGCCGGTTCTTTACCAGTAGCACCACCTGGGAAGCCCCAGGGTACCCAATGGCAAAACAAAGGTTAATCTGATAAGACTTAGGAGTTACCACTGTCTCAGGTCCCTGAGGGTGGGGGTGGGGGGTAGGGGAACAGAGGTATACAGGAAACTGTTATTTACACTTTTTGAGCCCTTTCCCAAGATGTCCTTGGCTGCAGATGGGGAAAGAGAAGATTCCTTCCCCATCTCCATGTAAACTGATGGAGGTGTTGTAAAAAGAGCAAGGCTCTAGAGACACACCAGCCTGAATTCAAATTCCAGGACTTCATTTAGTAGCAATACTTTGAGCAAGTTACTTAACCTCTCTGATAAGAAAGTCATGAGCAGTAGAAGCCAGTGTAGATTCATTAATAACATCTTAGGTCAAACTAACATAATTCTTATCTTTTACAAGGCCACTACTATGCATAGACAGAGTGCATTTTAATTTTGGCACACCATTGGAAAAAATATCTTAAGATATTCTTGTGGTCACAATAAATAAAAGTAAACTGGATAATTATTGAAAGTAAGTCTGGAAATAGTTGAACAATGACATACACAGATGTGTATTAATGTATCAATTCTCCTAGAAAGAATATCTCTAATAGCAGGAAAGTCTCGCTCTGTTATGTTCGAGATTTTATCAGCAACTTGAATATAAAATGTATTAAATGCTTGGGTGGTTCAACAGTAGGAGAGACAGTGGATGACAGAATCAAAATTCAAAATGATCTCAATAACCTTAAAAAAAAAACTTTAAATAAGGCTATTAAAAGACCTGTATCAAGTTCAGTATTTAGATTCATAACTGCTTGGGATCTGGGTATGGATGGCCCAGAATTGGGAAGGGTGTCAGCTCAACATGACCACAGCAAATGGGCTGAGTCTACTTGGTTGGCAAGTGTGGACAGAGTCAAGGAGAAGATGACCCAACTTGAAGGGGCTCCCAGAGACCAAATCTTAAAAAATCTGAGCAGTGAAATTTTAGTTGTTGATTGTATAGATTATAATTAATTGAGTAAAAATAGGAATCCAAGAGCCTACATTGATAACAAATAAGTAAATGAATTAATATGTAAGGGAGAAGAGAAAAGTCTGTCTTATAAATGAAGGCCAACTAAGAAATATAGAAAGAATGATGGACATAGGAAAAAAAAAATCATAGTAATTTTTTCAAACAAAATCAACAGAGGCTAGTACTAGTGGGTGAAAGTATAAAATACTTAGTAAGTAACTTTACAGTGGAGAACCTGTCCAATACCATCTTATCTAAATTATAAGACCAGAGAGGCCTTTTTGATTTTTTAAATTTTTATTATTTTTGACATGTATTTATTTTTAATTGAAGGATAATTGCTTTACAATGTTGCATTGGTTTCCGCCATACATCAACATGAATCAGCCATGGGTATGTGTATGTCTCTCCCTCTTGAATGTCCCTCCCACCCTATCCTACCCCTCTAGGTTGTCACAGAGCACTGATCTGAGTTCCCTGAATCATAACGGCAAATTCCCACTGGCTATCTATTTTACATATGGTAATGTATGTTTCAGGCTCCTCTCCATTCGTCCCACGCTCTTCTTCCCCCACTGTGGCCACGAGTCTGTTCTCTGTGTCTCTATTGCACGTTAAGTTGCTTCAGTTGTGTCTGACTCTGCAACCCATGGACTGTAGCCCACCAAGCTCCTCTGTCCATGGGGTTCTCCAGACCAGAATCCTGGAGTGGGTTACCATGCCCTCCTCCAGGAGATCTTCCCGCCCCAGGGATTGAACCCGTGTCTCTTACATCTCCTGCATTGGCAGGCATGTTCTTTACCACTAGCACCACCTGGGAAGCCCCTGTGTCTCTATTGCTTCCCTGCAGATAGGTTCATCAGTATCATTTTTCTAGATTCCATATATACATATTAATATGTGATATTTGTTTTTCTCTTTCTGACTTATGTCACTCTGTATAACAGGCTCTAGGTTCATACACCTCACTAGAATGGACTCAAATCCATTCCTTTTTATGGCTGAGTAGTATTCCATCACATATATGTACCACAACTTCTTTTATCCATTCATCTGTCGATGTTCATTGCAGCACTATTTACAATAGCTGGGACACAGAAAGGCCTATCTTGATGAGTGAGAAGGTTGAAGACTTCTGGTTCTAAATTATATCTCAATATGTAAGTGTTAGAGCATGACTATAGAAGACAGGGGCTTCCCTGGTGGCTCAGAGGTTAAAGCCTCTGCCTTCAATGTGGGAGACCTGGGTTCGATCCCTGGGTCGGGAAGATTCCCTGGAGAAGGAAATGGCAACCCACTCCAGTATTCTTGCCTGGAGAATCCCATGGACGGAGGAGCCTGGTGGGCTACAGTCCACGGGGTTGCAAAGAGTCCAAAACGACTAAGCAACTTCACTTCACGTGGAAGACAGAGCCAGTTGAACCAGGAGGAATACAACAGCTATGCATGCACACTGAAGCAGGTGTGTTGAATCAATGACTCAAATGCCACCAGTGCTTTTGCTGTGAGTGAAGTGAGTTTTCCAACATGGAAACAAACCCTTGATGAAATTCTATATAAAACAAAATACAGTGTTCCCTTGATTTACATGGTAGTGGTGTACTTTGAAAATCCACTGCATATTGAAAGCTTGCAAAAACATTTTATGTTTAATATGAAAAATCGATTTAGTTTGTAGTTTCAGGTAAACAGGCTTTTAACCTACAGGGATACCCTGCTGGACATTTCAAAATCTTGCAGGATGAAGGGTAATTCTTTAATGTGTGGGACACCCATACATTGCAGTATGCCCAACATCCCTGCTCTCTCCCTAATGGCAGTAGACTCCAAAAATTATGATGACAAGCCCAAAGAACCCTACTTTCTTCTCAGATGTCCCCCAGGACCAGTGTTAAGGACCACTGATTTAGAAACAAGTTTGCATCTGGCAGGAGTTGTTGGTGGGTTATTTCTGCCTTATTGGAAGCTTTGTCTAAGTAAAACCCTTCAAATTCTAATCTTCAATAAACCCACAATTACATCTCATGAAGCCACTACTTGTTTGCCTTCTGAAATACTATATTTTTCTGCTTCTTTGATATTCAAAAAGATACTCAATTTATATGAATATTAGTTATTTCAGTCAGAACTCTTAGCTTCAAATAACAAGAAACCAACGCAAACTTGTGTCCATCCACATACAAAACAAGGCTTTACTGTCTTAACCGGATGGCTCAGTGGGTCACGAATCTGCCTGTAATGCAGGAGACGCAGGCAACGCGGGATTCATCTCTCGGTTAGGAAGATCCCCTGGAGGAGGAAACGGCCACCCACTCCAGTATTCTTGCTTGGGAAATTCCACGGACAGAGGAGCCTGATAGTCCAGAGGATCGCAAAGAGGCAGACACGACTGAGTGCACGTACGCGCACGCACACACACACACACACACACACACACACACACAAACTTGGAACCAAGAGTGTGCAGCTGGTTCTGAAATAACTGGATTCAGGAAGTCAAATGAGCGACTTCCCTGGTGGCACAGTGGATAAGAATCCACATACCAGAGCAGGGGACAGGGGTTCGATCCCTGGTCCCGGAAGATTCCACATGTGGCGGAGCAAGTAAGTCCAGTCGCCACCACTCCTCAGCTCATGCACTGCAACTGCGGGAAGCCCGGGTGCCCTAGAACCCCACGCTCTGCGGCAAGAGGAGCCGCCGCAATGGGAAGTCCACGCACGGCATCGAAGAGCAGCCCCTGCTCACCACAAATAGAGGCCGCTGGCACAAAGCAGCGAAGACCCAGTCTTAAAAAAGAAGTCAAGTGAGGTCATGCCCTCATCTTCCTTCCTCTTTTCCTTTCTCTCTCTCTCCCCCCTTTTTTTTTTTTTAGATTCTTTACTATCTGGGTCACCAAGGAAACCCCCACTTCCTTTTATTATTATTATTATTATTTATTTGGCTGCATCGGGTCTTAATTGTAACAAGCCAGTTTAGTTGCTCCAAGGCATGTAGGATCTTCCTGGACCAGGGATCAAACCTGTGTCCCCTGCCTTGGCAGGCAGATTCCTAACCACTGGACCACCAAGGAAGTCCTTCTCTCTCCCTTTCTATCCTTCCTCCCTTCCTCTGGCCCTCCTTTCCCCTCCCTCTCCCCCACCCCTCTCTCCTTTTCCTCTTTCTTTCTGTAGGCTGAATCCAGGCTGCCTCCTGGTGACGATGCGCAGATGGTTACGGGCATCACTCACATTCTGTCTACTCTCTGGAAGGTCTCTGCTTCTCCTCTCCTGCTCCGAACTGTGTCCCACGGTTCAAGAAAGACTGTGAGGATGAAGAAGTTAACGCTGCAAGTAGTTGTTTTAACACTTGCGTTCCCTAATAAAATGTAAGCTCTATTGACAGGACCTGGTCTTTCTTATGCATTGCTGTATCCCAGCAGCCAGCATAGCATTGCTCATTCGAGTCACTTAAAAAATACTCACAGAGGACTTCCTTGGTGGCTCAAAGAATCCACCTGCCAATGCAGGAGATACGGGTTCGATCCCTGATTCAGAAAGATCCCACTGAGAGCAATTAAGCCTGTGCACCACAGCTACTGAGTCTGTGTTCCAGAGCCTGCGAGTGCTGGATCCTAGAGCATGTGCTCCACCACGAGAAAAGCCACCTTGGTGAGGAGCCTGGTTCCGCAACAAGAGAGTAGCCCCCACTCACCCCAACTGGAGAAAAACCTGTGCAGCAGCAAAGACCCAGAACAGCCAAAAATAAACAAATAAAATTCTTTTACAAATACTTACAGAATGAGTGACTCACCCTGTTGAAACTAGAGGTTGCCCACTTCTGATATTTTGCCACAAGAATTTCCTAGATATTTGAAAATATGGGCAAAAGGCAGCAGTAGCTGTGTGTTCTAGAAGCAGGCAATGGGCTGACTCATGGTGCTGAGATGTAGAAGCAAAATAGAGAAATCCAATGGGAGGGATCCTCTTCATCCCAGATTCACCTAAGGGGCTTCTCCATCCAGAATTACCCAAATTCACCCCCATTTCACCTTAGTCCGAGAATTACACATAGACCAAAATCAGCATGAAAGAAGTTGACTGATTAAATTAGTATATTGCTGTGGTAATTTTGATTCTTTAGGCCACTGTAAAATTTCATTCTATGTATACTTATCCAAGCTGGGAAAGGAGTACGTCAAGGCTATATAGTGTCACCCTGCTTATTTAACTTCTATGCAGAGTACATCATGCAAAATGCCAGGCTGGATGAAGCACAAGCTGGAATCAAGATTGGAGGGAAAAATATCAATAACCTCAGACACACAAATGACACCACCCTTATGGCAGAAAGTGAAGAACTAAAGAACTTCTTGATGAGACTGAAAACCTTGGCTTAAAACTCAACATTCAAAAAACTAAGATCATGACATCCAGTCCCACAACTTCATGGCAAATAGATGGGGAAACAATAGAAACAGTTATAGACTTTATTTTGGGGGGCTCCAAAATCACTGCAGCCACGAAATTAAAAGACACTTGCTCCTTGGAAGAAAAGCTATGACCATTCTAGATGGCATATTAAAAAGCAGAGACATTACTTTACTGACAAAGGTCTATCTACTCAAACCTATGGTTTTTCCAGTAGTCATGTATGGATGTGAGAGTTGGACTATAAAGAAAGCTGAGCGCCAAAGAATTAATGCCTTTGAACTGTGGTGTTGGAGAAGACTCTTGATTGAGTCCCTTGGACTGCAAGATCAAACCAGTTAATCCTAAAGGAAATCAGTCCTGAATATTCATTGAAAGGACTGATACTGAAGCTCTAATACTTTGGCCACCTGATGTGAAGAACTGACTCATTTGAAAAGACCCTGATGCTAGGAAAGATTGAAGGCAGAAGGAGAAGGGGATGATAGAGGATGAGATGGTTGGATGGCGTCACTGACTCCATGAACATGAGTTTGAACAAGCTCTAGGAATTGGTGATGGATAGGGAAGCCTAGGGTGCTGCAGTCCATAGGGTCTCCCAATGCAGGAGCCCTGGGAGACACAGGTTCAATCCCTAGGTGGAGAAGATCCCCTGGAGGAAGGCATGGTAACCCATTCTCTCCTGGAGAATATCCATGGACAAAGGAGCCTGGTAGGTTACAGTCCATAGGGTCCCAAAGAGTCAGACACAAAGAGTCAGACAGGATTGAAGGGATTTAGCATACATGGACATACTTTTCCCTGTTCTTTGTAATGCACTAGTAAAATTAGGCATTCCACTGAATCACTATAAAAGAGTTTTCCTGCATAATAATAGAATTCAATGCCAGTCTATAGTGTAAGAAGCACTTTTCCATACTTAAAAGCATTACATTATATATTATTTTGCATATGTTCCAGTGACAGGCATTTCTTATTTTTCTTATGTGAAATTAAAAAAAAAAAGTCAGGTTGCTCTTAAAATTGAAGCTAAACTGGGTGGGTCAGAATTGCTAGTGTTTAAAAAAATGTGAACAACATCCTTAATATAGCTATCTGTGACTAACCCAGTGGGTGTAACACCCAAAGGAAAACAATAAGTTCACTTATAATGAATTTGAAAACTTGGAGTTTAGAACTCTGTGCTGTTTTTTAAGATACAAATTATTAAAGGACTTATGGAAGTTTTTTTATAAAGAGAATGTTGATTATGGAATATTAACATTTACAGACTTTTAAATGGAAAAATAAAGTTTAACGAACAAATCAGAAGAATGAAATCTAAGTCCTTCTTCCAAATATTCATGTCTTTTAAAAACTGTGTCTTTTGTTGCAATTTCTATGGCAAATATCATGTATCTCCTATAGCAGAATCAATTCCATGAACAACTTTTACCATTTTAAAAAATCTGGTCTCATACTGGATTTTGTAAATGTACTTTACAAAATAGGTACATTTTATAAGAATCACAAAGTATCAGTCAGTCAGTCAGTTCAGTCCTTCAGTTGTGCCTGACTCTTTGTAACCCCATGGACTGCAGGATGCCAGGCTTCCCTGTCCATCACCAACTCCTGGAGCTTACTCAAACTCCTCTCCATTGAATCAGTGATGTCATTCAACCATCCTATCCTCTATTGTCCCCTTCTCCTCCTGCCTTCAATCTTTCCCAGCATCAGGGTTTTTTCCAGTGAGTCAGTTCTTCACATCAGGTGGCCAAGGTGTTGGAGTTTAAGCTTCAGCATCAGTCATTCCAATGAACATTCAGGACTGATCTCCTCTAGGAGTGACTGGTTTGATCTCCTTGCATGCCAAGGGACCCTCAAGAGTCTTCTCCAACACCACAGTTCAAAACCATCAATTCTTCGTTGCTCAGGTTTCTTTATAGTCCAGCTCTCACATCCATATATGACTACTGGGAAAACCATAGCTTTGATTATACAGACCTATGTCACAAAATGTAACAACAGATTAATCTCCTGGTCTTTCTACAGGCCACTACTTTCCAAGCACTTTACCAACACTGACTTAATTCTCACAACAAGCTGTTTGATAGGTACTTTTGTTATCACCCAGTTTACTTGTGAGAAATTGAAGTCTTGGAAATGGTAAATAATTAGTCTAAAGTCTCATGTGCTAAGTTGCTTTAGTCATGTCCAATTCTTTGCAACCCTATGGACTGTAGCCCGCCAGGCTCCTCTGTCCGTGGAATTCTCCAGGCAATACTGGAGTAGGTTGCCATGCCCTCCTCCAGGGGATCTTCTTGACCCAGAGATCGAGCTTGCATCTCCTAAAGTCACACAGCTATTAATAATAAAATGTGGAGATGGGATTAAAACTTGGAATGGCCATGGCCAGGCCCTGCAGCCAGTCCAGGTCCAGCCCAGCCCACCAGCATGCCACAACAGTAGTCACAACCCTGACACAACAAGAAAGTGTATGTAGCCCATATTCAGGACACCCCTTGAGCTCCTTCTCTTGTGGCTAGGCAGGATTTTGACTCTGAGCCCCACAGAACATCTCCTTCAAGACCAGGAGAGCTGATTTGCTTAATATAGAAAAACAAATACAGAAAATTAGGCAAAATAAGGAGACAATATATTCCAACCAAAAGAACAAGACAAAAAACTCAGGAAAAAGAACTAAATGAAACAGGGATAAACAAACTGATTTTTCTTGGAATGGCCATGGCCAGGGACGACAGAGGATGAGATCACCGACTCCATGGACATGATTTTGAGCAAGCTCTGGGAGTTGGTGATGGTCAGGGAAGCCTGGCGTGCTGCAGTTCATGGGGTCGCAAATAGTTGGACACGACTGAGTGACTGAACTGAAACTCACTAATAAAGAGTTCAAAGTAGTGGTCATAAAAATGCTCACTGAACTCAGGAGAAGAATGGATGAACACAGTGAGAACTTCAACAAAGAGATAAAAACATAAGCAAGTTCAAAACAAAATTATAATTGAATTGAAAAATACATAAAGAGGTTCAATAGCAGACCGGATAAGGCGGAAGAACAAATCAATGAGATGGAAGACAAAGCATTGGAACTCACTCAAACAGAGCAGCAAAATTTAAAAAGAATTAAGCAAAGTAAATGTACTTTAATAGACCTTTGAGACAACAAGAAGAGAAGTAACATTCACATTACAGAGGGTAAAAAGATAAAGCTTTGGAAAGTATTCAAATTAAAGTTGTTACCAGCTTAAAAAAAAACAGGCAACTATTGACACAGTATGTTACATGTGAACCTCATGGTAATCACAAGTAAAAAAACCTATAAAATATACATATATATATATATATATATATATATATATATATATATAAAACCTATAGCAAATAACCAAAAGAAAATGAGAAAGGAATCAAAATATAACACTAAAGGAAACCACCAAAACACAAGGGAAGAGAGAAGGAAAAGAAACAACAGAGAGGAGATACAAAAACAGTCAGAAAACAACAAAATTAACAAATGTGTCAATAAGACCTGTATGAAAATGGACCATATTTGACAATAAAAATATATAGTGGCTGTATGGGCTAAAAAAGCCAAGACCCATTTATGTGCTGTGTATAAGAGACACACTTCACAACAAAGACACACACAGACTGAAAGTGAAGGAATGGAAAAATATATTCAAGTGTATAAAGATGCAAAGAAAGCTGAAGTAGCTATAACTTGTATCACACAAAATAAATTTTAAAACAGAGACTGTAATAAAAGATGAATAAGGGCATTACATAATAATAAACAAGTCAACCTAGCAACCAAGGAAATATAATATTTATAAATGTACATGAACCCAACAGAGGAGCCATCATACATAAAGTAAGTATTAATGGACTTAAAGGGAAAAAAATGAAAGCAATACAACAGTAGCATGGAATTTTAACACCCCACTTACACCAATGGAAAGTTCAACTAGACAGAAAATCAATAAGGAAAGCTCAGAAATAAGTAGACTAAGAAAGCAACAGAAAAGATCAATGAAACTAAGAGGAGATTTGAAAAGATAAACAAAATCAACAAACCTTTAGCTAGACTCACCAAGAAAATGAGAGAGGACTCAAATAAATAAAATCAGAATGAAAAAGAAGTTACAAACTGAAGCAGAAGGAACACAAAGGATCATAAGAGACCATTATGAACAATTACACATCATCAAATTGAACAATCTAGAAGAGATGGATGAGTTCCTAGAAATATACCATACTGTATTGTAAAGAAATAGAGAATCTGAACAGACCAATTACAAGTAAGCAGAATGAAACAGTAATAAAAAATTTGGATATGATTCCCCAGGCAACGGAAACAAAAGCAAAAATAAATAAATGGGACTACACCAAATTAAAACGTTTCTGCATAGCAAAGGAAACCATTATCAAAATGAAAAGGCAACCTACTGAATGGAAGAAAATACTTGCAAATCATAAATCTAATAAGGGTTTAATATCCAAAATACATAAAGAACTTGTATAACTCAACAACAACAAACCCCAAACAACTTAATTTTAAAATGGGCAGAAGATCTGAATAAACATTTTTCTAAAGAAGACCTACGGAGAAGGCGATGGCACCCCACTCCAGTACTCTTGCCTGGAAAATCCCATGGACAGAGGAGCCTGGTGGGCTACAGTCCATGGGGTCGCGAAGAGTCGGACACAGCTGAGCGACTTCACTTTCACTTTTCACTTTCATGCACTGGAGAAGGAAATGGCAACCCACTCCAGTGTTCAGGCCTGGAGAATCCCAGGGACGGGGGAGCCTGGTTGCCTGCCGTCTATGGGGTCGCACAGAGTCGGACTGAAACGACTTAGCAGCAGCAGCAGCAAAGAAAACATAGGTACAAGAAAAGATGCTAAACATCACTAATTGTTAGGGAAATTAAAATCGAAATCAAATGAGAAATCACCTCACACCTGTTAGAATGGCTATTATAGAAAAGACCAGAAACAGCAAATCTTGGAGAGATGTGGAGAAAAGGGAACCTCTGAACACTATTGGTGGAGCTGTAAACTGCTGCGGACATGATAGAAAACAGCGTGGAGATACGTCAAAAAATTAAAAATACAACTGTTGTTTCTGTTGTTGTTCAGTCACCGTCGTGTCTGACTCTTCACAACCCCATGGACTGCAGCACACCAGGCTTCCCTGTCCCTCACCGTCTCCTGGAGTTTGCCCAAGTTCATGTCCATTGAATCAGTGATGCCATCCAACCATCTCATCCTCTGTCACCCTTTTTTCCTCTGCCTTCAATCTTTGCCAGAATCAGGGCTTTTTCCAATGAGTCAGCTATTCACATCAGGTGGCCAAAGTTTTGGAGCTTCAGCCTCAGTCCTTCCAAGGAGTATTCAGGGCTGATTTCCTTTAAGATTGACTGGTTTGATCTCCTTGCTTTCCAAGGGACTCTCAAGAGTCTTCTCCAGCACCACAGTTCAAAAGCATCAATTCTTCAGAAAACTCAGGGCAACCCCAACACTCCAGAGCCTGCTGAAATTATTCAAACTAGCCAATCCTCAGCCTGTTTACTCTGCCTTGCTCATTCCTTCCTGTAAAAACTGAAATGAAGTTTCTCCCAGGTGACTCAGTGGTAAAGAATTTACCTGCTGAGAAGGAGACACGGGTTTAATTCCTGGGTGGGGAAGATCCCCTGGAAAAGGAAATGGCAACCCACTCCAGTATTCTTGCCTGGAGAATCCCACGGACAGAGGGCTTGGCGGGCTACAGTCCATGGGGTCGCAAAGAGTAGGACACTCAGCGACGAAACAACAACAATAAAACCACAATAAAAGTTCTTGCCCTCGCTTTCTCCTTGTTCCCTCTGCCTCCTGATCCTCATTCTTCCCTAGGTGGCCCTGCATGGTGTGCCATGGTTCTTGCTTCCAGGGATCTGTGAATATAAAAAATTCTTCTTCCTGACAGTCATTTCCATATCTTAACATGCCTGATTGAAGAAAATGCTGGGGACATTTTAAAACACATATCCTAAATGAAAGTTAGTGTGTGTACAATAGATAGAATGAACTGTGAAATATACTCAGTGGACTTCAAGGCTGTTCATTTATTCAACAAGCATTTATAGAGTGCATACCACGTATAGAAGAGACACCTGTTAAGCAGTCTCCATCTCACTTTAGTAAAGACCCAGTGCAATCACTGCTTCTTTGCCAAGCACTGATAAGTGGTCCAGAAACACCAAAACCTATATGAATAAAAATGAAACTAAGTGGTTCACTAATGAACCAAGTTCTTCACGATGGCCCTCTCTTCAATAAATAATAGGGTGGATGCAAAGGACCTAGGATTATGTCTCTGATTCCTACATGGCATCTTCATAATTGGACACATTTGTTAAAACTTGGGGCGTTACCATTTACATCATTTGAACAATTAGCAAACAAAAGTTAGTCACTCCGTCATGTCCGACTCTTTGTGACCCCATGGACTGTAGCCCACCAGATTCCTCTGTCCATGGAATTTTCCAGGCAAGAATACTGGAGTGGGCTGTCATTTCCTCCTCTTGGGGATCTTCCTGACATAGTGACTGAATCCGTGTCTCCAGCATTGGCAGGTGGAGTCTTCACCACGGAGCCCACCAGGGAAGCCCAATTTGTTCATGAAATCGCTGCAATTGTATTAAAAGCAAAATGTAAAAGAAAGGGCATAATTAAGCTCTCCAGGGAAAGCTTCTTGTTCAGGATTTCTCAAATTGGGTATGACTTCTGTAAAGCACATGACTAATCCAAATCTCTATTTTCCTTCAACTTCATAGTGAGTTTTGGAAGAAAAATATTATATTAGAAGAACCAAAGATGATGGATATGATGAGATAAAAGCCCTATTCATACAATTAAAATAATAGCTCATGTGAGTGGTGTCAGTGATTTGAGATTCTCTTCAATGGCTGCTTTATCATTAATGATAGAAACAGAGAGAGAAAAATTCAATTTGCTGGTTGGATTACACATCTTAAGGTACTCCTAAACACAGTAACTGTGGAGGAACTATCAGGATTTTACAGTCAGAGTAAGGCAGACAGAATTTAGCAAACATTTTACCTCAAATGAACCAGTAGATGTCACTCTTTAAATACATTGGCAACACTTCTCCTATGTTCTGTGTAAAGTCCCATAGAAAAAGATCAATTTTTTAATAACTTAAAGTATGGCATCACCGACTCGATGGACATGAGTTTGAGCAAGCTCCAGGAGCTGGTGATGGACAGGGAAGCCTGGCGTGCTGCAGTCCATGGGGTCGCAAAGAGTCAGACGCGACTGAGCAACTGAACTGAACTGAACTGAAAATATGCTCATAAATCTACACTCATATTTATAGCTCAACTTAATGACTTAATTTCTTATTGTTAAAATAATCACTGGAATATCATCCTAAATTTAGGTGTAGTATACCTACAAAGGATTCAAATTTAAATTCAAAATATTTTAAGAATTTTTAAAAAATAAATAGTCAAATATAACAGGTCTACTTCTCAAGGAAAAGTAAAAATTCTGCTACATTTTAGGAGAGAGTTTCCATTTTTTAAGAACTAATGCTATCCTCTAGCTCTATCTATGTCATTTTGAGTGAAAGAAAACATTATTCTTTACATTTATTAAGGAAAATTGTGTCTAATCGTATCCACCACCTATCTACGTATATGATATTGTCTGTCAAAGGAGGATATGAATGTAAAAGTGTTTGGGAAAACTGCAAAGTGGTCTATACAGGCAAGGTAAGCTTCCTTCCTACTTGCACAGCTGGGATCTACTGTACTTTCCACAAAAGATTGCTCCAGAAAAAGGAAGTGAACTCAGTTACAAAACACTGTCTTTTATGAGAAGAATATCACAGCCTCACAAGCATTTTGTGTGGGTAAAATATTATTTTCCCATTTGCAAATGAAGAAAGAAGGCTGATAACCTGGGAAAGTTGGTACGTTCTGTCTGACCCCAAAGCCTGGATTCTTCCTACCGAGTCACTTTGTGCTATGTACATCATAAACTGAATCATAGTCTTAGAGTTTGCCGCACTAAATTGAAATTCACTTAGAGAATTCTTCTAATCAGAGGAAATCAATGATAGAACATTTCATAGAGAAGGATACAGTAAAGCAGAAAATTCCGTCTAAATTGCCACGTGAAGATTGCGGTTAAATGGGCCAACTATACTGATCAATCACAGTGCCCTAGGATTCATCTAATAAATTCTCTTGTTTCCAGACCAGCAGCTTTCAGACATCATTTCACTCCTTTTCACGGCATCTCAGGGATCTGTCAGAATTTTAACAAGCACAAGAAAGAATACTAGCTGACTTTTACCATCTTTGCTATAGCACAGTAACTGGTTACTACTGACTAGAGATACAATATACTTTTAAAGGAACAAAGTATAATTCTACACTACTCTGCCTCTTCTTGGAAGTTTTGTTCCATTTTTGCACATGAACATATTAATAAAAACAAATCAAAATTTTTAAAAAAATCAGCAAGAAGCCCTGGGTTCAGACTGGGAAGGCTTCAAGTCAATATTGTTTTTCTCCTTGCTCAACTTTTAAGGAGGAAGAGAGGCATAGAGTTCAGTCTAACTGGCTACTGACTGCATTCAACTTTTTCCCTAAGAAATATTTTCTGCCAATTCAACATGCTCCCTGTCCTGAGCATAAAGAGACCCATTGAGTTTGTACATCAAGAGTTTGCACATCAATAGACAAGAGATACTTTCAAATGCAACACTGATCAGGCTGCTTCTTGTTCTGGATCCTTCAGTGGACTTCAGGCACCATATTTAGGATGGATTCAAGATGTCTTCCCCGACATGTACCCCTCTTTCTGCCTTTCTCTGTTCCTACCCTCCCCCTCTTCCTTCAGTTCTCATCTAAAGCTGACTCACTGGGAAAGAGGGCTATCAGCACTACTCCTTTAGCATCTGGCATATAATTTCTATTTTTTCATCATAAGTGTGGTTTAAAATCTGTCTCTCACTATCTAAGCTCCTTTAAGGAAAGGCTGGCTTATTAATCTGCACATCTGAAAGGTCTAAGAGTGACTGGTTTACAGCCAGTTCTAGGTGCTGGCAGAATGCTTATTTCTAACCTGTTTAGACCCTCTTTCTTTTCTTCTTCCCTTCTTCTTGAACAATTCCATTCTAAATCCATTAGATGGGCCCAAACAAGGTAGATGGTACACTAGGGCAGGGGACCAGGGGGCAATTTTGGGAATTACAAATATGGATAGAAAGACTAGAACAAGATTTATAGTGTTGTATCAGAATTAGAGTATTGGTATGAACTCCTAAATATAAATAGATAGATAGATAGATACAGGTGTGTACACACGTGTCTATCTCTGTCCACTGAGAGGGCCTGGGAACAGTAACACAACAGAACCAAGGAGCACATCTACTACTGAGATCTCGGTTTCTAATTACTTTTCTCCTCGGTTTCCTAAAGAACTAAAGGTTCTTTTCAAAATGTCTGATCCTGCATTGTCTGGATCAAGAGCAATACAAGGTAAGCATGGACCATCTTGGACTAGGAAGTAAGGACATGCTAAAAAATGCAGGCATGTCAAAAGTCAGTTTGAACAGACTCCCACTGGGGCCAAATCTGGGACACTTTCAGCATCAAAAGAAATAAAATAGATTGTAACCATTAATTAAAAACAGGAAGATCACCAGCCCAGGTTGGGTGCATGAGACAAGTGCTCGGGCCTGGTGCACTGGGAAGACCCAGAGGAATCGGGTGGAGAGGGAGGTGGGAGGGGGGACCGGGATGAGGAATACATGTAAATCCATGGCTAATTCATTTCAATGTATGACAAAAACCACTGCAATGATGTAAAGTAATTAGCCTCCAACTAATAAAAATAAATGGGAAAAAAAAACAGGACACCATGAATGCATACGTGCCTAACTTGTGATTCTATAATGATTGAATAAAACAGAAAATGTAATGAGTAATGGGATATTTACATAGCTTCAAAGCACTTCATCTCAAAATATGCGTCAGTCACAAAGGGTTAAGTATAGTCGGGGAAACTGGCAGAAAAGCCTCATCAAGTGAATTCAGATCAGTACCAGGACACATCAAAACCATGCCACCTAAGAGGCCAGAAAGCAAGCGCAGCGTCAATTCTGGGAGAGCCCTGGGCTTTGTAAGTACAACCTGAATCGAATCACGAGAAAACATCAGACAAACCCAAACTGACGAAGAGGTATTCTGCAAAATGACGAGCTTGTCATCTTCAGAAGTTTCAAGATATGAAAGTCAGGAAACAGTGAGGAATTATTTCAGATTGCAGAAGCCTAAGGCAATGTGACCAGTAAATGCAGCGCATTATTCTGAACAGGAGGAGCCTTTTACTTTAAAGGACGACTGGTGATTAAATGGGGCCTGGGGATTAGATGGTAGTAAATTATCAACGTTAATTTACTGATTTTTTTTTTAATTTTTTTTTTTAATTTACTGATTTTTAACGGTTGTACTGGAGCATCTATTTGGCATCTTACTCTCAAATGATTTTTTTTGGAGGGGGGAGTAATTTTCATTGTACTTGCAACTCCGCCCCTCTAGATTTTAGATCACTTTCACTTTTTAAAAGTATTTTCAAAACAACAAAGACAAAAAATTTAAAAAAAACCTAGACTGTGTATCTTATTTTAAAATTCTTAGCCGATTACCGATTAGAGTCCATTTTGTAGCTGTGATGCATACTGTCTCCGCCTTCATGGATTTAACGAAAGAATTCTGGGCACACAATTAATTTTGGCGAAAAATTAGGAAAAGGGAGAGATGCATTCTTGACTTTTTCTGCACTTTTCTAACTACGCTGCCTGCCGTATCACAGGCGGCCTTCCTGCCCAGCTAGCGAGGGAGGTGCGCCCCGCCGCGCGGCTGCCTCCCGAGTCCCGACCCCGCCTGGGCCCCCCGAAGCAGTTGAGCGCGTGCGACGCCCACCCCACCCGACCCCGCCGCCTCGACCGGGGGTCAGCGCCCGCGCGCGAGCCCCACGCCCGGCCCGCTCGCTGGGTTGCCTCTGGCCGGTGGGAAGCGGAGCCGTGTGCTGTGGGACTTAACTCCTCTCTCAACTAGGAGACAGAATTCCTGAGTTTAAGGCATAATGTGCTTAGTGAAAATGTATATATGTTTTTAAAAAAAAAAAAAATTTTAATATGAGGAAAAAACCTAACTACCAGGAGTGGGGTTCGAACCCACGCGGACATACGTCCATTGGATCTTAAGTCCAACGCCTTAACCACTCGGCCATCCTGGTGTCTCACTCGCTCACCCTACAAGCCGTACTACACCGTCTCGCTCTTCGCCGCCATTCCTTTTTTTTTTTTTTTTCCCCAGCCGGAGCTGCAGCTGCCCGCCAGCCGGAGCCTGCTTTTTCTGCCGCTGCAACTCATTGTTGCTGTCGGCCGGCCGCGGCCGCCAAGGCAACTGCAGCCGAGCTCGGCGCGCTTTGGGCAGCGGCGGCGGCGGCGGGCCAGGCCGCTCGCTCAGGCGGGCTTCGGGCCCAGCCATTCTGCTTTCGGTTTCGAGGTGCGCGGGCGCGGGAAACAAACACGCCAATGAACCTCCAGATTTCGCCGACCGCGTTTGGGCGCGGCGCTGCGACGCCGCCCAGAGGGTGGCGGTGGGTTTGTTTTATTCCGGGTGGGATAAACTTCAAGGAGTGGGTTGCGCGGGCAGCAGCAGAGATCGGGGACCCTCCCTACCCCTCCCCGCCCCGTCCCTGTGGACCGCTCTTCTCCTCGACAGGTCACACCGGCAGGGAGTGTTGCAGCCACGTGGGTCTACACAGACCGGCAAGTGCAGGAAGCGCAGCACTGTTCGCCCGCCCGGCTGGCTGCGGACACGGCCTCCGTGCAGTGCGGGGAACCTCCTCTCGCGGGTCGCTGACCCGCCCGTGCACCTAGATGTTTACGTTCTTATCTTAACTTTTCTGCAGTGCTCTCCTTCCTTTCTTTGCACCAGAGCTTGCACATGGGCCTTTCACTTCGCCTCCTTTTCCAGGGCTTTCGCTCCATTCTCCACCACCCAGGACCTGGAATCCAGCACACAGCCAAGGCTTCTGCGTCCAGGAGCGTCAGGGAGCCACCATCTGGCAGCCAGGCCCTTGTCCAGGTTGTGCAGGCTGGCTGTGTTGGACCGAGAGCTTCCATCGTCCTGGAGTATGTACACATATTCACATCACCAACTGGCTCATCACCCACTGGGTCACACGGAGAAGCCCATTGCCCTGGCACCTCCTGGACGGCTGTCCTCCCCGGGAACACTGCCATGACCCCGGGGAGGCCTTGGCCCAGCCTGTTGCCCTGGTTCTCTGAGTACCAGTCACCAGTACGGGCCACCCCTGAGAGAGCTCCCCGGGAGAGGAATGGGTGGAACTGCCCCCTACCCACTTGGCCACGTAGCATCGCGAGGGCTCAGTGGCCTGCGTGTACATTCCGGCCTGAACACTGTCCCACCCGCTGGCCGTCAGGCCTGGCCCTCCCAGAGCCTGCAAAGGACAGAGCCAGAGCATCCCTCAGGCCGGCCCTGCCCTATTGAGGGCAGATGAACTTGGACTCTTGCCGGGGTCTACAGGCACCAGTGTGGTGATGACACACCACCCACTACTCACCACCTCCATCTCGGAGGCCGAGTGCGGGCTTGTTCCTTAGGAAGCCGGCCTCAAAATGGAGGAGATTGCTCAAATGTCAGAAGGTGTTCAAAAGATGCTAGCAATCACAAGACGTGACAGATATCCACCTGAAAGCTAGAACAAAATATGAAAAGCACCATGCAATGACATTTGTTATAACTGACACTACTAGAGCGCAAAAGATAGTATTAAAATGGATTTTTTTAAGGTTGAAATGGCCTCATGTTCTGGAAATTACATTTAACATAATTCTCATGGGGAAATGATTTACTCTATTTAAACTACTTTTCGCTGTGTATGTGTTTATTTAAGACGTGACATTCTTTATGCACTCTATAGTGGTTTGGAAAATATGTCCATAACTGCTCTGATACTCCTCCCTTCAAGACTGTGCTCAGTAGCTTCAGCCATGTCTGACTGTTTGCAACCCCATGGATCATAGCCCACCAGGCTCCCCTGTCCATGGGATTCTCCAGGCAAGAATACTGGAGTGGGTTGCCATGCCCTCCTCCAGGGGATCTTCACCTGCATTGGCAGGTGGGTTCTTTACCGTTAGGACCGTCTGGGAAGCCCCCCTCCGTTTAAGATATGGAGGCTAATTACCTTCTCCTTCAATGTAGGTTGGATCCTGTTTCTTTAGTTTTTAAAGGCTTATTTATTTATTTGGCTGCTTGGGGTCCTAGCTGTGGTGTGTGGGATCTAATTCCCTGACCCGGGATCACACCCCGGGTCCCCAGCGTTTGGAGTATGGATGGATCTTGTTTCCAATGAGAAGAATAAAACAGAAGAGACAGTGTGCAACCTGGGAGACCAGGTCATCAAAAGGCAGTGCTGCTATCAGCCTGGATTCTCTCTGTTGGACGATTCCCTCTGGAGGAAACCAGCTGCCACCTCCTGGGCAGCTTTCTGGAGGCCCATGTGGTAAAGAACAGCCCGCAAGGAACGGAGGCCTCAATCCAGTCAAGCCTTTGAATGACTGTAGCCTTGGCCAGTATCTCGACCACAACCTCTTGAGAGGTCCTGAATCAGAACCACCCGGAGAAACCCTGATTTCCTGCCCCTCAGAAACAGTGCAAGATGATAAATATTTTTGTGATTATTTTTATGCAGCTATAGGTAACTAATAGACATACTAAGTGGAAGTGAAGTCGCTCAGTCGTGTCCGACTCTTTGTGACTCCAGGGATTGTAGCCTAAGAGGCTTCTCCGTCCATGGGATTTTCCTGGCAAGAGTACTGGAGTGGGTTGCCATCTCTAGCTTTGACAGTGTATTCATAGGCGTATATTTTGTTTCTATACGTATATCTTTAAAAAAATTTTTTTATTGGAGTATAGTTGCTGTACAATGTTCTATTACTTTCTGCTGTAACCAAGGTGAATCGGCTATACGTGCACATCTATCCCCTTTGTTGTGTTTCCTTCCCATTGAGCTCGCCGCAGAGCTTTGAGTAGAGTTCCCTGCGCTATGCAGTAGGTTCTCATTAGTTATCTATTCTATACATAGAATCAATAGTGTGTATATGTTAATACCAATCTCCCGTTCACCCCACTCCCCCTCCCCCCCCTCCCCCCGGTATCTGTTTGTTTGTTCTCTACGTCCATACATACATACATCTTAAAAGAATAATCCTGCTGACCCTTTTGCTAAAATTGAACTTTCCCTCCTCCATTTGTTTTCAAACTCTTAGATGGAGTTGCCCACACTTCCCAAGTCCTCTCTTTTACTTTCACTTTTCTCCAGAATCCTCTACTGTGGGGCTTCTACCCTTTTCTATCTTTTCAGAATGAAAACATCTTTACTAAAACAGATTCAGATTGAAAAAGTTGTATGAAGTTCAAACAATATAGAAATGAATGAAGTAGAGTGCATAACCGTTTTCCACAAGCCCTGTCATTCCAGTCATATTGAATTGGGACCCTTGTCCCTTAGAAATGCTGGGCATTTTCTGTCTCTCTCCTCCTGCTTCTTTCTGCCCACCTGTCCTCCAAGGCTCAGCATAAACCCTACCTCCCCACTACACATTGAATTGTAGGTGAAATGAGTAAGTGTCAGTTACATTGACCTGCAAATATGAGTGTACAAAACTTAGGAAGTTCCAAATTAGCCTTTTGAAGCATCCTTATCACTCTGCTTGATCTTGTTTACTATAATAAGGTATGTGATAACATTAGTATGTGTGATAACAATGTGTGATAACATATTATTGTTAGTAACATAATTTCCTGAGGTATAGAGTTTAAATTTTTGTCTCAAAACTCATGAAATGTAGAATACACATTTCCTATATATTAAGCAGCATATAAATTAGTCTTTTTGTCTAAGGGTTGTTGTTATGACAGCAGTGATTTTTCGACAGATGAAACACGAGGAAGCAGGATGTCATAATATAAAGACATTATTTAGGCTGTGGAGTCAATAAATCTAGTTCAAATTCTGACTTTTCCCAAGCTGTATAGACATTATACTTAACGTCTTCAAGTCTCAATGTCCTCATCTGTAAAGTGGGACTAATAATACCTATCTAAGAGAAATGTTGTGAGAATTAAGTGAAAAACCACATGGAAAGCATCTAGCAGGCTGCTTGGTTGGAAGGGGACTCCTGTGATAGTCACTGCTTGTTGCTTTTCAAAAGGTCATTCCCAGTTTGATTTCAAGGAAGGAAGATTTTACCCCCTCCCCCATGAGGTAAATTATTGTTGGCCTCTTGCCAATAATTGGTCTGGGGCCGGGAATAAGGGGGAGAGTGGACCAGTGATCTAGATCTGGCTAGTAGGAGATAAGGAAAGTTGTCTAGAGCTTCTGAGAAAGGTATTCTTTCAGAATTTAAAAAAAAAGGCAGGGGGAGGGGGGAGTCTTGGGAAGTGAAAACTTGTGCTATGCCTTCCCCTTTTCTTCCTGCCTTCAACGACATGGTGTGAGATGAAATTCTTGGAACTGTGTTAACATCCTGTGGCCACAAGAGGACGAGCCTGTGGCTGAAGAGCTAACACCCAATGATGTCAGAAAGATGTGTTTGAAAGAAACTTTGCTCTTAATGACCTTGAAGAGCCACTGCTAGCCAGAAACTACCTACCCTCAATCTGTCTGTGATATGGGATAATTAGCATGCCTTGGAATACATGCCAGTGGGTCTCAGAACACCAGAATCATCGGGGAATTTGTTGGAAACACCGATTCTCAGGCCCCAGCCCAACTTCCTGAATCTGTGTCTCAGCACTGGGGGGTTGTGAGGCATGCTCAGGGTTTGCTTGCTTGTTTGTTTTAATGTATTTATTTTTAATTGGAGGATAATTGCTTTATAATGTTGTGTTGGTTTCTGGCATACATCAACATGAATCAGACATAGGTAAACACATGTTCCCTCCCTCTGGAATCCCCTCCCACCTCCCACCCCATCCCACCCCTCTAGATTGTCACAGAGCCCAGGTTTGAGACCCCTGTGTCTCACAGCAGATTCCCACTGGCTGTCTGTTTTACATATGGTAATGGATGAGTTTGCATGCTACTCTCTCAGTTCATCCCACCTTCCCTTTCCCCCACTGTGTCCATAGGTTTGTTCTCTATGTCTGCGTCTTCATTGTTGCCCTGTAGATAGGTTCATCAGTACCATCTTTCTAGATTCCACATATATGCATTCATATTGTAGCACTGTTTTCACCGTAGGGTTTCTGCCAAAACCTTCCTGAGGGCTAGACAGTACATGTAGAACACTTGAAGGGTTCTACAGTATTCCCCCAAGGTCAAGAATCCATCCTTGACTGATTCCCCATTACTGGCATGACTTATCATTTATCTTTTTTCCCCTGAGACTGTCTCCTGAGAATGCACTTGCTATCTTTCAGTATTTAAATAAATATATAAATGACTGTGTAGAGCCCCGAAGCTGCCTTCTCTCTAGCTGTGTCTTGCCTTTGATAGAATCTTCACTTTCACCTTCCCCTAAATCTCTCATTTCCTGACTTCATTCTAACACTTTTTTATTTCAACATCAGTTAAACACTTCAACTTCCAGCTTCCTTTAATCCCCTTCTTTATCTCTATAATGAAGAAATATGACCACATCATAGATTTTTAGAATATTATTGTGACGCGCCTGGACAGACATCTCAGTAACAGGATACAAAGAAACTGTAAGGGACTAAATATAAGTGTGTATACAGGCAGTTGGTATGATAAGATCAAAAACCCAACTGCCACTTCTGAGGTGTCAGGAGCTAAAGCAGGTTACTTCTCATGATCCCTGCACACAGCACCATCAAGGGGGTGGGTAGACCACCTAAGCCACCCCTCTCCCAACGCCTGAATCTGGCCCTACCTTCACCCCGTTTAAGGGACAACCTCACCCTGCCGAGGGAGCAAGCAAGGGAATCTATTATTTGCTTTCACTCCCTTGAGCTTGCAGCCCAAGTCCCAATAAAACTTTGCATGAATTGCTTGTCTGGCCTGTTACCAACTTCTATTGATTAAAGAGACCCAGAACCAGACTGGATAACATTATCACTAAACGGCATTAACACCAGGACGTAGTTTTTCATCTGAAGGTGAGAAAGAGAAGCATTCTGTTTGCTTGCAGTGGGGATTACCAAATACTTCTCAGGCACTTTCAGATACCTCGGTGTGCCTTTCTTGTGTTGGTGACTGAGCAAGCGTGAGGTCAACCAGCTCTGACTCTGCTGAAATTGTGATGAGGTTCTTTCGGAAAGCTAAGGGCTAGAGGTATCGCAAAGGGATGCAAGGTTGCTGGGACACGAGACAAGGGACGGACAGGGGAGGGAGGTTTGCGTTGCCTGGTGCCCTCTGCCTCCTGGCAATTCAGGACTCAACTACAGAGAAGCACATCCTGAATTTTGCACAGGACTTTTAGTCTGCCTTCAACAGGGCTGTTTACTCCCTTCTCTCCTTCTTTCCCCCTCATCTTTTGTTTTCCAATTTTATCAAAGACAGATTCTGTTTTTTGGGGCAGTGTCTTCAGATCACTTTACTGTGAGAAGCACTTTACACTATTATCTCATTTTATCTAATTTTCCCTATATGTGTGTATATATTTTTTAATGTTTATTTTTAAAAATTTACTTATTTATTTGGTTGTGCTGGGTCTTAGCTGTGGTGCACGGGCTCTTTGGTTGTAGCATGCGGGAGCTAGTTCTTTGACCAGGGTTTGAATCTGAATCCCCTGTATTGGGAGCTCAGAGTCTTAACCACCAGACCCCAGGGATGTGTCCCATTTATATTTTAGTTCTTTATTATTTAAGCGTTATGCCTCTATCTTGTTTTCCTTACTTTACCCTTATTTGCATTTCCTTTAAAAGTATTATTACTTTTATATCTGATTGAATTTATATTTAGTCTTAGTTTAGATTTTTACTTAGTCTATATTTATGCTTTGATTTTATTTTATTTAGCTTTTAATTTTTATTTTATAGTTAAATCTAGTTATTTTATCTTGCTATAGTTCACTTTTCGTGATATTTCTATTTTAACCTGTATTTGGATTTTAACATTTTAGTTTTTCTTAATTTTCTCTCTTCTTTGCATTGTTATACTTAATTTTTTTAGGGGTATTTATTTTACTTTCTGTTTTTAGCAAGTAGGAAATACAGCGTCAGGAAGTGGCAGTGAGAAAGGACCTATCCTCTGTCCCCAGGGTAGGAGAGGGACAATCTAACAAAGGGTAGAGTCTTCCTGCAGCCACTCACAATGAGGACTCAGACTATATTGGCTAAATGTTAAAGGGCACGGTGAACTTAGAAAATGTCATACAAAGGGACACTCAAATTATACATCAGATGTATGTTGGGTGACCATACAATTTATCATCCACACTCAGACACTTGTGAAAGTGAAAGAAGAAGCTATTAAAAGTTATGCTGGACGACAGATCTGCAAGAAGCTGGTGCTAGGCAACTTATGTATTTGAAAGAAATGGGTATGCAAGTTTAGACCAGAATTAAATACTATCACCTCTGCACTTAAAAGACATTTACTGAATGAACAACTACATTGATAGTTATATAAACATAAAATGTTAGTCAATCAGTCGTGTCTAACTTTTTGTGACCCCAGGCTCCTTTGTCCTTGGACTATAGCCCACCAGGCTCCTTTGTCCTTGGAATTCTCCAGGCAAGAATACTAGAGTGGGTTGCCAGCCCCTACTCCAGGGGATTCCCAAGCCAGGGATGGAACCTGGGTCTCTTGCCTTTCGTTCAGATTTTTTACTGTCAAAGCAGCAAGGGAAGCCCCTATACAAATTTAAATGTAAATCAAAACACAATTCCTGAAATGTGAAACTTTCTTGTTGGGTCACTTAGAAAAATCCAGACAGAAAATTGTAGCTGCCTTTACAGTTCAAGTATCTCATGTGCATTTTGGATTAAATTAACCACATGTGTATGTGTGTGGTTAGTCAGTCATGTCCGACTCTTTGGAACCCTATGGACTGCAGCCCGTCAGGCTCCTCTGTCCATGGGGATTTTCCAAGCAAGAATACTGGAATGGTTTGCCATGCCCTCTTCTAGGAGATCTTCCCAACCCAGGGATCAAACCCAGGTCTCCCGCATTGTAGGCAGATTCTTTACCGACTGAGCCACCAGGAAAGCCCACATTAACGACATAATAACCCACAAATATTCATCTTTTTCAAAAAGTATAAACAGCAATTCTTTAATATCTTTTTTTGTTGTGGACAGCATTGAATGAAGGCAATTCTGGTGTTTTGCCTCTAGATATCTGGGAGGGTGATGATTCCATTAACTGAAGCAGGTCCATTGGAGTAGGAAGAAAGAGCTGAGTTTGAGGAACCCGTGGGACATTCAGGAAGGGAATTCAAGTAGACAGTAGGATATAAAAGTCTGCCGTTCAGGCGACAAGTCCAGGCTTAAGATATAGATTATTGAGTGAATGGCTCAGGCAAACGTCTGAGTGTCCCACGGTACAGGCAGAACCACAGGCTGGCGGGAGGGAGGTAGCGTGGTGTGATGTCTAGTGATCCCAGGATATCCTTGAGCAGGACCCAGTGCAGTCGTTAGGAGCTCACCCTTGCTACTCAAAAATAGTATTTCCCACAGGTGAGCATAGGAGCGGTCTTGCAACCAGAAGAAAAAGACTCTAACTTGGGGGCCGCCTGCTCAGGGGAGGTGGCCCACTCATGCTGACGGCACCACGGTGCCTTGAGTGCACCGAAAACTGTTTGCTTCCTCCTCGTCAGGCAGACTCAAGAGAGATGCTGGGGTCATCAGCAAGCAGCCTTCTCTCCACAGAGGTTTGAGAATTATCACCATAGGCAGTGAAGCCATGGGACGGATGAGGTCCCCTACAAAGAAGGTACAGAGAGGAGAGAGTCAAGGGTAGACCCCCTTGGCCATTTCACATTTCATCTGACCCACTGCTCTGAAAAATATATGTGGTACCTCTGTGTTCTTACGCTGCCAAGCCCTGGGGAGCAGTCACTTCCCTCCCGCTTTATTCTTAGTTGCCTTACTCATTTGATGATTTAGCTGTGTAGTGTAGCTATGGAGAAGGCAAACTCTGTCAGCTAAGCCCACAAGAGCATGGCATTGGCAGATCACAGCCTCTTTTTCCAGTCAAATAAATCAGATGAAATGGTAATATAAATCTGGATGCGTGAATATTTCCTTTTGTTTTGTTTTATTTTAGCAATATTTTTTAAGAAGGTAATTCAGTTGTTCAGTTGCCACATGATGTACCTTTAATCCCAGGAGTTATTGTTTAAGGTGTAAAACTGTAGTATCTATTTTAAGTGTTGCAAAAATTTTGAAAAGGGGAATATATATATGTATATATTGTACATTTTATTACATATATACATACATATAAATTTTCTTCTGAATAAAAAAGCAGACCAGGTGAAGAAACAATAGACTAAATGGAATTAATGGCATCAGCCTCTCCAAGTTTTATTTATTGTTAAAGAATAATGTAATAGTAGGATGAAGAGAGTAGTGACAATCATATTATATCAAATTTCGAGGCACAGTTTTTTCATTTTTGTTTTACAAAAAATGTGAAAGGAAAATAAATTAATATGCAAGTGAGTATAAAGACTCTGAGTTATCAGAAATTTATGAAAGCCTTTAGGAGTTAAGAGAAATTTCCAAAATTTTCAACCCACTTACTACACTGAATTTAGGTTAGGTCCAAACAAAATTATATTCTAGAATGTTATAGTACATAATTTAACCAAATTATACTCACAGGGCATACACAGAGGAGATAAAAAGAAGTTAACCTACCAACTTCTAGTTGAAACCACTACCCCTGTTGACACATCAGCCAAGTACATCGTTTGCTCAGAATTTCTATTTCTTAGCACACAGGTGAAAATCAATCAGGTTAATTCACTGAAAAGTCTATGTTTGTATTTTCATCTTCCCTTTTCAACTTCTTTCCACTTCAGCCATGTCCCCTGATCCTTCTCCCTTTAGGGTGTCCAGGGTTATCTTGCTTTTTTATTTTAGGAACAGGTCATCCTTCCTTCTTCCTATTTTAAATATCAAATTCATTCATACCATTCACACCATTCCTTCCAGAAATATTGATTTTAAGCCTCTTGTCTCTTATCAAGAAGGAAAGGATTTCTCGTCACCGTTTTTATATTCCCCGGTGTGCTCTGCCAGTCATATCTAATATAACAGTGAAATTCTTATCAGGGAGAAGGGATGCAACTTTTGCTAATAAAGCTGTGGTTTCTTTTTGGAAATGAACACTTGTTGCAAAGTTATTCATGTATTGATAACACCCAAGGCAGGGTGCCAAACCCAAGAAGCTCCCCTGCTGAGGAGTCCCAGCATTGAAAGAGCAGGCATTTTGTTTCATTTGCCAGTGTCACTTTCTCCTGCGCTGGTGCCTGTTTTAACATCTTGCCACCCAGTGACATTTCTCGTTTGACAGGTTTCTTCGACCAACCGGATTACCAAGTGTGATGAAAATCGAGAAAGAGAGGCTCTGTAACCTCATCTGTTCCCTTTTAAGGGTGCTTTAGACCAGGGTAAACCACAGGGCAGGGCGAAAAATGAACTGGTTAAACATTCCTCGCTGCAAGAGAAATTCCTGTTCTGTCACATGCAGGCTATATCATTTCTTTTTATCTAGGGGTGACATTCCTCCTAAAACCTCTCTACCCGCTGGAGATTCTTTCCTTGATTTGGTCCCAAACCGTCTTTTGAAAGTGTTGGAGCACCAGCTGCTGGCAGCTGGGAGAACATTAACAGTAGTTCTGCCAGAATGGTTTCCAAAGGCGGAGAGTGAGGCCTCGTAGCCCAGACGAGCTCACAGCTCAAAGGATGGGCGGTTTGGGGTCCCCCAATCTCTCCTTGATCTTCAACTCCTACTGCAAAAGGAATGGCCTTGCCAGTTATTTCTCTGCTCAATCATCCTGCAGTTGAACATTTTTGCACTGGACAAGTATTATAGATCCCTAAGGAATCTGTATTGGAGTGTGGATGTAGCCTGACATACTTAGGAAAATGGACTGATGCATCTCAGGGCAGCCTCATAAAAAAACCTCAGTGACTGGAGACAGTTTGGGACTGATGCCCAAAGCCACTGCCCTGAAACACAGCCTTTTATGACCAGATTTTTACACTAGTATTGAAAGAGTCATTTCCTTGGCAGGTTGATAAGAAGTCTAGGGGTCCCCAAGGAGAGAGGGGTCTGGAATTCTCAAGGATGAAGAAAGGACAAATTTTCTTCCTATACATTCCTTAGGATTATATAACAATAATGTATCCTGCCTGAGGACAGTCTCTGGATTAAACCTTCTGGCTAATCCTGTTATCTTAAAACATAAATTATGGGAGTAAGTCTGGTCTTTACAAGGATTATATAACAATAATGCATGGTGCCTGAGGACAGTCTCTGGATTAAACCTTGTTGCTAATCCTGTTATTTTAAAATGTAAATTATGGGAGTAGGTCTGGTGAAAGTGAAAGTGAAGTCACTCTGTCCTGTCTGAGTCTTTGCAACCCCAAGGCTTGGAGCCCACCAGGCTCCTCCGTCCCTGGGATTCTCGTCCATGGGATTCTCCAGGCAAGAATACTGGAGTGGGTTGCCATTTCCTTCTCCAGGAGATCTTCCTTGCCAAGGGATCGAACCCAGCTCTCCCGCATTGCGGGCAGATGCTTTAACCTCTGAGCCCCCAGGGAAGCCCAAGGTCTGGTGAGGTCTTTACAACCTCCAGACGTTCTTTGGATTCATTGGAGAGTATATAAATCCATTACTAACACTAGCAAGGGGGTACTCTTTCTACCCCCTTCTGATGTCTATATCAGAAGCTTTCTCTATCTCCTTTATACTTTAATAAAACTTTATTACACAAAAGCTCTGAGCGATCAAGCCTCGTCTCTGGCCCCAGATTGAATTCTTCTCCTCCAGAGGCCAAGAATCCGGCATCTTTTTGAGGGTCAGGAACAAAACTTTCAGTATCTTGTGTAAATGACCCCACTAGATGCCATATGAGAGAGGACTATGTATAGCTGAAACCTGAGCCAACATAATTTGTCCAAAATTTAAAAAAAAAACATTTTTAAATTTATTTTATTGACTTTTGGCTGTGCTGGGTGTTTGTCGCTGTGTGGGCTTTTCTCAAGCTGCAGCAAGCAGGGGCTCCTCTCTAACTGCGGTGCGTGGGCTTCTCATTGGTTCTCTTGTTGGGGAGCTCGGGCCCGAGGGTACAGGCTTCAGTAGTTGCAGCATCTGGGCTCAGCAGTTGTGGCGCATGAATTTAGCGGCTCCGCAGCACGTGGAATCTTCCTGGACCAGGAAGTGAACCTGTGTCCCCTGCATTGGTAGGTGGATTTTTAATCCCTGGACCACCAGGTAAGCCCTGTGCGCAATTTTAAAAATAATCTTTGTTTGGCTGAAAGAATAAAAAAGAAAACAAAAAAGTCCCTTCTTAAAACTGAAATTTAAAACTTAAGTTTTACAACTTTCTTTGCAGCCCACCTTAGTCTGTACCTTTAATAAGGTACAGAGTCTTCCTGGTCTCAATTTGACCCCAATTCTGCCTACTTCAGTCCCCTGAGACAGACTTTCATTCTCTCTCCATGAAGTCTTTTTGGACTGACCATTCTCTGGATTGATCTGCTTCTCCCCAAGTAGCTTTTTCTCTAGTCTTATTTGTCTTCCTCTCACCAAGACCTACCCCTGCTCCCAGGACACTGCCCCTAATCTGGGCCCAGCACCCAGCATAGGACTGCTTCTTAGTTTCCACCAAAAAAAAAAAAAAAGAGAAGGTATTATTACTTCACAGAATTCTCATGAAAAGAATGAAATCAAAGCATTTTATAGGGGAGTTTCCTGGTGGCCTAGTGGTTCGGATTCTGGGCTTTCACTGCTAGGGCCTGTGTTTGATCCCTGATTGGGGAGTTGATAACCCCCCAGGTGTGCAGCCAAATAAAAGTATGATGCCAACAGATACTGTTATGAGCTTTCCTGATGGCTCAGATGGTAAAGAATCCACCTGCAATGCAGGAGACCTGGGTTCGATCCCTGGGTTGGGAAGATCCCCTGGAGGAGGGTACGGAAACCCACTCCAGTATTCTTGCCTGGAGAATCCCATGAACAGAGGCGCCTGGTGGGCTACAGCCCATGGGGTCCCAAAGAGTCGGACACGACTGAATGACTAGGCACAGCACATTGTTATGTGTATAAAGACATCTTGTTCATTCTTCACAACACATGTTGCTAATAAAGAGGCTCAATTTTTATATGATGGTGCAGTTACATTCTAGATCCTATTTATTTTCCATTTCTAATAGTCCTATTTTATTAAGTCCAATGATTTTTAATTCTGCTATCAAAAGTAAGTCAACTGTTACTCCGATTATAAATGCATGTTTCAAACTATCACCTTGATTACAAATGGGAGACTTGCATGCTGCAGTTTGAAATACGTTATATATATATTTTAAATTGGAGTAGAGTTGTTTACAGCAACATGGCCATGTTAGTTTCTGCAGTACTGCAAAGTGGATCAGTCACATATACATATATCCGCTTTTTTGGACTTCCTCTCTATCTAGGTCATCATAGACCACTGAGTCGAGTTTCCTCTGCTATGCATAGGTTCTCATTTTATCCATTAATACTTACCTTTCATATTTTGAAGAGAGAGTTCTGATAGTATTAATAGAAAGTAGAATGGCAGAATTTATATAGAGAAACCAAGACTACGGGTACCCTATTTTATTACTTTTAAGCTACGCACAACATTCAGTAGTTGCCTGTCAAGATGGCAAGTTTATACTGTTTACTGTATAAGTTTAAACTGTTATACTGTTTATAGCAAGTTTATACTGAGCCTGAAAAATCTTTGCATGTGACATTTAACTACAAAGCATTGGAACTGTTTTTAAGTATATCTAAAGCATTGACACAAGAAACCCTATTTTCTTTCCAAGTTGTTATCTTGAAAGACTATAAACTGACTCTTGTGATGTCACAGTTCAAACATTTTAATGTTATTGATCAGCTTTTTAAAAATTCTAACTCTTTTTATCCTGGATACTGATGCATCCAAGGTGAGCATCTTTCCTATTATTTACATTTCTGGATTGTCATCGGCTAGAGTCTGTGGCTAGAACTGTGGTTTTTGGCTAGTTAGGAGTCACTTCATATGTTAAAATAGCTTTAAGCTGGCGGGGGTGGGGCACAGTGGGGGGAAGAAGAGGGTGGGATGATATGAGAGAATAGCGTTGAAACCTATGCATTACCACATGTAAAACTGATGGCCAGTGGAAGTTCAATATATGTGTCGGGGAACCCAAAGCCAGTGCTGTGACGACCTTGGGGGGTGGAATGGGAAGGGCAATGGAAGGGAAGTTCAAGAGGGAGGGGACATGTGTACACCTATGACTGATTCATGTTGATGTATGACAAAAGCCATCATAATATTGTAATTATCCTCTAGTTTTAAAAAGTAAAATTAAAAATAAAACAGCTTTAAGGGACTTCCGTGGTAGTCCAGTAGCTAAGACTTTGCACTCCAAATGCAGGGGGCCCAGGTTCAATCCCTGGTCAGGGAACTAGATCCTGTATGCTGCCACTAAAGATCCTGTGTGCTGCAACCAAGACCTGGTGCAGCCAAGTGTTTAAAAGGAAAAAGGTTTTTAAAAATAGCTTTAAAGGATTTTTACCTTCAACCCCTGAAAGATCTGTTGTTCTTTGTGATTGGTTCTTTCATTACGTACCGAAGTGACGCAGTGCATGAAGTTTCCAGGTTTGCCTCAAAGTCTGCTTCTTACCCACAGGCAACTTTCAGAGTTTACCAAGTGAGCATCACAGGACGAGGGAAACTCCACTCTCAAGCACCTGCTCATGGCACTGATGCCCCCTTTCTTAAGGAAAAACCCAGCATTCCACCCACCCCAAGGCAGGGCAGTCAGAGCCGGGAAGGGCTTTGAGGAAATAGGGTGGGGTGTGGGAAGAGTCTTTGGTCTATTGTGACCTGGCCTCCACAGCTGAACTTCTGGGACTTTCTGACTCATAGCTTGGAAGGATCAGGGGAAAGCACTTGTTACATGGAGCAGAACAGCTGCTTCCTGCTTAGCAGTTTTTGAGTGGAATATCTAATTTCATCTTTGTAACATACTTGAATATAAGAAGGCATGAAATGCCACTATGAAAACAGCCCTTTCATTGTAAAAAAAAAAAAAGGTAAACCCTAATATTCAAAGAAGATAAGGTCTTGGTTTCTTTCTTCTATTTTATTAAAGATTATTAACAGAAGAATGGAAGTTTAAGTGTTATTCGCTCGGTCGTGTCCAACCCTTCATGACCCCGTGGTTTGTACTCCACCAGGCTCCTCTGTCCATGGAATTGAAAGATTGTTGCTGAACGATTAGACGCGGGATTCTTGGCCTCCGGAGGAGACTAATTCAACCCGGGGCCAGAGACGAGGCTGGATCGCTCAGAGCTTTTGTGTAATAAAGTTTTATTAAAGTATAAAGGAGATAGAGAAAGCTTCTGACATAGGCATCAGAAGGGGGCAAAAGAGTACCCCTTTTGCTAGTGTTAGCAATGGAGTTAGATACTCTCCAATGAATCCAAAGAATGTCTGGAGGTTGCAAAGACCTCACCAGACCCACTCCCATATTTACATTTTAAGATAACAGAGTTGGCTAGAAGGTTTAATCCAAAGATTGTCCTCAGGCAGGATACATCCTTGTAAAGACCAGACCTACTCCCATAATTTATGTTTTAAGATAACAGAATTAGCCAGAGACTGTCCTCAGGCAGGATACATTATTGTTATATAATCCTAAGGAATGTAGAGGAAAAAAAGTAAAAAAAGTTTGTCCTTTCTTCCTCCTTGAATATTCCATACTTCTCTCTCCTTGGGGACCCCTAGACTTCTTATCAACCTGCCTAGGAACTGACTCTCTCAGAATCCTCCAGGCAAGAATATTGGAGTGGGTAGCCATTCCTTTCTCCAGGGAATCTTCCCAACCCAGGGGTTGAACCCAGGTCTCCTGCATTGCAGGCAGATTCTTTACCAGCTGAGCCCCCAGGGAAGCCCTTATAAACATGTATTTTTTCTCAGAAGTTAATAGCTATTAATTAATAGCAGCTCTATCAGTCTACAAGAAAGTTATGCAGTAACAATAATGAATATAGTACTTAGCATGTGCCAGGCACTATCCTAAGTACTTTTACATATTTAGTCATTTACTTCTTCGAACAACTCTAGGAGGTGGGTCCTATCATATCCATTTTACAGATAAGGAAAAAGGCACAAGTCATATGGCTGGTGTGTGGCAAAGTCATGATTTAAACCCAGAGAGTGCAGTCCTGAATCTGTGTTCTTTTCTGCTATGCCACAGTTGGACAGTTACTGAAGAGCAGGAAGAAAAACTCTTGCCTTTTCAATAAGCAAAAGTTCACAAATCTCTGAGTATATTAAAGTGAAATTTTTACCTAACTTTCCAATGTGAAAATTTTTTAAATACACAGAACCAGCAAACTCCTTGACTTTCAGGAATGGTTCCAAACAAAGAAAATGCATTATGGGGTAAACTCAGGAAGTATTCTCTCTTATGGAAACTAGTAATAGCTCGTGTCCTGTATTCCCAGTATCTCTTCACTACCATGGAAGACTTAGTAATGGAGCTGTGTGAACTTTATTTTTTAGAGAAAGGGAATTAGGTCAAAGGTGAAACATATCATCCCTGGAATTAGCTGAGAAAGAATTGGGAGAAGTCTAAGAAGAATCCAGTGGGACTCGGTTTCCACAGTTCTCATATTTAACCATGAAATTAAAATTAGGAGCAGGGCTAGATTTCATGGTCGTAAGCAGATTAGTTAGTGAGTTCCAAATAGTTCAGATATTCTTTCTACTGCTTTTAAAATTTCACTGTCTGAAGCACCCGAGAATAATGACCACTGAATAAACCCTCTCATCTATTAAACAATGAGTAGAAAGAGTTCAGAGTTGATTCATAAAAAAGACAGGAAACATGGTGAGTGTAGGTAAGGATATTACAAAGTTTGCAAATGAAACCAAATCTCCAAAACATGATGACTTTGCTAAATTATTACTAATAACACAGAGAGAAAGCAACACAACCCCTTGTGAATTCTTTTTCATTCTCCCCTCCCCCATTCAGAGTCCATTCACCCGTTGCAGCCTCAAACAAGGTGGTAGAATTTTTAAAACAATAATTGAAAAGTTAGACTAAGATTTAGATGGTCAGGACACAAATACATAAAAAGCATGCTTATAATGTAATGTTTATTTAACTTGAAAAACAACATTTATTTTAAATTACTACATTTCAATGCACAAAAGGAATGGGTCACAGTAAAACAAAAGTAATTATTTCTCAGATTTTTTTTTTAATATTTCTAACTCTGTATGTATTTTCAGTATTTGATATCTGTTCTTTACCACCATAACCAACTAACTCAAAATAAACTTGGGTGGTTTGATCCAGACTGAACTATGGAAATGCAGACAGGAGCGAGATAAACTCAAAACAAGCAAACCAACATCAACACAGTAAAAATGTTTTTCTTGATATTTATATATCATATTTACAAAGGTAAAGCTAAACCAACTGGTCATTATGTACATACATTAGTAAATATTGGCACTTTACATTAACATATAAGTGTATTCATAATTATCAAGTAAAAAGATAAATTTTAAATTATTTTTATTTATGAAAAAATATATAATGTGATATACATACTTCAATTTGAGTGCTTGTTCAATACTGAGTGCTCAAAAAACTTTGGGGGAAAAAAAAAATCCCATAATGTATTCTGATGGAAGACACTGAAAGTAGAGAGGTAAGGAAATCCTAAGTGTTAAATGTGATTTTAGTAAGTAGAGGATGTGAGCAGAAGATATACATTCAGATGTGGATCGCATAGCATAAACCAGAGGAAGACTCAGAAATGGAAGATGTGCAGTTTTTCCCAAGGTCAGTTTCACTCGAAAAGGAACAGAACCGAGGTACTTTCAGGATAAGGTAAACGAACTGGAATTTTGATAACAAGTTCATACTGTGAGCCGATCCAGAAGTGACTTCCGGCCAGAGGTTCATGTACAAACATGCCTTGGACATCTACTGTAGAGTTGTCACAACGTCAGTTCCTTATTTGGCTTCCTTTAAGAGGCAAGGGTGCTATGTGCCCTTTAAACGACCTCATAAAACTTCAGCCGGCATCTGTCATGACTCAAGAATCAGCGGGTGGGACCCTTGATCCAAGTACGAGCTGGGCTGGAATTCTTGCACCTCGTGTTTTTTTTTCCCCCCTTTTTCTAAGGGCTCAGGTCCATAGTGATTAGCGCAACTCACCCCAGGGCAGATGGCCTCAAAATCTACCCCCAGAGCGCTTAACTGTCCATCCCGCTCAGGGATGGGAGTGTGGTGGTCCGGGGCCACTTGCTAGTTGAGGCAGGGGCAGCAGAAACAGCAGATCGTCCGGCAGGGGTTCTTCTTCTTGTACTGCACAGCCTTGCGCACCTGCACCTTGGCCTGCCCAGTGTATTCGACGGTCTTCTGCACGTTGAGCTCGATGACGTCCAGGGTGTCCGCCTGCTGCTCCACGAGCAGGGCCATCTGCAGAAAGAGGTCGTGCAGGTCGCGGATGCGGCCCTCCAGCCGCAGCAGCTCGCGGTGGCGGCTCTCGATCTCGTTGAGGGCCGCCCGCGCGCCCTTCACGTCGGCCAGCAGGTTCTCGGAGAACACGTCCCACTTGCCCTGTTCGAACATGTCCTCGATCTGGTCGCCCGACACGTCCTTGCCCATGATCTCCAGCTGGCGCTGGATGCGGATCTTGCAGTTCTCGCGTTGCTTCATCTCGGCGCAGTTGTACTCGTGCATGGCTGCCTGGAAGGTGCGGGCGAGCGCGCTGTACTGCGCACGCGTGATGCGCGCCACGGCCGAGTGCGCGCCGTGCTGGACTTCCGCCTGCTCGCTCAGCGTCTTCATGGCGCCCAGCTTGCGGTTAATGCTCTCGCCCCGGGCCTTGATGTCCTTGCCGATCGAGTTGGTGTCCCGCTTGATGCTGCTGAGGCGCCGCATGGACGTGAGGAAACGGGTGTTCTGCTTTCCCAGGCGCCTCACGTCGGCAATCAGCTGCTGGTTTTCCTCCTGAAGGTCTTGGATGTCTCGGTACAAGGATTCCAGGATGTGGTCCGTCTCGAACACAATGTCCTCATGAGGCGAGTCAAAATCATCGTCGTCGTCCGGGAACTGCTGGTCATACTGCTTGGTTAACTCCACGAGTTCTCCTAGTCGGTCCTTCATTTTGCCTGCAAATAGAAACATGGAGGTTCAGCTCCTCTAGCGAGACTCAGAATATTTGCATTGAGAGAATTAGACATTAAAATAGAGAAACATTCTGCTCACTGCTCATCACTCTCAATTCTTTACTCCCGAGTGTAGGTAACAAAATGCACTACAGGAGCTAAATGGTTCACGACATTTGGCTTATGAGTGAAGGACTGATGTGACTAGGAGTCACGACACCTTTGTGTTTTATAGCTTGCAGTTCTTCTGCAACATTGTTCTTTACGGCATGGGACTTTACTTTCACCACCAGACACACCCACAGCTGAGGGTCCTTCTCGCTTTGGCCCAGCCACTTCATTCTTCCTTGTTTTAGCCCCTAAGTCATTGCCTGCCAGGCTTCTCTGTCCATGGGATTTCCCAGGCAAGAATACTGGAGTGGGTTGCCATCTCCTCCTCCAGGGGATCCTGCCCACACAGGGAGATACGAACCGGCATCTCCTGCATTGGCAGGCGGATTCTTTACCACTGAGACACTAGGGAAGCCCTATCTATATGCATGCATGCTTGCCTGCGTGCGTGCTAACTCACTTGAATCGTGTGGGACTCTGCGAATCTATGGACTGTGGCCCACCAGGTTCCTCTGTCCATGGGATTCTCCAGGCAAGAATACTGGAGTGGGTTGCCATGCCCTTCTCCAGGCGATCTTCCCGACCCATGGATTGATCTCACATCTCTTATGTCTCCTGCATTGGCAGGTGGGTTCTTTACCACTAGTGCCACTTGAGATGCCCTTAGCAAAGATAAAGATTGTTAAATAAGTAAAATACATACTTAAAAAAAATACATTGACACATTAATGATGAATTTCTGCCTTGATTTTCAGATTTTTTTGGATCTTTTTCTGCATTTTATTTTTAAAATTTATTTTTTAAGAATAATTGCTGCATTTTACTATTTACTGTTGAGACATCTAACAGTTTTTATTTACCACTATTTATTGTTATCTCTTGATTTAAACCTATAGCATATGTAGTATCCATCACCTGAAAATGTTGCTTTACATATCAAAGTTCAACCACTCAGATAGCCTCAGTCTACTTGCAGAACAATAAAGGCCAATAAGAAGCAAAAAGAAAAAGAAAAAGATTGTTAAATAAGGATAGTCAATTTATAGGCTTTGAGTCCAACTCTAAGTGTTGTCTATTCTGTGTCTATTTCAGCACTGGTGAGCATCTTCAGTCTTGTACATCATAACGGTTTTTTAATGATATAAATCGTGGTTTAATTTTTTATCTTAAAAACATAAAAATTGAACCTGCTTAAAGTAAAACAACAAAATGAACAAAGATGAAAATCTAATAAGGAAGTATAAAATTTGGAAGTTGAAATTTCCTTGCTCTTATGCCCATATGACCAATACATACTTTAACTTGAATGTTTGAGACTCAGTGCTTAAAAATATTTTGGGGGAAAATCCCAAAATACAAGCTAATGAATGATACTGAGTAAAAGAGATCAGGAAATAGTTAAGTGTGGCTCAGCTGGTAAAGAATCCGCCTGCAATTTGGGAGACCTGGGTTCGATCCCTGGGTTGAGAAGATCCTCTGGAGAAGGGAAAGGGTACCCACTCCAGTATTCTGGCCTGGAGAGTTCCATGGACTGTCCATGTCCATGTCCATGAGTGGCAGAGTCGGACATGACTGAGCGACTTTCACTGACTGACTGATGTGATTTTAATAAGTAGGACAGGTGAGCAGAAAGATGTTTATGCAGGAATCACATGGCAAAAGCCAGGGGAAGAATCAGAATCAAAAGACATTCAATTTTTCCCAATATCTCTAGTGGTAAATGTTAACAAAACTGCTTTTTTAAAAAAGGTTTATGTGGAAAATTTCGATCGTACACAAGCCTACTAGAAATAATATAACACACTCCCATATACCCATCACACAGCAGCAATATTTGCCCATTTTTAATAGCTTTTTGAAATAAGTTGGCAGCTCAAGCAGAATTTCCCTGCTTTTATAAGGGTGGTTCTGATCAATTCCCTCCTTAGCAAGGCAAAATAATGTTCTCTGTGTCCATATTTTTTCCAATGAAGTTAAAAACTTGCATTTTTAATACTGTGTATATGCCAAAATAATGAACATTTTGCCATTTTATACAAGATTTTGTGGCTAGAAAGATTTCTTTCTATTTATATAATTTGCAGGAAACGGGGAAAATAGTCACATTTAATGGCTACTCAGTCTATTAGGGATCTTGATCTCAAATTAAAAGCCTCCCTCAAGTTAAGTAATTAATTTCACAACACCACTAATGGAATGCTGACAACTTGGGTTCAGTGATAAATGGAAAATGGTGAAATATTAACCATGGATTCCCATCTGCCATGACCATTAGTTACATAAATTAAGCAAAATTTTATTCCATAGTGGTGATTTTTAATACAACAAGTTATCCTGCTTAAAATGCCATTTCTGCTTTCTGATGACAAAGATCAATACCAGACCTTCTCACTGAGGAGAAAGTGACTCCAGGAAGCACAGTTGAGAGGAAGAAAAAAGAACCAGGCTGGACCAAAACTATGCCTTCCCTGGCCTGAATTGCCTGATACCTAAATATTTCCTCATTCTGAATAAAATTTAAAGATAAAGCACAAGTTGGTGGGGGTGAGGGGATTGCAATATATAGTAGATAATGAGTTAACATACTGTATTAAAAACTCTTGCCCCTCCAAACCAAAAAAAACAGAAAAACCACTTGCCCTAGCAAAGACAATGAAAAGGCAATTCATATAAGAAGAAATAGAAGTGCCAGAGAACATGGAGATATAGTAGGTATCAGGTGCTTACTGTAATTCCAGGAAGCATGTTCTAAGTACTTCTCATGTGATACTGTCTTTAATCTTCATACAGACTCCATGAAGTAGGTACTGTCATTATCAGAGTTGGTCAGTGAGTTTAGGGAGATGAAGGAACATACCCAAGGTCACCAGTAAGTGACTAGTCTAGCTCTAGAGTGGCCCCGCTTAATCACTACCTTCAAGTATTTCCAGCAGGTGTAAAAAAGTGAGGCATGAGGGACTTCACTATCAAAACAAGGAAATGCAAGTTAAGCCACTGAAATTTTTTTTTTTTTTTGGTCATCAAGCTGGCAGGAATTTTTAAAAATAATAATTTAGGGACTTCCCTGGCAGTCCAGTGGTTGAGATCTGAACTCCCAGTGTAGGGGGCTTGGGTTCAATCTTTGGTTGGAGAACTAAGATCCTGCATGCCACAGGCTGTGGCCAAAATAATAATAATAATTTAAAAGAGAATTCTGTGAACTCTGAAAAAAATGCTTGTAGGAGGGCAAATGGATAAAAACCCTTGTAGGAGGGCAGTTGAATAATATGTATTAAAAGCTTTTAAAATGTGTATTTGTTTTAGGTACATTTATTCTAAGCATATATTCAGAGTTATGTGAAGCTCATCGTTGTAAATATTTTCATCACCACAGTTTTCACAGGAATTCAAAAATAATTTAAAGGTGCAAGAATGAGAAAGTGATGACTACATAATCACAGAATTTAGAAGGCTATCTAATGGGATGAAAAGCATAAATATTTTAGGTAGAAAAAAATCTGTGAAGGGAAGAGAATGAGCAGTGCTGTCATGTAAATATCTTGAAATAAAGACTTGAATAATACACATCAAAATGTAGTTTTCTTCAAATTGTGGAATAATTTATCACTTTAATTACTTCCTTGTGCTTTTCTCTATTTTTCAACATTTTTATAATGTCCTGTAGATTTATCAATTAGACAAAACCCCACAAAACCGTAAGTATTTGTTTAAAAGGCTAACTCCTTTGAGATGTATGCATTACAATCAGGTTACCACCATATGTGACATGAGGAAAGTACATGAGTTGGCTAGTATGGAGTTGAGCTTTATTTATATGCTTAAGTTAGCAGCCAACATATGCTACTCTGCAAGTGTAGAATTAATAATTTTTGAAGATATAGATAGAATAAAATATAAATAAACTTTATTTTTTTAATGTAAATAGAACAGAGAATGAAAAATTTTTGAAGGACAAGACAAGAAATGGTGATGGATGCAAGGAAGGCTTTGAGAAGCACTACCACAGAAGGTAAGGGGGAAAAAAATTGGAAAAAAAAAAAAAAAAGAAGGTAAGGGGGTAGTTAAAGGGGAACATCATGCACCAGAACGTTAGGGACCTGCTTGATGGTCTCTACTAGTCTAGACAGGTCCCAAGCCCGCTCCTGCTCTCCTGGGGCCCTGAAAAAGCTATTCAAGGGAATCATTTCACTCACAATAGGATGAGCAAAGTGCACTGCAATTATATAGAAAGTGGCCTTCGAAGAAGGTGTTCAGAGGCAGTCATTCCTTCCCAATACCTACCAACGTGAAGCCATGGGTCCTAAATGAGATGAAGGTCTAAGTTCACTTGAAGGCTCAGGTCTACAAACCAGTCAGGACAGAGGCAGGATGTGGGAGCTCCAGATTCTCTAGGAGGTGTACACACGGAAGTGGCCTTCACTGCCTTCCTGCCCACCTTTTTTGGCCCAGCTCAGCCCCAAATGAGCTGGTCCCACTGATCTAGAAGGTTTCCTGGTTGCCAAGGTGCAAACATTGGGAAAATTACAACAGAAAGTCAACCAAGAGGCTACTACTTCTAACAATATTCCCTAAACAGTTTAAATGTACTCCTTACTGTAGTTATACCAAAATACATAAGTAGGCACAGCAAGAAAATCAATATAAGCCATATACCCAATAGCTTGGTTCTCTACTGTGACAGCTGAAAAAGGGAACCATAGTAAATGAGAAAGAAAAGTCAAACAATTCTATTGACCCTCCTGTCTCATTATGATAAAGGATAATGTAATAAACTTTGGTACACTATTCATAAAATTGTTCAAATCAGTTCAATTCAGTTTAGTTGCTCAGTCATGTCTGACTCTGTGACCCCATGGACTGCAGCACACCAGGCTTCCCTGTCCATCACCAACTCCTGGAGCTTACTCAAACTCATGTTGGTGATGTCATCTAAGCATCTCATCCTGTCGTCCCCTTCACCTCTTGCCTTCAATCTTTCCCAGCTTCAGGGTCTTTTCCAATGAGTCAGTTCTTTGCATCAAGTGGTAAAAGTATTGGAGCTTCATCTTCAGCATCAGTCCTTCCAATGAATATTCAGGACTGATTTCCTTTATGATTGGTTTGATCTCCCTGCATTTTTTCTTTTTTTTTTTAAGGCATAGCGAGGTTTATTTGGCTCAGGAGTTGAAAAGCAGAAGCAGTAGTACAACACATCTCTGGAAACACTTAGCTGTGCCATGCTGGTCACCATAGCTTTGCTTTTGCTTTTTTGGACAAGAAGTTCATGATGGCAATCATGCACTTGTCTGACAGCCACCTCTCCCTCAGGACACTGCTTTCCTCCACATTAACTGCATGTGACTTTTCTTTCTCCTTGTTTCTGATGATCTGCTTGGAAATTCTCATGGCATTTGGGGGGAGCTTTGAATATGCTTTCAGCCTGGCCCAAATTTCTTTCTGAAAATTGCTGTCAGGAAAAACTTCAGTAACAAGTCCTTTGTTACTTCGGTAACAAGTCCAAGGGACTCTCAAGAGTCTTCTCCAACACTGCAGTTCAAAAGCATCAGTTCTTTGGTGCTCAGCTCTCTACGGTCCACCTCTCACATCCATACATGACTATTGGAGAAACAATAGCTTTGACTAGATGGACCTTTGTTGGCAAAGTAATGTCTCTGCTTTTTAATATGCTGTCTAAGTTTGTCATAGCTTTTCTTCAAGGAGCAAGAGTCTTTTAATAAATCCTGCTTTTTTTATTCTCATGGAGATGAAGAATTCAAAAGAAAATTTACAACCAGCTACCAGAAATCTGCTTCTAATTTTCTTTTCAGGCACGCAGGTCATCTGTTCTGAGACCTGGATTCCACAGGCAAGTTCCGGGAAATTGTCAGCCTTCTTTCACGGGGCAATGTGATTCAATGTAAGAGAAAATAGATGATGGTAACTCAGTGACTCTCAGACTTTAGGAGGCAACAGCATCTTCTGAAAAGCTGAAAACATGAAGTACTGATGCTTGGGACCCTGGAGGTTCTGACTCAGAGGATCTAGGATTCCCTCTGGGTGATTTTAATGCACACTCAAATTTCAGACCGACTCCACAGGTACTTATGGCAATTTTTTATTCATGCTGTCCTGGACAACTTATAATAGCTCCCAGGTTGGGGCATCTTGATAAACAAGCAACTGCTAGGGAAGGATTCAGAAAGATGGGGAAAGGAAGATTCAGAAAGTAGGTTTCTACCTACCTCAGAAGATCAATGAATAGGGGTGATAACTGCGTAAGTAACCCAATATGCAGGACGCTACAGAAAATAACCTAGGCTTCCCTGGTGGCTCAGTGGTAAAGAATCTGCCTACCAATGCAGGAGATGTGGGTTCGATCCCTGAGTCAGGATGATTCCCTGGAGAAGGAAATGGTGACCCATTCCACTACTCTTGCCTGGGAAATCCCATGGACAGTGGAGCCTGGCAGTCTACAATCTCGTGGGGTTGCAAAAGAGTCAGACAGACCACAACCAACCAAGAATGCCCATGAAAGCATTAATCCCTAGTTGCTTCTAAGGGAATCAGTTATAAACACAATACATAGTCATATCTCTGATCATAAGAGATGTTATCTTTCATGTGCCTACTTACTCTAAGGGAACAAAACCTACAAAGTTATGGGCTGAATTGTCTTACCTCCTCCCAGCCCCCTTGCAAACTCATATGTTGAAGCCCTAACCCCAGTACTTCAGAATATAATTCTACCTGGAGATAAGTCCCTTGGACTGCAAGGAGATCCAACCAGTCCATCCTAAAGGAGATCAGTCCTGGGTGCGCATTGGAAGGACTGATGCTGAAGCTGAAACTCCAGTACTTTGGCCACCTCATGCAAAGAGTTGACTCATTGGAAAAGACCCTGATGCTGGGAGGGATTGGGGGCAGGAGGAGAAGGGGGCGACAGAGGATGAGATGGTTAGATGGCATCACCGACTTGATGGACACGGGTTTGAGTAAACTCCGGGAGTTGGTGATGGACAGGGAGGCCTGGCGTGCTGTGATTCATGGAGTCGCAAAGAGTCAGACACGACTGAGCGACTGAACTGAACTGCATTGCCTACTAGCAAGGGAAAAAACATTTCCCTGCCTCTCAGCGCTATGTGAAAAACTCAGACACAGGAAGATACAATGCAGAGCATCAGGGCAACACACAAATCATGTGAGGCTTATTATGGAGATTAACTTATAGATTACAGGAGGAGAACCAATCCAAAAGCATGGAAGAGCCTTCCTTTCAGTGTTTACGCCAAAGAGATGCTTTAGAATCTCTTATGTGATGTGAGAGAGATGTGATGTGTTTATGTGATGTGAGTTCACAAAGTTTAGGACTTTTCTTTCAACAGGAACTGAAGTACACATTTAGACACACACACAGGTCTTTGTTATTAATAAAACTAAAAAGATCTTGCAGATATATATTCCAAATGAGCACTTTTGAGCAGGAACTTGAAATGTAGCACCCACATTCAGCTTTTCAGATTTTATAATCTGTATCTCCTAAGTCCAGACTTTATACCAATTTTTAAAATCCTGTTAAAAAAAAATAAACAAGATGATTCCAAATCAGAATGTGTCTTTATGCTGAGGTCCACCACTGGTCCAGACAGTCCCTCTGTGAGCACTTGTGTAGGGACCTTATGACATCTGACGTCTCCGGGTGGATGCAGCCCTGCGCCAGGGCACAGGACCGATGAACTGGGCATGGGATGGGTTTCCAGCCCCCTCACCCTGGTGCTGAACAGCCCTATGTGATCATCCTTTCTCGACCACCTCACCCAGTCCCTCCCGCCCACCATCACCACAGACATGCAGTAAGAACCAAGAAACCCTATAGGGCCTGTGTCACAGTGACTTGGGAGTTACTTTTAGGACACACCATAGCAACACAGGCTTCCCTGGTGGCTTAGCTGGTAAAGAATCGGCAGGCAATGCAGGAGACCTGGGTTCGATCCCTGGGTTGGGAAGATCCCCTGGAGAAGGGAAAGGTTGCCCACTCCAGTATTCTGGCCTGGAGAATTCCACGGATTGTATAGTTCATGAGGTCGCAAAGAGTCAGACATGACTGAGCAACTTTCACTTTCACTAGTAACACCACCCTTAAAGAACAAGGAGTGTACTTTCCTAGTGTGTTGATTCAGATCCATAAATAATCATTTTATTTCAGTGAGTGAAATCTGGTGTTTTAAGCAATCTGCCTAAAGCCATAAACGTAAATAAATATGAAACTGAGATCTGAATCCAGAAAACCTGACTTGAGAGCCCTTCTGTAAACCACAAAGCTATGCTAGCTTCTTTTTCCTGAGCCTTGCCCTAAAAGGTTTTCTGAAATTGTTCATCTTATAGGGAACTTTCTCTGAACTTATTCTGAATATATTGGCTGGCTTATGAACAACAGAAATTTTCTTGTAAGCAATGGAAATGTAATTCTCACAGTTCTGGTGGCTGGAAGTGTGAGATCAGACTGCCAGCATGGTCAGGTTCTGTGTCTGATAAAGGCCTGCTTCCTCATTCATAAATGGCCTTCTCATGGTAACCACACAGGGCAGAGCGGCAAGCAAGCTCTCTCTGGTCTGTTGATGGGGGCACCTTTCCAATTCACAAGGGCTCCACACACGACCTAGTCACCTCCCAAAGACCCCACCTCCCAATACCATCACCCTGGGGGCTAGGACTTTAACCTATCAATTTCAGGGGAACACAAGCATCCAGACCGGAGCATTCCCTAAGTGAGGTTTTTTATTTAGAGCAACTGTTAGCTCCTAATAACCTAGCTCTCAATGAACACATGAAAAGATTTTTTACTATTACAACCATTACCTTCTTTCCCACAATCATGTCTTCATATCAGAGTTTTCCCAACACAGTAATGTTTCAATTATTAGAGCACTCAGTCAGGTTGTCACTCATCATAACTGTCCAAAGCCCACAAAACTATTAATAAACACAGATAATTCTAACAAAGATCCACTGTGGTTATGACTGACTCAGGATTGTTGAAAGACCAAAGTACTGATACTTGGAGGGAGAAGTTTTACAGTTGCGGGTGTAGAAGTGACAAGAGACGAAATGCTAGAGATGACCTTGTAAGGGAGAAAGTAAAGGAGGACCACTCCAGATTCAAGGGCAAATCATCCATACAAGTTCTCCCACTGTTATCTATATCAGCACCTACAAACACACAGTTGTTGCTGCTGTATCTTACACCTGATCTGGTTTGGCCCTAGGATGTGAAGCAAAACTTTGTCTAAAAAATACAGCAGAAATCTATGTAGAAAGAAAGAGTGATGGGGAATAAATCGAGTCCAGTTTGATTAAACTTTTTATTTCATACCTATTCTGTACAGTATTTTTTTAAAACAAGAGAAATCAGGGACTTCCTTGGTGGTCAGTGGTTAAGACCCCATGCTTTCAATGCAAGGGATGTAGGTTTAATCCCTGGTCGAGGAACTAAGAACCCACATACTACATGTGGTTCAATAGTGTTTCCAGAATTATTAATTATCTTTTCTATTTCAATTCATAATACTACTTAAGGACAATCTCACAGAATTTTTACATTTCTTTCTCTGTCCCTCTTCCTCTTTAACAAAGTCCTATAAACCAGTGATCCTAATACTGTTGGCTGGTTCTTCCTCTTTCATTCCCCAGGGAAACAAATAATTATTCTGGCTGACTTTTTTGGGGAGAGGAGGCCACGAACCAGGGATCCAACCCATGCTCCCTGCAAGTGGAAGCAAGGAAGTCTCTTGGCTAACATTTTTTTACATAAGTGCAGAAAAATCTGTTATTCAACATCATCAGTGCATGAGGTTTTTTTGTATGAGTGACTTTTACCTAACTGAAGTTTCTTCCTTCAAATGTGAAAAATATCACTCCTTTTTTGTTGGAAATCCTCTTCTAAACTGCACTGATATATTTCACTGCTTCCTTAAAGACAGGGCATTGGATACGATTTATTGGTGACTCAGATTATCATTACTAAAATCCTTAAACTGTGTAATAATGCACTTTTCTTTGTTTTAAAATGTTTCTCTTTCCACACGGTTATGATGTCAGACTTGACCTCAGTTATTTCTGTATACTGCTACTGACATTCCTCTCCCTCCCCATACAGGTTGTATCAGGCCAAGAAATTATATAAAAACCAAGCATTTAACAATGTAAGCTGTGAGTGGGTCAGTAGCCCTCTAGGGTCAAACCTAAGCACAGTAGGAAAGGAGAAAAGCTAGTGTCAGTGTGGGCCTGCCTTTGTACTGGACAACTGAAATATAACCCATCAACAAGATTCACAGTAACTATGAAAGCATCAAATTGTTAGGTTATTTCCATGATGTGATGACTGTCGATTCATAATCTACTTTCTTTTTTTTTCATAATCTACTTTCTTAACCTGACTTCCTACAGGGCCCAATTTTCCCCTCCCAAATATGGACATACTCTTTGTGGAAGGTTGAAAAAAATCTGCTATACATTCTTTGCATGTCCTCTAATCAACAAGTACAGACTACTTCTTAACTCCTTGAATTTGAGGTGTGGCCATGAGACTGGAATTTGCTCTGGCTAATGAGACAGTAGTAAACACAATGCAAGCAGAGGCTTGAAAAGCACATCTGCAAAAGAGCTTGTTACTGGGGACCCTTATATCAAACATATAAAGAAGCCTGGATTCCCCCTGCAGGAGAATAAGACCCAGGAGTCTTAGTAATCCTGGCTGAACACAGCCCCCAGCTAATCCATCAGCTGACTGCAGCTGTACACATGATCCAGGAGACAACCAACAGAAGACTGATGAGCCAACTGATAGAATTTTAAGAAATAATTAATTGTTGCTGCTTAAAAGTGAACATGAAGGTCATGTCCGGCTCTTTGTGACCCCATGGACTATCTACCAGGCTTCTCTGTCCATGGGATTTTCCAGGTAAGAGTACCGGAGTGGGTTGCCATTTCCTTCTCCAGGGGATCTTCCCGACCCAGGGATCGAACCCAGGTCTCCCGCATTGCTGGCAGACTCTGAGCGACCAGGGAAGCCCATTGCTGCTTAAGCCATTAAGATTTGTAGCAGTTTCTTTAGCCACAAAACTAACTGATAGAGAAATTGTTACCTAGAAGCAGCAGGATGCCATGAAAGGCTTAAGACACTCAACATCAGCTTTGGGAGCAAACAGCAGGTGAAAAGCAGAGAGGTAGCTATTAGCAAAACCCAGGTAAATGGCAGACAAACTCTTAGTGGAGGCTGGAGCAGTGATGAGGAAACCGTACAGCTGTCAGGCAAAAATGCAACCCGCATTCTTCAGCAGCAAAACAACTGGTAAAAGTGATGCCTGTGGCAGCATAAAAGACAAAAAATGTACACAATGAATTTTGAATCTAGCTCCCAGGTACTCCAGGCAGAAGCTTGGAAGTATTCGTTGAGTGTTTCTAGCTGCATATAAGGTTCTGCAAAGGACGGATGGGCTGCAAAATGATTTATCCCGTTAATAAGCATTATTTACAGAAAATAGAGAAGAAGAAGAACTCATGATATTGGAAAAGAAAATTTTTTATATCTCCAATCTCTTCAGCTGGAAGACAAGCTTCTTAGAGCAAGAAATGGCCTCAGAGAGAAGACTTTTGTAAAATTTAATGTGATGCCTTGTAGCCCTTCTCATCTGGACAAGAGGGCCTCTGAGACCCCTAGAGGCACTGTCTCATAGCAGTCTGACACTCAGCTCAGAGTCAAGGGAGGTCTGTCAGACTTGGAAAAAACAAACAGTGGCTGTGGATTTTAGGGGAATGGGCTCTCTGGGATACTAAGGAAATCCTCAAGGTTTTTAAGCGAGTTTTACTGACAAGCATGGGCTTCCTAGGTGGCGCTAGTGGTAAAGAACCTGCCGGTCAGTGCAGGAAGTACAAGAAAAGGTGGGTCGGGAAGACCCCCTGGATGAGGGCGTGGCAACCCGATCCAGTATTCTTGCCTGGAGAATCCCACGGGCAGATCCTGGCAGGCTATGGTCCACAGCATCACACAGAGTCGGACACAACTGAAACAACTTAGCATGCATGCCTGCACTGGCAAGCGCAGAAGTGTGACCTAAAAGAGACAGAGATCATTCAAAGGAAAAGAGGCCTCTAGATGCTTGGGCTTTTACAATAACGAGGCCACAGAAATTATTTAGAAGCAAATATAAGCCATTTCTTATAGAAAAAGGAAGAATGTTTCAGAGGATAGAGCCGAGGGCAGTAGAGAGACACCAGTGAACCATTCCCGGGGAAGAGAACTGGGTCCTAATCAAGGAACCTCCGCTGGCCCAGGAGTGGGGGGCAGCTAACCACACGGGCCTGGATAGACTGGCTGTGGACTGCTGAGTGCTGCCTGTATTCTGTTTCTGTAGTTTTGAGGGGTTATCTTTTGCCTTTTCACCATTATGTGTTGGGTGTGTATAAGGAGATCATTTGTCCATGATAAGTAAAAACTATGATAACTATTGATACATAACTAAAATATATGTTATCATATATATTGTGTACATAACATATCTATATGCAATATAGATACAATATATGATCGTAAAAAGTTATCTAGTTATCGGATCCACATCTAGATCCACAGATCCAGATCCTCTTGATCCAACTAGATCAAGAGGATCCATATCTGATGAGCTGTATCTGAGGGGGCTCATCTGTACCCAGAAGTGATACAGATCATGGATAAGCCTCTGGACTTCAGAGGCTGATGCCTTAATGTGATAAGGCTTCTTCAAATCCTATGATAGGAGTGAATGTATCTTTCTTATAGCAGAAATGTGAGTAATTTTTACCAAAGGCAGACGATATTTGATTGCACAAAAGAAGGCCACAAATTCTTAGCAGTACCTCCTGATCAAGAAGCGGTGCTGATGGAAAAGACATGCCCTGTTAATAAAAGTTCATCACTCTCGGTATTCTGGAGGAGTGAGGTGAAGCTTCATTGAGAGTAATCAGCTGCTTTCTCAGCAGTCACAACTCACAGGGAGAGCAGAGGGCTAGGAAACTCACAGCCCTGGCAGTAAGTGGGGTCTGCAGAGAAGAGCAGGTACAACAGAACCGAGACAGCATGTGGAAGAAGAGGGGACCAGTCTGTGTCGAGCAGATGTCAACACATCAACTGGACCTGTTTGACAAAGTGTTTTTAACAGTTCTTTAGTGAGGGGGCACCAAAAGCTGGCAATCTATGTACTTGTATGTACACATGCTTATAGTATGTGTATTAAAACAGAAAGTATCATTCTCAAAAAAACAAAAAACAAAAAAACATAGTGTCAACTTCCCTACACTTTCAATCTGGGTTTGGCCATGAGACTTTTACAGACGGGACAATAGAAAGCATGATGCAAGCAGATCCTTGAACAGCACTCGCAGACTGGGGCGTGTGCCCTGTTACTACCAAGAACACCAAAACCTCATGTCAGGAAGCTCGGACTAGCCTCCTAGAAGATAATGGCCACAAGGAGAGAGGGGCCAGCGCACCCCAGGTGACCCACCCCTACATCTGTATGACTGGCCTCAAAGTGAACCCATTGGAAGAACTAATCAGAATTTACTTCCTGCCAGGTACCACTGTAGAAGCTTTACATATTGCAGATATTCTCATTTAATCTTCACAATGATGAGAAATAACAATGGTGACTTGGGAGTATTTTGATATACTGACAGAGCTAACTGATACACCACTCTTTGGGTTTCTCTATACCCCCGTATTTGTGTTCTTCTTAAAGAGCACCTAGGTGGATGATGTGACTCATGGATAAACCATAATTCTTTGAAAGTAAAGGCTGCTGCATTTAAACCAAAGTTCATTGCTACAATTTACACACACAAACATAAGAAACGTGTACCAAATCATTGTCCTGATGATCATGGCCTAATTACACACCTGGGTTTTGACAGTCTACATTTACAACTTCCTGTTCATACTGTATACAGACATTAATGTAAAGCATACATATAAAAGGAGCATGTGTTTCTCAACAAGTCTGAGGACAGCCTTCCTTTCCTTTTGAGGATTGTGGTCATGAGCATGGTAAGGGGGAAAAAAACGATGCTAAAAAAAGACTATCTCACACACAAGCAGCCTCCACAAGAAAGACTGCAGAAGCGGTTTGATAATGCAGTACGCTAAATCGAGGCTCTCGAGCAGTGGGGGCAGGGCAGCACAGACAGGCTAGGCAGCTTTAACTCCGGCTGAGTTTCAGTCTGATACGAGGTTCTAAGAACTTGAAAAGCCAGTTTTGAAATGGAAGTAGATAGTTTAAATGTATCATCAATCTATTGTTCAAATCAGTAAATAACACCAGCTAGGCAAAACGCAACTTCCAAACATGATTCTCCTGCCATGTCCCAATCCTCCGTCACCCAAGACTGAACCAGAGACATTTCTTGCTGACTAAAAGGAACAAAAATTAATGTGATGTGAACCAGGTTCCTAAGGAGCACTGGACTGAGACCTTACTAGTCTTTCAGAGTGTTTAAGGCAATCAGGATACCGCTTCCCAGTTGTAGGATCTGCTTAGAATTCCACACCCAGCCAGCACAGTGGAAGAGTGTGGCAAAGTGTCCAGCCTGGGGAGAGAATTCTGCTGACACTGGGAGTAGCCTGGGTTTCCTCACTGGTTTCAGGGTTCCTGGCAGTAAGAGAGGGCAATTCCTAACAGGTAAGTGCTTTGCAAATGTCTGCTGATGTCACGTTTCCTTACATTCACCTCCTCTCTGTCTTATCTTCCACATGTATAAATACCGACTGCAGAAGATGAGGAAGAGAATTAAATGAGATAATCCCAGCTGGGTGGGAGAGGGTGGGATGAAGTGAGAGAGTAGCATTGGTGGCTCAGATGTTAGGGAGTCTGCCTGTAACGCAGGAGACCCCGGTTCAATCCCTGGGTCGGGAAGATCCCCTGGAGAAGGAAATGGCAACCCACTCCAATATTCTTGCCTGGAAAATCCAAAGGATGGGGGAGCCTGGCAGGCCACAGTCCATGGGGTCACAAAGAGTCAGACACAACTGAGTGACTTCACTTCACTATTGACATATACACACTATCACGTGTAAAATAAACAGCTAGTGGGAAACTGCTGTGTAATACAGGGAGCTCAGCCCCGTGCTCTGGGATGACACAGAGGGGTGGGATGAGGAAGTGCTGAGAGAGAGGCTCTAGAGGGCGGGGTGTATGTATACTAATGGCTGATTCACTTACTGTATGGCATAAACCAACACAACATTGTAAAGTAATTATCTTCCAATTAAAAAAAAAGGTCTTAGAAGAGTGTCCGGCAGAGAGCAAGCACTCTGTATATGTGCTCTCTTATCATCTACTCTGTGATTTTAATTCACTCAAAAAACTAATGCAGATTCAGTAACTATCAGTATAAATAGTGCATTGGCTGATAAACCACTAACAGTTTATTGCTAACATCTTGTTACTCATATCATAATCATAAGTGAACTCTAATACCCATGGGTCAGCAGATTATTTAAGATTTTCTTTGTAAAAGTCTCTCTCCTTTTCTCTGATTATGAAAGCAACCCTTGCTCTTTGAAAAGATGAAGAAGAAATAATCCAATGACACAGAACTGTTTTACATAGAAAGTAAAAACATCTCACCACTTACTACCACTATGTATAATAACTAGGACTTCGCTGGTAGCTCAGTGGTAAAGAATCCACCTGCCAATGCAGAAGACACAGGTTCAATCCCTGGTCCAGGAAGATCCCCTGGAGAAGGAAACGGCAACCCACTCTAGTATTCTTGACTGGAGAACCTCACAGACAGAGAAACCTGGAGTGCTACAGTCTATGGGGTTGCAGAGTAGGACATGACTTAGCAAATGAACAACAACAACAATACATAATAACTATAAAATAACCAATGATTAAACTCTAATACACAGTCTTCCAGACTCTTTTCTATTCACGAAGGCTGTGAATACTTAACAGTATCCATTAGAGCTGACCCTGATTACAAACTATGGGACATTTTTCTGGCAAACTGCAAGAGTACTCTAGAGGTTTATTCCTGCCAGGGGAACACTGTACTTTCCACCACCACCATTTCTGTCCAGGTGATATCAGGTAAGAAAGGAACACCGAGGAGCAACCTGGAAAAGGAAAGGAAATTCTTTTAAAAAAGAGAGGGGACTTCCACGGTGGTTCAGTGGTTAAGACTTCACCTTCCAACACAGGGGTGCAGGTTCGATCCCTGGTGGGGAGGATAAGATCCCACATGCCTCGAGGCAAAAGAAAAAAAAAAAAAAAACACCATAAAACAGAAGCAGTATTTTAACAAATTCAATAAAGACTTAATTTTTTTAAGAAAAAGAATGAGAGAATCCTTGTGTTTTACTTTCATGTTCAAGAATCCCAAAGCAGGAGAATAAGGACTGGTATCTTCAGGATTCAGTGTTTATAAAGTCAGTGGCCAGGCTTTCTTTCAGGAACAGATGTACAATTTTAATTCAGTAAACATCCTCCAAACACCTCCCTCATAAATGCCTATAAAGATAAGCCCTATTCCCTACCTCACCCCACAAGGTTTTGTTGTTGGTCGGGGAGGAGTTTGTTTTACTTTTCAAGAGCATTCACAGAAGAGTCTAGCTCATCAGCTAACTGCCTCGAGTCCTGAAAACAAATGAGGTGTGGGAGAATGAATGCTCCCCGAGGTGTCAGAGGCCTTCCTGCTTCTAGCTCTAGCTTATAAAGTGCATGGAGACATTTCATGCCTCTGAGTGTCAGTTTCTCCATTGGTACAATGGTAATGACACTACCTATAAGGGCTTCTTTTTCTGACAATTAAATGAGGTTTAAAATGTATATAAAAGCACTCTGTAAATTTTTAAGTATTTTACAATCATGCTATTGCATGCTCAGTCGCTTCAGTCATGTCCAAATCTTTGCAACCCCATGGACTGTAGCCCACCAGGTTCCTCTATCCACAGGATTCTCCAGGTAAGAATACTGGAGGGGGTTGCCATGCCCTCCTCCAGGGGAATCTTCCCCAACCAGGAATCAAACTCTTGTCTTTTCTATCTCCAGCAGTGCCAGACGGGGTTCTTTACCACTAGCATCACCTGGGAAACCCACAACATGATATTAGGAGTTACGGCTTTGCATGTTTTCCATCCATAATCAGTTTATTTCACAAGGTAGTTTATTCAAAGTACTATTCCTTAAGAAACCCATACAGACCAAGTGATTTTAAAGATCCTATAAAACCAAACAACTATTCTGATATCAGTTTCTGTATTATTCTTATAACTCAGGTGACAGAATATTAATGCCCTCAGTTCAGTTCAGTTCAGTCATTCAGTTGTGTCCAACTCTTTGCAACCCCATGAATCGCAGCACACCAGGTCTCCCTGTCCATCACAAACTCCCAGAGTTTATTCAAACTCATGTCCATCGAGTTGGTGATGCCATCCAGCCATCTCATCCTCTGTCGTCCCCTTCTCCTCCTGCCCCCAATCCCTCCCAGCATCAGGGTCTTTTCCAATGAGTCAACTCTTTGCATGAGGTGGCCAAAGTATTGGAGTTTCAGCTTCAGCATCAGTCCTTCCAATGAACACCCAGGACTGATCTCCTTTAGGATGGACTGGTTGGATCTCCTTACAGTCCAAGGGACTCTCAAGAGTCTTCTCCAACACCACACTTCAAAAGCATCAGTTCTTTGGCACTCAGCTTTCTTCACAGTCCAACTCTCACATCCATACATGACTACTGGAAAAACCATAGCCTTGACCAGACGGACCTTTGTTTGCAAAGTAATGTCGCTGCTTTTTATTTTTATTTTTTTTCTTCCCAACCCATGTCGCTGCTTTTTAATATGCTATCTAGGTTGGTCATAACTTTCCTTCCAAGTAGTAAGTGTCTTTTAATTTCATGGCTGCAGTCACCATCTGCAGTGATTTTGGAGCCCCCAGAAATAAAGTCTGACACTGTTTCCACTGTTTCCCTGTCTATTTTCCATAAAGTGATGGGACCAGATGCCATGATCTTAGTTTTCTGAATGTTGAGCTTTAAGCCAACTTTTTCACTCTCCTCTTTCACTTTCATCAAGAGGCTTTTCAATTCCTCTTCACTTTCTGCCACAAGGGTGGTATCATCTGCATATCTGAGGTTATTGATATTTCTCCTGGCAATCTTGATTCCAGCTTGTGCTTCTTCCAGCCCAGCGTTTCTCATGATGTACTCTGCATAGAAGTTAAATAAGTAGGGTGACAATATACAGCCTTGACGTATTCCTTTTCCTATTTGGAACCAGTCTGTTGTTCCATGTCCAGTTCTAACTGTTGCTTCCTGACCTGGAGAGCAACAGTTTCTCAAGAGGCAGGTCAGGTGGTCTGGTATGCCCATCTCTTTCAGAATTTTCCACAGTTTATTGTGATCCACATAGTCAAAGGCTTTGGCATAGTCAATAAGGCAGAAATAGATGTTTTTCTGGAACTCTCTTGCTTTTTCGATGATCCAATGGATGTTGGCAATTTGATCTCTGGTTCCTCTGCCTTTTCTAAAACCAGCTTGAACATCTGGAAGTTCACATTTCACGTATTGTTGAAGCCTGGCTTGGAGAATTTTGAGCTTTACTTTACTAGCATGTGAGATGAGTGCAATTGTGTGGTAGTCTGAGCATTCTTTGGGACTGCCTTTCTTTGGGACTGGAATGAAAACTGACCTTTTCCAGTCCTGTGGCCACTGCTGAGTTTTCCAAATTTGCTGGCATATTGCGCCTAGCACTTTCACAACATCATCTTTTGGGATTTGAAATAGCTCATCTCAACTGGAATTCCATCACCTCCACTAGCTTTGTTCATAGTGGTGCTTTCTAAAGCCCACTTGACTTCACATTCCAGGATGTCTGGCTCTAGGTGAGTGATCACACCATCGCGATTATCTGGGTCATGAAGATCTTTTTTGTACAGTTCTTCTGTGTATTCTTGCCACCTCTTCTTAATATCTTATGCTTCTGTTAGGTCCATACCATTTCTGTCCTTTATTGAACCCATCTTTGCATGAAATGTTCCCTTGGTATCTCTAATTTTCTTGAAGAGATCTTTAGTCTTTCCCATTCTGTTGTTTTCCTCTATTTCTTTGCATTGATCGCTGAGGAAGGCTTTCTTATCTCTCCTTGCTATACCCTAGATTCAACATTAAAAAAACTAAGATCATGGCATCTGGTGCCATTACTTCATGGCAAATAGAAGGGGAAAAGGTGGAAACAGTGACAGACTTTATTTTGGGGGGCTCCAAAATCATTGCAGATGATGACTGCAGCATGAAATTAAGATGCTTGCTCCTTGGAAGGAAAGCTATGACAAACGTAGATAGTGTATTAAAAAGCAGAAACCACTTTGCTGACAAAGGTCGATACAGTCAAAAGCTGTGGTTTTTCCAGTAGTCATGTATGGCTATGATAGCTGAACCATAAAGAAGGCCAAGGGCCAAAAAACTGATGCTTTCGAATTATGGTGAGAGATCAAACCAGTCAATCCGAAAGGAAATCAACCCTGAGTATTCACTGGAAGGACTGATGCTGAAGCTGAAGCTCCGATACACTGGCCACCTGGGTGGAGAGGTGACTCATTTTAAGAGACTTTGCTGCTGGGAAAGACTGAAGGCAAAAGGAGAAGGGGGCAGCAGAAGATGAGATGGTTAGACAGCATCACCGACTCAATGGACATGCAACTGAGCAAACTCCAGGAGATGGTGAGGGACAGGGAAGCCTGGTGCGCTGCAGCCCATGGGATGGCAGAGAGTTGGATACGACTGAGTGACTCACAGACACACACACATTTAAAGAAGATCTATATTCTGGGTGAAATGGCAAACTGAACATTACTTTTGCTTTCTTCCAAAATTCCACTAAAGGAATTTTTGAAGGCATACACCCACAAGGTAAAGAACAAGACAGAAGAAAGCAGCAACAAAAATTTCAGAATTTGTAAAGCAAATGGGCCAATGGTAACTAACTCAGCAGATTCTCAAGAAAGTCGAACCCTAAGCAAAAATTGGAGAAGACCAAGAAATGATTACACCATAAACAGGTACTCAAAGGCTTAGGAACCAGAACTGAAAGCTGAGGACGGAAAAGGAGGCAGTGGCAGTGAGGTAATAACAAGATATGTTTGGTTAGAAGCCTTCTTAAAAAGTGAGTGTAGGGATTTCTCTGGTGGTTCAGCCGCTAAAACAGCACACTCCCAGTGCAGGAGGCCTGGTCAAGGAACGAGATCCCACATGCCACACTAAGAATTTGCATGCTGCAACTAAAACATTTCACATGCTGCGAGTAAGACCCGGCACAACCAAAGAAATAAAAATATTTATAAATTTTTTTTTTTTTAAAAGAAGTGAGTGTATCCTACTGTGGCAGGAGAGAAGCAAGGCTAGAATCTGAACCAAGACTGGGTTACAGATGCCCACCTAAAGAGAAGATGTTTAAGTGAATGTCTTCACTCACCTAACGTCCAGCACACTGACCTGCAGCCGATAAGTAGGAGAATGGAAGACCCTTTTCCATAAAGTAGAAAGAAAGAAAAAGAAGCAAAAAATAACAGAATAGATGGGACTTTAGGGGTCCAATTGTTTAAGTTCAAATTCCAAATAATAGGAATTCCAGAGAGAAAGAAATAGATCGCCTAAAAAGCTTTAAAGGTCAAAACAAGGAGAAGGAAATGGCAACCCACTCCAGTATTCTTGCCTGGAAAATCCCATGGACTGAGAAGCCTGGTGGACTACAGTCCATGGGGTCGCAAGGAGTCGACACGACTGAGCGACTTCACTTAAAGGTCAAAACAAAACTAATGGAATAACACCTTTTAAACTTTTGAGGAAGACGTATTTTTAACCCAGACTTTAGTCAAACCATCAATCAAAGGTGAAGATAGAATAAAGACATTTTCAGATTAACAAAGTCTCAAAAAAGTTATCTCCTCTGTTCTCCTTTCCAGGAAGAAGCTGATGAATACGTTCCAACAAAAGAAAGAAATGAAGCGGAAAAATAACACAGAATAAAGACTCCTAACAAGTTCGAACAGAGGAGAAAGGCAAAGGTATCCCAGGATGATGGCAAAGGAGACAAAGATGACGGCTAGGAACCTGGCTGAGAGGATCCTCTGTCTAGATGAGGTGAGTAGGCGGCTGGAGAGGTTTCTGCAGGAAGATGAAACTGATAGAATTTCTAAGGAGTCAAAATATCTTGAGAGGAGATTTAGACCATGTGGGGTTGAGTAGGTTGTTAAGTGTAAATAGAACTAACAACAACAATTTAAAAACACCATTAACTTCTAGAAAAGCAAAAAGAAATATGTAGTTACAGGAAAGTAATCATGGCTCAGCTGTGATTGGCATTTTCATAATCATAAAAACATGATCATAGAAGACTGATCTAACAACGTATAATGGAATTGTGTTGGGAGAATGGGAGAAGGGGACAGGAAGGATGTGTGTCTATGGAAAAGAGGTGTGAAATGAACTAAAACACCATCTTCCACACAGAGAAGTCAATAGGCCATGCTTAAAACAAAACAGAAAGCAATCAAGAAATAGTAATAGAAGTGTGTTATTTAGAGACATGAATATACATCCTAAAAGAAACAGCAAAAATAGTCGAAAATAGCTGCCTTTGGGAAGGGGAAGTGAAATAGACATTTTCGTCATTAGACTTCTTTTTATTAAATGTTTTATAGAACTAGTTCATTCTAATTATCTACATGTAAGTTTGATGAAATTAAAAATGAGAAAGAAAGAGACAGAAAGAAGAAGGAAGTGGGGCAGAAAGGGAGGGCGAAGAGGAGGGTGGGAGGGGAGAAAGCAGGAAGGAAGAAAGAAGGCTTTCTAGAAATCCACACCACCAATCCAAAGGGCAATGATATGAATTTAAGGGTTTGGCTTGGGGTTAACCAGAAGCTCTCTAGGAACCCTCCGTCTTGTCTGCTCATTTCCTTCTCATGCCAACATTTCTTTACAGGTTTTGCTATAGCACTGACAGTTAGACACAGTTATAAGTGAAATCTGGAACTCTCCTCAAGTTAACATTTTGACTGAACTAAACCCAAAATTCCTGACAGAGTTAAAAAATAAATCTGAAAACAAAAGTGATCCTAAAATAAAACTCAAATAATAAATGGTTAATTTTTTTAGAAATTGGAAAGAACACAACACTGGTAAAGCAGAGAAAGCCCCACAGATATGAACACCTACTATAAGACAATCACTCAAAGCGTGATCCCTGGAGAAGGAACTGGCAACCCACTCCAGTATTCTTGCTAGGAGAACCCCATGGACAGAGGAGCCTGGTGGTCTACTGTTCATGGAGTCAGAGTCAGACACGACTGAGTGAATAAGCACAAAAAGGTGTGATACTTTTGCAAACATGAAAAGTAGATAAATGGACATGAATAAAACAAGGAGAACTAAGCCAATTATATATAAAATGTTAGTTTATGAAGAAGCAGCCACTGAAAAATAATAGGAGAGGAAAAAATTTAAGCAACTAGAATGACGAGCAAGAATTTATTTAAAAAAAGAATTTATTTCTCTCTAATCCTTATCACAGACCCCATCATATACCTCAGAAACATGAGAGAGTTAAAAATGAAAACATCAATAACAGTAACATTAAGAGAAACTAAAATGGAGTATTTATCAGTACTCTGGGATAATGATAACTTTAAACTAGATTGGAGGTTGTAGGGGAACTCGCAAAGAAAAAGATAACCAAATGTGACTACACAAAATTTGAAAATTTTGTGAAACAAAAATAATAAATATTAAAAATCAAAGCAAGAGACCAGAAGAAAATATTTGCACAAAACATAATAGACATTAGGTAGATATACAATGTTATGTGAATACACAATCTTAACCAGAAAGAAAACAACATGACAAAATATATTGAGGAAAACATATAAAAAGACAATCACAGGAAATAAAATATTCTCAATAAAAATAGGAAATGACAAGATCTGCTCTTTAGCAAATAAATACAAATTAAAGATAAGACACTACTTTAGACTAACAGATAGAAATAAGAGAGAAAAAAACCACAAGGTTTATTGATGCCTTAGTTACCAGATGGAAAGAACAAAATTGAAAATGTTTATTGTGTGTTTATGTTGCTGTCAGTGGTAGGTGTAGGGGTCTAGATGTCAACAGAAAGGAGAAAATGTCCATGCACTCAGTTTCAGTAAAGGGCAGTTAATATCTTGAGAAATTTTCTAATTAAACAAAAACAAAATAATGCTGACTACATGGAATTTTCTTCCACCAGCTGTTAATCTTTTCAGATGGGTTGGCACTACTATAATTTTGACTCTTTAAGGACTAAGCTTCATCCTCTCAAGAGTTCTACATTTTCAAACGAGAAAAATATTTCAGCTCACCTGCAGGAACAGAAAAAAGGTTTCCTCTCACAGTATAGTATTCCCTTTTATATGGAATCCAAAAAGAAATGACACAAATGAACTTGTTTACACACAGTAACAGACTCCCGGAGAACTAGCATATGGTTGCCAGGAGGAAGGACAGAAGGAAAAGGATAGTTAGGGAGTTTGGGATGGACATGTACACACTGCTTTATTTAAAATGGATAACCAACAAGGACTTACTGTATAGCACAGGGAACTCTGCTCAGTATAATGTGGCAGTCTGGATGGGAGGGGAACTTGGGGGAGAATGGATACATGTACATGTATGGCTGAGTCCCTCTGCTGTCCACCTGAAACTATCACAACATTGTCCATCAGCTAAACTGCAATATAAAATAAAAAATTAAATATAAGGACTTCCCTTCTGGTCAGTGATTAAGCATCTTCCTTGTAATGCAGGGGGCATGGGTTCGATCCCAGCTCTGGGAACTAAAATCCCACATGCCTTGGGGCAACTACCTCGCACTCCAGAGCTCACAGGCCACAACGAAAGATCCCTCACACTGCAACTGAGACCTGATACAGCCATAAATAAATAATTTGTAAGTCAAATATATTTTTAAAATCTCATGGAAATTTCTCATTGAAAAAAACTCAATGAAAATATAAAAGCTGAAAAAAATATACATATAAAAGCTGAACTAATTTACAAAAGTATTCAATTGGATTCACCATGGTTAAACTTGTCACCCACCTACACTTAGCGATAAACCAAGCTCGAACTATGAAAAATAGAAAGTATAAAAACTGATGCAATGATTTGCTCATTGTTCATATACTCCCTGTATATCAATACAATATTTATAGTAGAAGCAATAAAAAAATTAGAACATAAAAGTACATTTGCAATACTACGGAAAATGCCAAGCATTGGCAGAAAGACGAGAGAAAACATGGCTTATGGTCATCACAGGACATCACTTGTCCATTCATTTAAAATCACACTTCATATCTGAGTTATATTTTTACTTGCACTGTAGTCTTTAATTCCACTTTTGTTTTGAGATGTTGTTGTTCTGAGATGTTGTTTTGAGATGCTAGATGGTGGACAGTGCAGATGTGTTTAAGTTGACAGAAATGAGACACAGCGGAGCATTCTACATTTCCATCTACATCTAGTAAACACCGTTCTATGATGACTTAACCCTCCCTGCCCTGAAATCGGCCAAACGGACTTTTTTCTTTTTTTTGGTCACACATGAGGCTTGTGGGATCTTAGTTCCCTGACCAGAGATTGAATCTGGCTTTGTCAGTGAAAGTGCCCAAGTCCTAACGACTGGATCACCAGGGAATTCCCCAATGGATGGTATTCTTAGTAAAGCAGACATTCATAGGTTAAATGTGCACATATTTGCTTTGTGATGTCTGGTTAAACAGGAAATCGATTCTTAGTAGAGAAGCAATCTGGTTACTTTCTCAACCCAAAGACTCTTAATTCAAATACTATATTTATTTATTTAATGTAATCAGTTCAGTTCAGTCGCTCAATCATGTGCGACTCTTTGCGACTCCATAGACTGCAGCACACCAGGCTTCCCTATCACCAACTCCCAGAGCTTACTCACACGCATGTCTATCAAGTTGGTGATGCCATCCAACCAACTCATCCTCTGTCACCCCCTTCTCCTTCTGCCTTCAATCTTACCTAGCATCAGGGTCTGTTCAAATAAGTTGGTTCTTCTCATCAGGTGGCCAACTTATTGGAGTTTCCGCTTCAGCATCAGTCCTTCCAATGAATATTCAGGATTGATTTCCTTTAGGATTGACTAGTTGGATCTCCTTGCAGTCCAAGGGACCCACAAGAGTCTACTCCAACACCACAGTTCAAAAGCATCTATTCTTTGGCACTCAGCTTTCTTTATAGTCCAACTCTCACATCCATACATGATTACTGGAAAAACCATAGCTTTGACTAGACGGACTTCTGTTGGACATAAATAAATTGCAGTAGAAGAGATGTAGGAGATTCAAAGATTAAAAAATCAAGAAGTCACAATCGCTGCCCTCAACTAAGTTTTTTAAAATGTATAGTGAGAAATAGGCAGGTACAGAAATAATCAAAGAGCAAGAACTGGCCATAAAAGGAATAAAAGGACTCAGCAGGAGCTGCTAAGCCAGGTAGAGCTACAACACCTGTGCCAGGTCCTCCCACAGCAGGGCCAAGAAAACGAAGTGGAAAGACGAGAAGTCAGAGCAGATACTGACCTCTGAGCACAGGTGCCTCTACCTTGATCTAAAACAAGATCCAAAGGCAAATCTGTCAAGCACCCTCCTAGGCTGTAATCATCAGATTTTTAAAGTTAACCCTTAAAAAGCTGTAACATAAGCTCATGATTGTCAGCTTTAAGTTTATATTCCTTCACTGTATATTACATATTAAAATATGTATACATTAGCTTCTAGCAATGGCACATTGAAAGAGATGAATAGAAACTTTCTTCTCAGTTCCTTGCTATCTATTTTATTCATTAAATGAAGGAGTTGAGGACTTCCCTGGTGGTACAGTGGTTAAAATTTCACACTTCCAATGCAGGGGGTCCAGGTTCAATCCCTGGTTAGGGAACTAAGACCCTACATGCCATGCAGCCAAAAAAGAAAAAAAAAAAAAAAATGGAGTCACTTTCTTGTTCTATCTTTGCCAGTATGTGTGCTCACAAACACACATGTGTGTGAAGGACTGGTCAATTCTGAACTAGATAGAACAAAAGATCTTTCTTTATTTAAAAAGAGGTCCCTTGTCTTAGAACCAGAGCCAGGTTCACAGATTCTACTTTTTATATAAACTGTGTTCCATAAGAATGGGAAACTTTCTCTGACCCGAGACTAAGCTGGGTTGCTGGTCCATGATACTTCCTCTTTCCTGACAGTCATTATTTTCTATTGTTACTTGTTTCATTGCTTATCTTCTTTGTTGGCCAATAAGCTCCACGGGGTCAAGGGCTGTACTTAACTGTGTTTGCCACGTGCCCTCGAGCGTCAAGCTCATAGCAGAACCTCAGTAAATATCTGTTGAATAACTATGCTTGCCAGACTGGTTATTTCTTTCAACCATTTCTGATGAAGCTAGGTCTCTTGTACACAAAGAGGAAGTGACACTCCTTATCTTCAAGATGAAGAAGACGAGAGACTTTCCTGGTAGTCCAGTGGTTATGACTCGACCCTTCCAATTCAGGGAAGTAGGTTCAATCCCTGGGGGGGAACTAATATCCCACATGCTACGCTTCAAGTAGCAGCCAAAAAAAAAAAGAGGACATGCTTGTAGAAGGATAATAATAAAATGTAATAGGGGAATAGATGGGTGTACTTTCTGAACTCACTGGAAGATGGAGAACTCAACTGCAGCTGCTTGCTGCTAAGTCACTTCAGTCATGTCCGACTCTGTGCAACCCCAGAGACGGCAGCCCACCAGGCTTCCCCGTCCCTGGGATACTCCAGGCAAGAACACTGGAGTGGGTTGCCATTTCTTTCTCCAATGCATGAAAGTGAAAAGTGAAAGTGAAGTCGCTCAGTGGTGTCTGACTCTTAGCAACCCCATGGACTGCAGCCTACCAGGCTCCTCTGTCCATGGGATTTCCCAGGCAAGATTACTGGAGTGGGCTGCCAGTGCCTTCTCCAGAGAACTCAACTGGATGCTTCTAAATGGTTTATCAGGAGTTTGCTGAGCAAGGAAAAGGGGAAGGGACCAGGCAGAGACAACCCAGACCATCGAAGGTATAGGAACCAGAGCAATTCGGTGCTGCAAAGATGAACAAAACATATCAAAATTTGCTAGGAGTTTATCAGACTACTCTTTAGGTGACTCATTTTCCTGCAATGACCTGACTCAAAATCAATGCTTTTCCCTTTGAAGAAAAATGTGCTGTGCTGTGCTTAGTCGCTCAGTTGTGTCCCACTCCTTGTGACCTCATGAACTACAGTGTGACAGGCCACTCGGTCCATGGAGATTCTCCAGGCAAGAATACTGGAGTGGGTTGCCATTCCCCGCTCCAGGGGATCTTCCCAACCCAGGGATCAAACCCAGGTCTCTCACATTGCAGGTGGATTCTTCACCGTCTGAGCCACCAGGGAAATAATTATTCCCTATTTCAATGAATCAGGTAATATATTTTCCTATCATAGTTATCTATCTCATTCTATTAGATGGTCATTTAAAGCTTTAAGACAGCACCTCCAAGTTTCATTTGGCATAAGATTTTCTGGAACCTCCTTATTCTCCTAGAAATTACTGATTCCTATAAATTCACTGATTCTCTCCCCACCCCCAACCTGTAATTACTGATTCCTATAAATTCACTGATTCATTCTCCACCCCCAACCTTTTTATCTACAACTATTCCAGGAATTTGGCATCTCTCCCCCAGTTATCAAGATAGTAAAAGGCCAAGCTAGAAACTCCTCTCTCAAGCAACCCCAGCTGGAAGCCAGCCAGGGAATTTGCGCCAGGCTCTTTGGTGGCCAAGCCAGGAATATGCTATAAAGGACAAAGAGCAAATATCACTAAATCCATCCTGCTGGGATTAAGGTTCAGGTGCTCCTCTGCTCCACAGTTCCTGTGACTTTTTGCTAATCTGAAAAACCCCAATAGGCTTGGTCACCATCAAGGGCATAAGAGTTCCAGGCAATGGTACTTGAACTATAGCACAGATCAAAATCATCTGTGGAAAATGGGTTGAAAATGTCAATTCATGGTTTCCACTATTAAAGATCCTACTCTAGTATATCTTGAATGTAAACCTGGACTTCTTTTCTGTTTTCTTTTTGTTGCTTGTTTGTGGGGCATGTTTTAAAATATCCCAGGCAATTCTGATCTTATAATCTACAGGCTACACACTGAGGTTCACTGGACTGATTTGTGGCCTTTCAAAGGCTTTTAAAAAAGGGAGAGGAGAGGAGGGAGAGAAGGGAGAGAAAATGTAGCCTAATAAATGTATGTGTTAGTCACTCAGTCGCGTCCAACTCTTTGCGACCCCATGGGCTATAGCCCACCAGGCAGCCTAATAAACAGAGCCTAATAAAATTGTTTACCATTTAGCAATGGTAAAGCCTTGTTGCTGCCCTTGTTCAGTCGCTAACTGGTGTCTGACTCTTTGGGCTCTCACGGACTGCAGCACACCACTCCCTTGTCCTTCACCATCTCTGGAGTTTGCTCAAACTCATGTCCATTGAATCTGTGATGCCATCCAACCACCTCATCCTCTTCCGTCCCCTTCTCCTGCCTTCAATCTTTCCCACCTTCAGGGTCTTTTCCAATGAGTCAACTCCTCACATCAGGTGGCCAATACTTGAATTAGTAAATGCTAATTCCAATACAGCAAAGTTTTGAATTACAGGAAAAACCAGCTCTTCTGTCCGTTGTTTGAACAGCCTGTGTGTTTGGTTAGCCTTCTCTGTGATGCACTCTTCTCTACTCATCCTGGCCAACCCTCACCTGGCTCTTCTGCTCATAATCTTCCCAGGATTAAGACTATTATCTTCTTGATTTCTGACCAGCTCTTCTATAGCCTCCAGGGTCTTGGACAAAACCCCAGCTTTCTGGGCTCCACTTAGCAGGGCAAGTCTGGCTCAGAAGGACATGGCAAAGCCCTCATGGAGGAGAACACTGCCTTCCGGAGAAATGCAGTGGTTGATGGGATACTCACATCCCCTTCAGGACCAAGGCCCTTGCTCCTCCGGCTGCCAGGAACATTGACTGTAGAAGGGTCACAGCTCCAGGAACTGCCTTTGACTAAATAAAGGGAGTTGTTTGGTCCAAGATTACACACTTCTGCCTGGATACAGCCCACATCCAATGACAGGGATGCCAGGGATACAACGACCAGCCCCCAAGCTTCAAGATGGCATTACAATTCTGAAGGGCCATCCCACCTCCAAGGTTTCCCACTGTGAAGACCCCCCTTGTACCTGCACTGCAGTTCATTCTTCCATCTGCACACTCCTGCTCTCCTCTCCCCCTGCCAAGTCCTCTCAGAGTACCTCCCAATAAGTTTCTCATATGCAAATCTCAGAGTCTGTTCCCAGGAAGCTTGACCTAACATCAAAAGAGTAAACTCGCCTCTTTTAGTCGAGTAATGACATCACAGTGCACTGGGCCTCTGCACCTTACTTCTCAGGTAATGCTGGGTGGTCACTGAATCTCTCCCGTGGTCTCCTTCCTCATCTACACAATTAAAATACAGAAAACAATAATACGTGTTATATCTGTTTTGCCAGAGTTTTATGAGAATTAAAAGAGAAAATATCTATGAGATTACTTTGTAAGTAATGAAGAACTGTATAATTCTGTCAACTGACATCATTGTATGTTGGTTTAGCCACGTAATAATCGGGTAAGAGGGGAAAAAGAAGGTGGATATCTACTAATATTATAGAATTCCACTTACACAATGTGCTTGACTTTATATCAAATCAACAGATTTGTGTCACTAATCAGTACACCCAGGCACATAACAGAAATTAAAAGCAAAACCAGGAATGAGACATGCATTGATGCAACTCTGAAACAAAAGTGAGAACAATCCTTGTTCCCTCTTTTTCCATGTGAAGATAGCAATTGAGCCATTTCCACTACTGTAAAAAGTCAGAATTTACATTATTACCCAACAAGTTATGCAATGAGCATGAAATGTCCTTTATCTTTGAATAGAGAAATGAGTGAAACAATTGGGTATACAAAATGGGGAACACTTTACTAAGCAACTTGTACTTTCTAGATTACCTTGATATTGTATCCACTAGAAAGAAAAAAAGTATATAAACTAACTGAAAACATTCAATTAGCTCAAGAAAGATAAATGAAAATTACTAATCCTAAAACTTCTTCCTACTAAAAATAATCAAATTATTGAGTTTTACAAAGAACTTGAGTGAGATGCACAAATAGTGTCTGGTATCCAGAAACTCAGAAGGAGTGACCAGCAAACTTACTCTGACAGATGGTTTCATGATCAGCAAAAGTCACAGAATAGTTAGAACTCAGAGGAGCCTGAGACCTACAAGAGCCGTTAACTCTGGCAATTCTCTGCACTCAGGAAAACCACAGTGGAAATGAGAAGGCCAGACAAACCCACATGAAATATTAACCAAAACCCTTCCCTGTCTTATTCTCTGAACACTGAATGAGTAACAGGCAGGCATATAGGAATTTAGACCAAGGGGTAAACATGTGGACTGGATTATCTCAGAAGGCTTTATATCAGTTTCATATAATGTAAAACTATGAATATCGAGATTTCCTGGTAAATCTAAAGCAATGCTGAATGAAACGGTTTGTTCATGCATGGAGAAAACATTTCAAAGCTTCAAGTGTTAAGATATTTGAGCATTTTATAATTTCACACTTAAGTGAGTTTGCTGATTCATTTAAGTAAGTAAGTAAAGTCACTCAGTCATGTCCGACTCTGGGACCCCATGGACTGTAGCCTACCAGGCTCCTCAGTCCATGGGATTTTCCAGGCAAGGGTACTGGAGTGGGTTGCCATTCATTTAGGCACAACAATAATTCAATGTCTATAAACCTTACATCGTCCAAAGGAGAGGCTGTTGAGGAAAAAGGGAATTAGATCTTGCTTGCTGGGCAAAAATCAGAGAATTGTTCCAAGTCAAAAGAGAGTGAATCATGAGCCGATGAGAATAGTGAAGAGGTGGGGTCAGATTTTGGGGTTTGATAGTGAAAAATATATTTATCAGGACCAAATGAATGGACCTGTAAATAAAAATGACAGCCCAAACCCAGGAAACTTGAATTATTTTGCCTAGCTTAAATCAAGAAAACGGGAAATAGTGGCGCCAGCTTCAATTTACCAAGATTCAGAAAGTTAGAAGCAGGAGGGGTTGGTAATTACCTGGTTTTGGGTAAAACCAAAGCAAAAGAGGCCTCAGAAAACAGATGATAAACCAAGACTGTAAGATCTGGAGCTGTTATGGACCTGCGTGCATCTGTTAGTAAATCTTCTACCATCAGACCCTGCTCAGTAGATGATGTATGTCCTCTGGCCAGCCTTTCTGCTTCCCATGGGAGGCATACTACAGATCTTAGCTACAAAACATGGAGCATCTAAGAAACACAGGAAGCTTCCCACGTGGCTCAGTGGTAAAGAATCCGTCTGCCAATACAGGAGCCATAGGAGATGCGAGTTTGATCCCTGGGTCAGGAAGATCCCCTGGAGGAGGAAATGGAAACTCCCTTCAGTATTGCCTGGAGAATTCTGTGGACAGAGGAGCCTGGTGGGCTACGGTCCCTGGGGCTGCAAAGAGTCGGACACGACCAAAGTGACTTAGCATGCACGAACAGGCAGGAAACATAGCATTGTACATCTAGGGCTTTGGGAAGGGCAGTAACTGAAGCGCCTCTGAGGACACAGCTGTGGAAGCTCTGGGAAACTTCAGACATGTTAAATCTCCATTAAAATATTTTAAATTCCCAGGAGAAATGCTCTGATTAAGCTAAGCTTATTCTTAGACCAACCAGGTACTTCTTGGGGTAACGGGAGGGTCAGAGGTGCCGCACCACAGTGGGACCCCTGGGAGCCATCTCATGTACTGGGCTATTCCTGGCTGCAAGAGGACTGTGAGAATCAGCAGAATGACTCCAATTTGAGTTTACCACAGTGTCTAAAACATCACTCATTCATTCATAAAGACAGCCTATCAGAGCAGAGTGGTAAGAGCATAAGCAAGGAAAACAAAACAAAACCCAAACAAACAAAAAGGATACAAGCAAGCTCTGCGTTCTGATGTATAGCTTTCTAAACTGCTTCATAAATGTACATGTACATATGAACAATTTTTTAGAGCTAAGAGCATGCTATTCATACAGTTTATAACTCAGTAACAGACTGTTAATATTTAGTTATGTCAGTAAACATTCTAAACATAAAAAACGATAAAAGAATACAAGCAAGTTCTGGAGTCAGAGATGCTCAGGATCAATTCCTGGCTCTGACAATTACTAACACTGCACTTTCTGCACCAGTCAAACATAGTTAACAACAGTACCTGTCTCAGAGGATTGCAGTAAGGAGTGAAAGACTTGATTC